>NC_071512.1:87075144-87382644 GCF_027887155.1 Malaclemys terrapin pileata
TGAGAGTCATTCCAATGACTTCAGTGGGCATTGGATGATGAGTAATGAGAAATGATAAAACAGTAAGGATACATAACAAAATGTACTTTGTTTATCTGTATATAATTGTATTGCCAATGATGTTTCAGTGCATACACGCATCCAATTTTTGTCATCTGCAAGCTTAATTAGAAGACATAAAATGCTCACTGATGAAATTTGGAGATGACCCAAAAAATGGGGGAGTCACAGATAATGAAGAAGACAGGTCACTGATACAGAGCCTTCTGGATTGCTTGGTTAGCTGGATGCAAGCAAGCAATAAGCTGTTTTGATACAGCTAAATGTAAATGTATACAACTAGAAACAAAAAATGTAGGCCATGTTTACAGGATGGGGGATTCTATCGTAGGAAACAGTGACTTTGAAAAAGATTTGGGGGTTGCGTTGGATAATCAGCTGAACATGAGCTCTCAGTGTGGCACTGTGGCCAAAAGGTGCAATCCTTGGATGCATAAACAGGGGAATCTCACGTTGAAATAGAGAGGTTATTTTACCTCTATATTTGGCAGTTCTGTGATGACTTACTGTGTCCAGTTCTGCTGTCCACAATTCAAAAAGGATGTTGATAAAGTGGAGATGGTTAAGAGAAAAGCCATGAGGATTAAAGGAATAGACTCAGAGCTCAAATGTGGATGACTTGATCACAGTTTATAAACACCTACCTGGAGAAAAAATATTTTATAATGATCTCTTCATTGTAGCATACAAAGGTGCAACATGATCCAGTGGCTGGAAGTTGAAGCTAGAAAAATGGACACTGGAAATAAGATGCACATTTTTAACAGTAAGGGTAATTAACTATTGGAACAATTTACCAGGGGTTATAGTGGATTCTCCATTACTGGATATTTTTAAATCAAGACTGGATATTTGTCTAAAAGCTCTGCTCAAGGAACTATTTGGGGTAAGTTCTCTGGCCTGTGTTATACAGGAGGTCAGGGTAGATGATCACAATGGTGATCTGGCCTTGGAATCTATGAATCAGTTCTTTGTAAAAATAAGAGCCTTAAGGCAAGAAGAACAAAGAATGATCTGTTGCAGGATGGTTGAAAAGGGAGCTGCTATCATAGAGACCATTTATGATGGAGTCGAACATTTTGCTTTTGGACAGACAGTGGTGGGGAAAATGGGTTGCCTCATGGGCCACTAGGCACCGGAGATTCTGGATATGTCTACACAGCAAAGAAAAACCTGTGGTCTGGCCTATGCCAGTCGACTCGGGCTTGTGAGGCTCGCGCTGCGGGACTGTTTCATTGCTGTGTAGACTTTTGGACTCTCATCCAGTCCCTGCTATCTCAGGCAGTCTCCTTACAGCACTCTGGTCTTTGCTGAGCAGTGGGGAGAGGGTTGCTTTCTGTGTGTAAATGGTGTTCTGGGATGATTAGCAAAGTTATACTGCATTTTTTGTCTTTTTTTTCCTAATTGTGATTGATGAGGGGGGGTGGGGGGGGGAGGAAATAATTGTAGATAAAATATCCTACCTAGGAAGGGGATATTGTTGGCAGTAGCAGATAATTATCTATACCCTGCAGAAGACGTTTTGCTACTGAAATCTCAGCACTATTTTGAATATGATTTGACAGGTTTTATTCATGCTGCCTTCTGCTATGCTAGTGTGAGGGGAAATACAGTCAAGAAGGGAACAAATGGTTTCTTTTAGTAATTTTCAAATACTTTTAAAAACTAATTTTTGGCGGTGGAAAGGTTGATAAGAAAACCCATCTAAGAGCATACAAATAAGGGATTAAACCCATTTGGTGTCAGCAGCGAAACTGATCCATTTGGCCTTGTCTTTTAACTGCATAAGATGCAGGAAAATATTAACACTCCCTATTGCCATACAGTCACAAAGGAGGAAAGCATACAATAGAACACAGAAATAGCCTACTCACTCAACATTTAGATTATTTCATAAGCCAGATTTACATATATCTAAAGACTGACTTATGGATTCATATAAGGAAGATCATGTCTAACAGGTTACATTACTGAGTGAAATCATGGGACTTCTCACAGGTGAAGAATTTTCATACATTGCAGAATCTGGGCCTTAATAGATAAGGGAGAAAATAGACAGAATTTATTTGAATGTCTAGAAGATATTTGAGACCAACTAGCAGATTATTTTACAAACTAGAAAGCATGGTGTAATTGAGACATATATTAAAATGAATTAAAAACTAGCATAAGATCCAGAAACCAAGAGTGCCAGAAAAATAAAACCATTTAGGGTGAAAGATAACATGGCAAATTCTGAGTTGGTATGCAGTGGTGCAGCTATATTAAAGTCAATGGAGGGTATGTTGCAGATCTAGCCCATAGTCTGCAAGGATAAGTATTACATCTACTGTTCTGTGATTTGCAGAGGTTCTCTCTCCATTCCACCCATCACCGTAGTATCTAAGTGCCCCTGCTACTGCAATGACCTTAAGGAAGATTTAATTTCTAGTATCAGAGGGGTAGCAGTGTTAGTCTGAATCTGTAAAAAGCAACAGAGGGTCCTGTGGCACCTTTCTGTTAGTCTTAAAGGTGCCACAGGACCCTCTGTTAATTTCTAGTGTGACTAAATTTAGCACACAAAATCAACAGAAAAGTGGGGCAATTATAGGAGAACAAGTTCAAAGTAATTTGTATAGATCAGGGCCTAAAGTGGCTTCTGACATTCAGTGTACACTCTGAGAGGAGGACACTAGGGGCTAAAAATAATCATAATGGCTATAGCCTCCTCTATACACTACAGAGCAAAGAAAAGGCTGGAGAATGATCACAGTTAATAAAACTAAATCCAACCACATTTTGCAGCAGTTGTATTAGTAAGCCAGATCTAGGGATGTACGGGTATAGGACATACTGTGTGGGCTAATATGCTGGCACTCTCCTGCACTTGTAAGGTGATATTTAGAATGTGAAATGAAGTTCTGATTATTTTGTTATGGGGAGGATATAGATAGAAATTGTGATCGTCAAGGGCAGTCAAAATTATTCAGAGCTTACTGAGGAGTTGTGAAGATTTGTCAGGTCTGACCTCTGTAGCTTAGAAAAAAATGATACTAATGATGATTTTCTTAGTGGTGTACTAGATCCTGAATGGGAACAGAAATAAGCAGTTTGAGAAAATGAGATTTTTCAGGAGCAAGAAATCCTCGCCTGAAGTTGAGGAAGGAATAGAAGCAGCATCCTCCAGTTCAGGCTGAGGTTCTGTACTCGTACAGTTGTGTCTCTACTTCTATGTACTGAACAAATCAGCATAGCCAGCTACAGCGCTGAGAGCTGAGCGCGTGGTTTTATATCCTGAAATGGGGGTGGGGGTTGCATCCCTTGTTAAAGTGACTCGATGGCCGCTAGATTGTCATCACCAAATCTTGCCTTCTCGCACACCCATGTAACCCCATTCGTTTCAGTGGGGTCGTGGGTATAAGCAAAGGCTCAGTTTGGTCGGTGAGGTTTAGCTCCATAGCACAGTGTGGCTTTAAGCCAACAAAGCTTTTGCAATGCCTCCTCTTTCTCCTTTTAATAACCATTATTTTCTAAGTGCATTACCTCATATTTGGCCACATCCCAGACGTGTGTGTCCTGAAGGAAAAAAAGAGAAATGTTTTACTGTCTGACTGATTCATCCATATTTTATTTTATTTTTTCCTTAAGAAATCTACTGTTTAAGGAAAATCAATTCTCTTCAGTAGCTATTGGGAGAGGTTAAAATGGTGCATTTTAATTGCTAGAGAACTTGAACTATTAGCAAGCTACTGCTGGACACTTGGAATGTGGTGTTAAAAGATCTGTCTATCTCTTTATATATTTGTAGCTTGGGTGCATGGTGACCCCAGGAAGGTGGTCTATCCAACTGACAGCTATGGACAGTTCTGCGGCCAGAAGGACACCATAAATGAGTGAGTACTCAGAGGATTCATCTGGCTTTATTTCTCATGAGGCATGCATGAGAAATGAGGTATCAGCCCTCGGCCTCCTGGGAATTAAATTGGAAAGCTGCAGAAGAAGCAACCTCCACCCCATCGTACTGTATTTATTCCAATTAAGGTTTCTGAAAAGCTCAGTTGATCAGTGGAAATTTAGACCTGAGTTATTTCTGTAATGCAGCTGTTTGCATAGTATGGAGATTGTGAATAGTAAAATACTATTATAAAGTATGGCTTGTACCATTAACTGCAAAGAGATCCATCCTAAACAAATTAGAGGATTGGGCCAAAAGAAACCTGATGAGGTTCAACAAGGACAAGTGCAGAGTCCTGCACTTAGGACGGAAGAATCCCATGCACTGCTACAGACTAGGGACTGAATGGCTAGGCAGCAGTGCGGCAGAAAAGGACCTAGGGGTTACAGTGGACGAGAAACTGGATATGAGTCGACAGTGTGCCCTTGTTGCCAAGAAGGCTAACGGCATTTTGGGCTGTATAAGTAGGGGCATTGCCAGCAGATCGAGGGACGTGATCATTCCCCTCTATTCAACATTGGTGAGGCCTCCTCTGGAGTAGTGTGTCCAGTTTTGGGCCCCACACTACAAGAAGGATGTGGAAAAATTGGAAAAAGTCCAGCGGAGGGCAACAAAAATGATTAGGGGGCTGGAGCACATGGTTTATGAGGAGAGGCTGAAGGAACTGGAATTGTTTAGTCTGCAGAAGAGAAGAATGAGGTGGGATTTGATAGCTACCTCCAACCAAAGAGGATGGATCTAGACTGTTCTCAGTGGTACCAGATGACAGAACAAGGAGTAATGGTCTCAAGTTGCAGTGCGGGAGGTTTAGGTTAGATATTACGAAAAACTTTTCACTAGGAAGGTGGTGAAACACTGGAATGGGTTACCTAGGGAGGTGGTGGAATCTCCATCCTTAGAGGTTTTTAAGGTCAGGGTTGACAGAGCCCTGACTGGGATGATTTAGTTGGGAATTGGTCCTGCTTTGAGCAGGGGGTTGGACTAGATGACCGCCTGAGGTCTCTTCCAACCCTGATATTCTATGATTCTATCTATGATATTTTAAAGTGTTTTTATAAGAGATGAAGACTCTGACTAGCTGCCACTGGTTTTGACTGCTCAGGTTAGGATATTTAATTAATATGCCCTCTGAGAAATCCTTATGTTCATCTCTGGGGAGGAATAACCAAAAGTATGGCAGACTGCTTCTCACTTCGTACAAACCAATATTTCCTGCTCAGCAGGTACTAAGTGCCAAACAGCAGCTGAAAGTAACGAGAGAGCTCTCACTGTCTGCTGCTAGCTACCTGCTGCCTTTATGCTACTAGAGAGAGCGATGTGTGGTCTGAACTCAGGTCTGGGGGGGACAGACAGCTCTGACACTGACTCCCTCTTTGGCCTTGGTCTTGTGTCTTAACCCAACTTTATTTTCCAGTCTCTTAAATGTGGGTGGCAATTCCTAGCTCATCTGGGGAGCTGCAAGGATTAGTTAATCTGTTAGTATCTGTGAAGTACTTGCAGATGAAAAGAGCTATATGGGTCAAAACATTATTTCTATGAAAACTGAAGCTGGAGCCATGAAACCACATTACAGGAAAGTTTTTCCTTTTTTTTTTTTAATTTGCATTGAACACCCCTCACTTCATTATCACTGATATTAAATCCAGTTCCATGCAAGCAGCAACCAAAAGCACACAGCTGATGCAACTCTTCTGCTGCCTCTTATTCCTCTTCCCATTCAGCTTGCAGGGATGGAACAGAGGAAGCAAGTGTGCAGGCCCCTTGCATGGAGATAGGGAGTAGTGTGGAGGAACACCCAAGATGGTGTCCCCTCCCAGGCAGGGAAGGGAGCGGAGGAGAAGTGTGGAAACAGTCTGTGCCACTTGCTCTTGCAGATTCCTGCATGGAGCTGGAGAGAGCTGCAGAGAAGTGGCTGGAAAAGTTCCACCTTCCCCTTCATAGGGAGGCAGAACTGTCAGGAGGAATTGCCCCAGGTCGGAGTCCTACGGGGATCAGGAGAGGCAACTGGACCAGGCGCCAACCCTTCCGTGGGCCTGTGCAAAGCAGTAGGAAAGCAGGATTTGGACTCTCTCTCTCACACACACACAGACACACAGACACAGACACACCTTGGAGAAGCAGAAACAGGTAGTGACATTGGTGGCTGGGGGCTTCCCACCCCTTGGGGGAAGCAGAAGGATTCTTTTGCATTCACCCCATTTTTTGTTGTCCATTGTGCATGTTCTGTCTCTCTATCTCTGTTGCTTGCTCACTTATTTTCTCTCTCTCTCTGTTACTTGGCTCTTCCTCTTTACTTCTCCCTTGTATGTCATCCTTTCCCTGGTTCATACAAACACAAATTCTCTTTCCCTCTCTCCTCCCTTGCTGGGGATGTTGCGGGGTGGGATATTGCTACTGAGGCTGGGAATTGGCACTCAGTTTCAATGTTGAGGGAATTGCTATAAATGGATAAGCCAGAAGTGACATAGGAACATTTGGCCAGTGGCCACAAGAGAGCTTATAGCAGCCCTAGCATCAGAAGCAGCCCAGGGAGTCCCTCTAAACAACCACAGACCAGCTCTTCTTGACTCCTAAAACTCTGAGATGGAGAGGATTTGACTAGGTGCTTCACAAGCCCCAAAGACCAGTCCTGGACAGCTGTAGTGTCAAGCATGAGTAAGTAAAGGGAATCCCTGATAAAGTTTCATCCCTAATGAAAAGCTGTCAAAGGGGGTCCTGCAATGCCTTCATTGTTCCCACTGATAGTTCCCACATAGCCCCATGGGGGATGGGGTTTGCTGACCTGGGACTGTGGGTTTGTGGGCCTCCAAAACGGGCTTTGACACCTACGTGCCGGTTTCCTGTGGAGAGTGGTGGCATCTCTTTATTGTGACTCTTGCGCCTATATTAATAGTTTCAAACATACCCGTAATATTTGTGGGGAAAGTCGTATTTCAGAAACCGTGAAATGTAAAACCAGGCCTGGCTCTATAGATATCTGAAAAAACAATTGCGCTGCAATGAGTTTTGTACAGTCAAATTAATTCCACCTTGTGTTGCCTTCAGAATCCCTCTAGGGGAATTCTGCACCTTTGCATCTCATTGTATCTACCCATTGATCTCCTCCATATAATCTCTAAATTTGTTTTGCCTTATATAGAACAAAATGCAAGCACAGAATACAATTTACTTTAAAGGACGCAAACCTAACTCTATGTGGCCACTTTCCTCTGCCATATACAATTAATCTTTATTGTCTCCTGTTAATGCCAGCAGCCATCAAACACCTCAACGTGAGAGTAAAACAATGTGTTAATGACATGGGCTGTGCTGAGTCACTCACAAAGAGTACATACTCCCAGGGAACTCTTACAGAGCAGTGATATTTCAGCCCAAAATGTTACTCAGTTGATTTGAAGAAATAACAGCTAAGGATTGGGAGTTATATTTGCAAGGAGTGTTTGACTATTTCCTTAACTAGTACGAGACTGAATGTGTGAGAGTGAAAACATCCTGCCCTTTTAAAATGTCAGGCCAGATGAGCTACTCCCAGTTGCACAGAGAGTTATGGTTTGCAACACTTCCATGTTATGGGCCAGAGTGAGCCTTGAAGGCATAGCCATGCAGTGGGGTGGGAGGCAGCTGTGTTGCAATGGGGGTTCTGGAGGAATCGCACGCTGCAGGGGATTTGCCATTACGTTTTGCAAGGCTGCAGCATGCAGTCCTCTCGCACCCAGCTAACTTCGCTGCCTAGTGTGGAGGGGGCAGGACTGTGGCCTTGTCCATACCTGCTCACTTTGAGGAGGTCTCCACTAGAGCTGACCGCAGGGCGACAATTCCATTTCACAGCAACTTTTGAGATTTCAAAATTTGTTTTCATTCCACATTGGAATGAAGCTGTTCCAACCAGCTCTAGTCTCCACTGCTGCTGATGCAAGTCTACTGCAGTAGCTGCATGCCCTGGCCACATTGTGCCTGGCCCTGGCGTAAGGGTGAAGGGTCAGAAGGCTATTTCCCCTTCCCCCTCATGCACACAGTCTCGCCCTTACTTCTGACCAGTACTTGGGTTTGTGAAAGTCCCTTTCAGGTACTGTGTTCCTGTTTTCCCAGGCAGCTGCTTCAGGTTTTGAGCAACAAAAAACTCTTGTTTGATTTTTGGTGCCACCTTCTGATTAACACAAAAACATCAGCTGGTACAGCTTGCTGTGTGCTAGTAGTAATTTCATATGCTGTATGTACAAAATAGGTTCAGCATATGCAGGTGAACTACAGAGCATTAAGAGGTGGTTTGCCATGTAAAGCGCAAGCCTTCCAGTTCTCGAGCCAGGTTCTGGGCCATCTCGAAGAACAAGTGGCTGTCAGCTAAGGCTCCTGTGCAGGAAAACACTCCTCAGAATGACTACTCATCAAACAAAGCAGTTCGACTTAACATACATTTAAGCTTGGGCACTTCAGTTTCTGCTTGATTTTCATTTCTCACCTGGGATTTGCAGTAGTCTTTTAGGATAACAGTATTTAAAATTGATAGTGTACATTGTAAATCCATATATGGTATGTGAGTACTATGGTCATAAACATGGTATATAAACATCTATACATAGGAATAAAAATAACTATTTTAATTCCTATTTCTCTCTAGGAACAAGACCAGTTTGTTTTACTTTAACATTCTGAAATGTGCCAGTCCAATAGTGCTAATAAACCTACAGTGCCCTACAACACAGGTAAGTGAAATACAGGGAGAAAACATTCTCATTGCCTCTTGCTTATTGCTGCTTAAAACTTGACAGAAGTTATTTGATCGACTAGTTGCATTTTGTAGAATGTAGTTTGATCATATTGTAGAGTGCAGTGTGTGTATAGCATGTATCTGAGTATACAGTGTAGCAGATTCAGTGTCTATTGTTAACAGGGCAGGAGAAAATAAATAGAAATGCATAGAACTGTTTGTTTTGGATTTAGAGTTGAAAAAATTCCCAATGTGAGTGTGACTGGGTTTGGCTAATTTTCCGTCATGAATATAGCACGAGTGACTGTGCAGCAATGTAGTTCATGCACATTATTATAGCCATTTTTCAGAAAATCATTTTGACTGGCACACAGATTTTTCCAAACCAGCCATGTTTAAAAAAATGCATATTTTCTTGTTTACAACTGACAATAGTGTTCGTTTGTCCAGACATGTTACATGCCTTCTGAGGAATTGGTAGTGGTCAACGCGATTGTTTAATGTTAAATAACCCTTAGGTTTGGCTAATCACTTGTTGAATGCTCACTAATCAGTATCCCAGTAGAAGAGAGGCATACATAGCTTGTGTAGACAGAGACTGAGGGCTTGTCAACACTTACAGCATTGCAGCTGTGCCACTGCAGTGCTTCGTGAAGATGTTACCTATGCAGATGGGAGAGTGTCTGTAGGTACTCCACCTCCCCAAGAGGCAGTAGCTATGCCGATGGCAAAAACCCTCCTGTTGACATAGCACTGTCTGCACTGGGGATTAGGTCGGTATAACTAATTGCTCAGGGGTGTTGAAAATCCCTGAGCGATGTAGTTACACCAGCATAAATTCCTAGTGTAAACCAAGTAATATAGTCTGGTCCTGTCACTTTGGTAGAATATTAAATGAATCTCTGTGTTGATTTGTGCTGCTGTGGTCTTGACTTTGTTACCTAACACACTGTGCCACAGTCTCTTATGTTACAGGGAACACTGCATAATGTTAAAAAATATATAGGTCAATGCTATTGCTTTTGTGCAATGCACTCTTGGATTGGGGCTTGTGCTGTAATAAAGTAATCACTACTGTGAGGCAAGCAAGGTGGAATATTCGTCACAAACAGGTTGTGTTTTAATTTGTCTATTTTCAGGTTCACAACAGATCTGTGAAACTGGAGGGGGTTTTTGACATTTTCTAGTCTTTGGATGATAATTCAGATTAAAGGTTTTAACTCTCTGGCTGTTGTGAAAATGCTGAAGAACCACTTGGGTTTAATACATCACACTGTGACTTTTCGAGGAGGTTGTGGTGGTCCCCCAAGCCAGATCATTTACCTGTGTGAGCGCAGGCCTGAGAATCAGGGAAGGCCTGAGTTCTGTTCCTACTTCTGCTGCCACCGACAGGCCTTGCTAATACTATGGATTTTAGAGGCCTGTACAGACAATGTTTAAATGTTGCTTTGCAACACTAATGCATGGCAAATATCAGTGCCAGTTTTACAGATGGGGAAACTGAAGTTATAATAAGTGATGCGCAGACAGCGATTCATTGTCCGAACAAGGATAGAATTCAAATTTCCTCATTCCCTGATCCAAGGCTAGTCCACTAGACTCTTGCACCCACCAGGTTCTGGCCTATTGTATAAGATCCCTTTCTGGTATGGACATTCCCGTTCATAATGTGAAAAAATCACTTAGGGCACTTGTACGCTATGCCCTTAAGGGGAAATTCACTTCCTTCTATGGTAAGTCTCTGAGGAGGAGGAGAGGGTCCAGACTGGGTAGCTTTGCAGGGGGTGCAGCCTCTCTATGCCACAGAGGCAGGCTCACAGGAACATTGAGGAGGGCAAAACATGATCATGGACCCAGTGATCAGGAAGTCCGGCTTAGAGGGTGTGCTGGAGCAGCAGTCACTACTCCATACATGCATCTGAATAGCAGCCTACCTGTGGGTGGATCCAGTCATTCCCAGCTCTTAGTTTCTCACACACATCTTGCTTACTTTGGCTTTAGTTGGGGAGATGTGAATTTCGCCCTTGGCATGTGCACCTGACTTGCTTTGACACCAGCGGGAACTCTGTCATGGGTAAAGGGCAATTTACAGTCTTAATTTGGTACACCCCTTAGAAGCATGTAAAGCCAGCATCATTGAAAGCGGATTTGACTGAAACTACTGTATAAGAGGGTGAAGCAATTTTTAGCTTCATCAGATTTTATTGATCAAAGTGGTCTTGTGTCTTGTGCCATGCCACATGTCTGTGCTGCTGCACCAGCATGTTCATATACACAGCTGTCTGTGCTTAGGGGGTTAGATCAAGGCCTTTCTGGGGATTTTTTTCATGTGTATGTTCAATAAAAAGTTTTAAAAAACAAACTTAAAACTGTACATGTGTATCAAAATGTATGGAGACCACCAAGACATATGGAGGCAGAGTGATTGGGAGATACAGAACTTGGGGAGAGATTTGAAAAGGTCTATCAAAAGCACTAAAAAGTGTTTATCTAGAGATTCTAACAATAGACACTGTCCCTTTCTAAATGCTACAATAAGCATTGCTCCAGGCAGCCTGATAAAACAGGGCACTTTTATAGATGGCCATTTTTTTGTCTTGCTGTTTTGATAGCATGAGTGGGTTGTTTTGGGAGGGTTTTTGTTTGCTTTTTGTTTTATTTTTTTCCAATATATAATTATGCATTTATTCCTTCCTTACAGCTTTGTGTCTCAAAGTGCCCAGACAGGTTTGCAACATACATAGACATGCAAGCTTCCTACAGATATAACAAAAGTTATTGGGAGTACTACAGGCAGTTCTGCAAACCTGGTTTTAATAAGCCTTTGAAGGTGCGTATATATACATACATAAGTATAGATGGGATACATTCTGCTTTAAACTATAGATGAGCCTTAGTGTGCCTAAATCAGTCTAACTCCATCAAAATCAATGGAGCTGTGCCAAATTATCTCCGCTGAGGAGCTCTTCTGTAAGTGTATTTCAGCTCTGAGTTTGTCAAGAGTCAAGATCTGCTAGCTAGACAAAATCCCTAAATCTTTAAGTGATTACTGAAGGCTCAGTTCAATGGAAAATATCTGCAGACTTCCATGCTGTGGATATTTGGTTCTATAGGGTATGTCTACACTGCAGTGTAAGCCCAGGATTTGTGGGACTCAAGTCAGCTGACCCTGGTTTGGAGAACCCAGGGCTTGAACATCTACACTGACTGTTAACCCTACATTAAGAATTTTCCAACTTGGGCTTAAACCTGTGGCTCTGGCATCCACACTCCAGTGCACAGACCTGAGTCAAACCATGCATATACCAGACTCGCTAGCGCCCTCCCAAAATGTGGCCGCTCTAGTCCTTTGACCATGGTGAACTGTCCACCTTGCACATTACAGCAAGTTTGAACAGCCCGCCAACACATCCTTCCTAGCTGTCTTTTTGGTGCGTGTGCGCCCAGGTATGGAGCCAGCAACATGGAGGAGACACATTTTCAAGAAATTCTCTTGCTTGCACTTTCGCTCTCGTGTTAGAAAACAGGCAGAGCTTCTGTGAGATGCTGGTGGACACTTTGGTGGCATTTTCTGACCCACCAAAGGCACCTGACAGAGCTTATAGTGGAGGAGGAGGAGGATACCCAGGCATGGTAGACTCACACTGGCTGATGCTGCTCAGTACACTCAGTATAGCCACTGATAACGTTTGTCAGGGGTCGGCAACCTTTCAGAAGTGATGTGTTGAGTCTTCATTTATTCACTCTAATTTAAGGTTTTGCGTGCCAGTAATACATTTTAATGTTTTTAGAAGGTCTCTTTCTATAAGTATATAATATATAACTACACTACTGTTGTATGTAAAGTAAATAAGGTTTTTTAAATGTTTAAGAAGCTTAATTTAAAATTAAATTAAAATGCAGAGCCCCCCGGACTGATGGCCAGAACCCGGGCAGTGTGAGTGCCACTGAAAATCAGCTTGCGTGCCGCCTTTGGCACACGTGCCATAGGTTGCCTACCCCTGCTCTACGTAGACCAGCACTTCTGGCACAGGGCCACAAGCACAGACTGGTGGGATCACATCATCATACAGACCTGGGATGGTCAGTAGTTGGATCCAGAATTTTCACATGAGGAAAGCTACCTTTCTGGAGCTTAGTGGGCAGCTTGCCCCAAGACCCCAGCATAAAGACACCTGCATGAGGTCAGCCTGTCTGGAAGCCGGTTGCTATAACCGTCTGGAACCTGGCTAACCCAGACTGCTACAGGTTGGTTTCCAGCCAGTTTGGCGTTGGAAAGTCGACTGTGGATAAAGTGGTCCCAGAGGTTTCTGAGGCAGTCAGGCATGTGGTTTACCCCAAAGTGGCAGGCATAAAAGATATTCCTGAAGTAACTGCTGGCTTAGAGAGAATGGGGTTTCCTAATTGTGCTGGGACCATTGATGAGACTTATGTGCCCATAGGTTGCCATCCTTAAGGAGCATGAATACATAAACCACAAAGGGTACCACTCCATTGTTATACAGACCCTCTGGACCACAGAGGTTAATTTATGAATGTCAATGTGGGTTGCACTGGAAAAGTTCTGGATGCCAGTGTTTTTTGACAATTGGGAGTCTATATTCACGGACAGGCTGGGATACTATTCCCTCCAAATGACGTTGTCATAACCAGAGTTACCGTCCTCACTGTTGTTCTGGGGGACTCCACATGCCTCCTTTTGCCTTGGCTTATGAAACCCTACCATGATTTAAGGGGACTTAAAGATGGTTTAATGATGCTATCAGCAGGTATAGAATGATTGCTGAATGTGATTTTGGCAGATTGAAATCCCATTGGAAACACAATGTAGAGTGACTGAACAGCACATGTAGGAATGGAGTGGGCTGGCTGGCTACCAAGATAGCCCTGGAAAATATGTCCTTCCCTGAAATGTGACTACCTGTCTGGAATTCCTGCTCAGGAGTTTGTAGCTATGAGCATCCAGGATTGGGTCAGAATCCATGAGGGAATCAGTAGGATGCTGTGTCAGCTTCCACATGGCTTACCCTGTTATGGCTGCATGCAAACACACAGAACTTAACAGCCTTCCTCCTCTGCCCCCAGCACGTTTCGGGACAAAAATTCAAATCCAAGTTGAATTTGGCACAATTGATTTTGTCACCTATGGACTGCATGGACTGTCTCTAATTGAAATGGAGTGGACAAGCTGCTGCCATACAATCCGCCATTAGCAAGATACGTGTTGCTAGCCGTTACGTGACTTACGTCCAATAGTTTTTGTGTTGGTTCATAGAATGGAAATTCCTCCTATTACTGTATTAATAAAATTAAAATGGAGCCAGAAACTCACTGTGCTCAGGGACAGCTTCTGTGTCTGGTGCATGCTGTGCAGTGGGCTGTTTGTTGGGGGAGGGGGCACCAAGCAGCTCCAGAGTTTGGCCCCAGGGTGTGCAGCGGTTCCAGCTCCAAAACCTCTTTTGGGGCTGGTTTCAGCAACAGACTTCACTGTCCTCGCTCAGCACCTGCTGCTGGCTCCCATCAGTCCCCATCAGCCATCCCAACTGACCACATCACTGTGCACCACCGTTGGCTCCGTGCTCAGAGCAGTGCCCAGCACCTGGTCCAACTCCTCATTAAATGGGCATGATGTCGACGAGTTGCCCGAGGTGCAGTTCTGGTCCCTGATTTTCCCGTACTCCGTCTTGAGCCACTCAGTCCACTCTATGCACTGGTCACTAGTGCAGTAAAGTTGCTACAGTGCCAGTTTCTTTGCCGGTATGTCTGATCGTTCCTGGTACTCTTACTAATGCCCACTGTTGTGCTGGACTCTCAGCAGAGACTTATCAAAATCTGGCTGTGCTCCTGTGACCATAAAGCAGTGTGCTGTGCAAAAGGCTGTTTCTGTTCGGTCTCCATTGCAAGCATAGAAGGCTTTCCAATGGCGTGATTGCAGCTTGCTGGTCAGAAGTGGATGGAAGGGTTAATGCTGACTCACCAACCTGCAGGAATGCACCAAAGGGGGTGGGGGGTTGCTTCTATTTTCACTGGAGTCTGCTGGAGATTCTTGGGATAGAGGAGAAAGGAAGTTGGTCCATGACATTGTGGGATACTTTTGGCAGACTCCCAGGACCTGGGTCGGGGGGGCTGCAGCTATACTGCAAAGCAAAAGGGGTCAAACTCTGGGTCCTGGCTTGACTGGGCTTGATCCCTCCTCCCCCACCGGGTCTTAAGACCCTTGGTCCAAGCCCAACGCTGACAGATTTGTGTGTAGACGGAAGAGGGGGTTGGGCTCAAGCCTGACTCTAAGCCCGAGCTTACATTACAGTATAGATGTACCCAGAGAAGCCAATTTTCTCCAGTATATAGGTTTAGGCTGCACTGATCCACAGTGGAGAAGGAGAGCTCAGACTAATACTAACAAGTTCCCCTTCATCCTAGAGAGTTTTATATCTGAATCAGCAGGCATTGTAGTAAGTCACCTGCAGCTTCTCACTCCATTTTTTTTAGCCAGGGAATTACCCCAGCTTTGCAATAAGATGTCCATTTTGAAATACCAGGGGTTTGCATTTGAACATACCTTAATATTCCTCCCACAATAAAAACACTTGCAACTCTAACATCATCCTGAAGTTAAATGTACTAATTATGTTATAACAAACTTTTTTTTCTATGAGAGACAAAAACACCTGCCCAAACACCACTGGTTCGTAGGCAGGTCTGATGCCTTCTGTTTTTGTATTTTTACCATTATAAAAGCCAGAAGCATATTTTATTCCTCATCCATGACTGTCCAGGGATGCTTAGGTCTCTTGCTTCCGTCCTGTGAGTGTCAGGCAGATGCACCAGTCAAATCATGCCAAGAGATTAAGATACAAATGAGGGGAAATGGGACATTTTCTTGATTGTAAAGATTTCTCAGATTGAGTGGGTTTTGTTTGTTCTGAATTGTATTCCCCAATTCCTCTTTGGGTTTATTTTCTTTTAGTCTGTTGCTCAAGTGATCCGTGATGAAGATTGCCCTTCAATGATCATTCCAAGCAGGCCTTGTGAGTAGTTATATTTTTTGCACATGTCTCAGAGGATTGGTGTGTATGTTATTAAAGTGCAGCTCCACTCTGAAAGGAGATCCTGACGTTGTCATGATGGGGCTCTGCATTGACTGTCAGTGACGGCCAAATCAATGTTACACCATGTAAAAGTATAAAGATGTTTTTTTTCCAAACTTCCAGCTGTGAAAACTCAATCTGGGATCAAGTCAAGCTGGGTTCTTTCTGCCTCATGAATCATCCCCAGTAATGAGGACTCTGCAGACTAAATTACACCTTCAGAAGCATGAGGGCAAGCAACCCTATTGTCTTTGGTTAATGGCATAGCTGCAGTAAGGGCATAACATGGCCCTGTATTTGGAGTTTAGATGAGTCCAATTAGGATCTAACCTTCTATAGCTGTACAGGCTCTGCAGGGCTGAGAGGTAAAAAAGGAGCATTGTGTCTCTGAATACATACACTGGGTTCCAGTGTTAATCTCCGTTACAGAAGTGTTTAATTATTTAGCCACAATGGAATAGCTTCAAGAGGAGACTGAGAAAGCCCCACATCAGAATACTGCTTACCTGAGTAGTTAGAGCACTTTTCTGATCCCTCTTCAAATCCTTTTTTCACATCAGGCAGCTGTGGGAATTTAACCTGGGTCTCCCACATCCCAGGTGAGTGCTCTAACCTCTGGGCTAGAAGTCACGGCGTGGGCAGCAATAGCAGCACCACCACCTGCTCCTCCTCTGGCCTGATCTGGTAGCTGGCCTCTGAGCACACTGGGCCCCCAAGGTGAGATAGGCAGGGGAGTGCCTACCTTTACTGGATTGTGCTGGGGCTTAGGTGGGAGATGGGTGTCTGAACACCTACAGGGAGATGACAGTGCGCATGACCAGAGGCAGAAATTTAGACACGGAAGGACTTTTACAATGAAAATTTAGGAGCTAAGTGAGTGTAGGCTACAAGGTTAAGCAGCAGCCAAGTGGGGATTTTTTGGATTGCAGTGGTCCCTAAAACTGGGACTTAGGCACCTAGGTCTAGGGTTTAGGTGACTGAATACCTTTATGGATCTGGGCCTCACTACCGATCTGAAATGGTTTACACACAGCTAAACACGAATTTGATGGCCAAAAAACATAATTTTAAAGTGGAGTTTGATAATAAATAAATGTATGTTATTACCCACCTTTTTCATTACTTAACAGTTCTTAAAAGATGCTTTCCTGACTTCTCCACGAAGAATGGGATTCTGACGGTGGCAAATCAGACGACATTCAAAGATGGAAGAGGGAAAACAAGAAATGTAACTGATCTCAGGGAAGCTGCAAAGTAGGTTTTTCCTTCCTCTTGTGCTTTTCTTTTGTGTGATACCTTTTGTTTATGTTCCAGGTCAATAAGTTAATGTATAGGTAGAAAAGAAATCACAATCAGTTATAGCAAATGACTGACATTAACCAACTGAGACATTGTAATGAAGTGACAGATCTGTACTTCAGTGCTTTTAAAATTCTATACCAGGAAACTAGCAAAGGATTTTTTTGTAGAGTGCTTTTCCATTTAATTTGGAGGTGTGTTGTTTGACTGATTGTCAGCCTGATTTTGTTATTTGATTGGTTCTCTCTGTGAAAGGTTAGCTTCACACAAAGCAACGAGTATAAATTCTAATGCTTCAGGGGACAAGCCACCCACTAAGGCTACCCCTGCCAACAGTTCTGGGAGCAGATCCTCACTGACATCAATGGAGCTTACACCAGCTGAAGATCTGCTCTCTGGTTTTTAATACCTGTCCCAAGGAGTGGGTATCCTAGCTAATGTTGTGGGACTGGTGGCATGTGGGACCTCTCAAGCCACTCCAGATAAAAAAACTAGCATCTCCCATGCTGGGCCTGAGCCAGGAGGAGAGGGAACTGCTGGCCCAGAGTAGCTTCTCTAGCCTCCATCCAAGTCCCCATTCAGACTGGGACCAGAGGGCATCCCCCCCTTCCCTTCCCTCAAACGTACCAACGCCCCCCCTCTTGCCTCACCAATGCTGACTCCAAACCCCACAATTTATCAAGCCCCCTACTCCAGCTGTCCCCAGCTATCATAAAGCCCTAGCTTTATTTCTTCCTAGCATTGTCCTAGGAAAATGTTTTAATGTTGGCGACTATTCTGGGGTTAGGAAAAAACCTCCCCTATGGGCAGGCTATTGTTTTACTTTTGCTATGCAGGTTTTTTTTTGTGGCTTTGGTACTGGTAATGCTAGAGCCATTATTGTATGGCTTCTGGGGGTTTATGGCAGATCTTACTACCAGCTGACTATATTTTTGTGACTTAATAAGTGATTGCGTCTTGTGATATTAATGTTATTTAGAATTTTTTATTATATTTTTTTTCCAGAGCTGTACAAGTGTTAACAGTTTGGGGGGCCTTTCACCCTCAGTGGAATTTCCTTGCCTTAATATTACTGTAACTGATGTTCATTTGTGTACAAAACCTGAGCTACAGCATCGTATTGTAACTTTATTACTGGCAATGACATTTCAAACTCTGTTTTGCCTAAAAAACCAAATGCTACAAATAAAGGCATGTTCTAAAAATGCTTTGTGGCATAACTTAGATTTTGTTAGTACATTAAGGACCTATTTGCTGCTTAAGTAAGATCTGTAGTATCTCATATAAGCCAAACTTTTTTTCTGTTTTGTTTAAGTGGTATCAATAATGTCCTTGATGCAAGATCAGTTGGGATGAAAATTTTTGAAGACTATGCCAGTTCCTGGCATTGGATTTTAATGTAAGTTTATTTACAGATATTGCTGGCTCCTACACTTTGTATCTTCCCAGGTGTGAATGGAGAACTACTATTAATTTATGTGTATGTCTGACATCCTACTGTTAAACTCAAGAGTCTCCTCTTATCACATACTTCTATCATGCACTTTTTGTAGATCTTATACACGATGTGAGGCTAATCCAGTATCCTGCTATGTCATCCATAACTGCACCCTGACATCAGTCTGTGGTAGATCTACAAGAGATGTGGGCATCTTCCCACACACAACATTGATGTGGGTTCTTCTCTCTCTTCATGGCCCATCTGTTTTGTTATTCCAAACCCAAGCATCCTTATGTAAAAAAACAGTTTAGTTTGCTAAGCGACAGCAGGGTAGTTACTTGTCATGTCATTTACAAAACAAAGCAAATGAATAGTTAAGGCCATCATAAAGCTTACACTGCTAACATAGTAGGTGAATGTATTGCATAAAAAAAATGCACAGTTTATCAACTCTTAATTTGCACCTGAAATAAATTCTTCCTGTTCTAATCTCGCAATATAAATTGAACACTAAAATGTTAAAGTAAAAAGAATGACTCTGAAGCTGAAAACTCAAGCACATGCTTAACCTTAAGCCAACAACAAGGAAGTCAATGGAACTACTCCCAGCATGGAAGGTTAAACATGTGGGAGTTTTTGCAGGATCCGTGCCTATATAATGTGCATATTAATGAAAACTTGTCAGGCTTGAATGCAGTACTATGGACAGATATTTGTGTTAAGAACTGTGTTATACTTCTGATAACATACTACATATACTAGATTATTCTAAGAACAGCAATTATTAGTAGTTTCTACAGTCAGTTGATAAATATACTGATAAGTGTACTCATTTTTCAGAATGATCCGTACTTCTGAAACTGTTGGATGAATTTTCTTTATACTTTGCCAAAACTTCCCTGTTTGGTTTCAGAGTAGATCTCGCTGTTCTCAGACTGAACATATTTTCCAGCTATAGAAGGTGTCTTAAAGTATGTCTGCACTGTAGTTAAACACCTGTGGCTGGCCTGGGTCAGCTGACTCTGGTTGTGGGGCTATCAAATTGGGGTGTAGATGTTTGGGCTAGGTCCCAAGCTCTGGGACCCTCCTCCACCCCTGCATGGGGTCCCAGAGCTCAGGGTCCAGCCCGAGCCGAACATCTACACTGCAATTTTAAGCCCCGCAGCCCAAGCTCCATGAGCCTGAGTCCGCTGACCTGGGCCAGCCATGGGTGGGTAATTGCTATGTAGACATACTCTAAGCTTCTTTCTACACTGCCCCAACCAATAGAGGGCAACTTCCTCACATACTCATAGTGCTTGATTCTGCTCCTGCTGACACCAATGGCAAGAAACCCCCACTGATGTCAGTAGGGGCAGGATTGGGTCCATAACTCCCACTGAAATAAATGGGAGCAAGATTGGGTACAAAATTATCCACACCTAAAATCATGAATTTATTTTCTACATCAATAGCTGGGCCATGAGTTTACAAGGAGACTTAACTATACAGGAAATTTGAAGCTAGAGGGAGACAAAGTAACGTTACGCAAAAGTCAAAGTTTCTAATATGGTCGTTTTTCAGAATGATCTGTACTGTTGAAACTATTGGATGGATTTTCTTCGTACTTTATCAAAACTTCCTCCTTCGTTTTCAGAGTAAATCTGGCAGTTTCCAAACAGAATGCAGTTTCCAGGCCAAAGTTGTGGGTATGATACTGTAAGGTTTTATAGTGGAAGCCAGTTGGTTACAACCTTAACTATGGAGAGATTCCTGCTTTTCCACAATACCTAGGAAGATCTGCAGCTTTCAGTACTCAGACCCCAAAGCATGTCTATTCACAGCAGCTCTGAAGAATGTGATTCACTTCAGCCACATGCATGAGTACTAGTGAAGACAGTGAAACTAGTTAAGCATGTACTTAAGTTAAGCATGTACTTAAGTGTTTTCCTGAATCAGGGCCCCAACCTCCAAATAGTCCAGCTGTTTTTGAGGAGGAAAGTTTTGAATAATGAACCATTCAGTGAGAAAGCAGGAGATGTCCTTGAATGAATTTTGGAAAGGGAGTAACCACACAGGGCAGAGAGGAGATTTATGAATGTCTTGTGCAGGTTATGGTGAAGAGCTCTCCAAAGCAAGCTGTGGCTCTTTCTTTTTCACTGTCGTCTGCACAGTTGTAAGGTTTAGAAGCCCAAAGAGATGGCTTACCCATCACAGTCATGTGGTCCTGAGTCTGATCAGTCTCACCTCTTTGATAACCAGCTAGGTAAGGGGGACATTTCAGAGAGCGATCACTAAACAAACTCTAAATTAATTGTTATGGATTTTGTATTTCAGTGGGTATGTCTTCAAAGTCCAGGGTTCATAATCATTTATTTTGTTTTGGACCTTTGCTAACGTCATCAAGAAATGAAATATTTTACTGGTGTGTCCCACTTGACTGTGTGTTGGGATTATATGTGAGAGGAGACTGGCTGTTCTCTCCTATGGCTGTACACACAGATACCTGTGTGCGTGTAAAGAGTTTACACAGCCATCATTGTTGTTTTTTTCTTTGTGACTTGCATGCTGGGAATGAAACCAGAATTCACACTGCCTTACCACTGATTTGAGTAGGCTAAAGGAAGACACTCACTGGGTAGCTGTTTTTCCCCCAATTGCACTGCTGGTAGGTCATTGCCAATGTCAGCTTTTCTCTTTCTTTTTAATGCACGTTTTCTTCCCAACTCCGATGCACTGCACGTGACTTGTTTGGAAGGATAGAAAGGAAAGTGTTTTATTCTCAAATTCAAAGTTCCTATCTACTTTTTAAAATAATGTTCTTATTTAAGAATCAAAATTGAACTAACCACACGTGTACACCTCCTTC
The DNA here is from genome assembly GCF_027887155.1 of Malaclemys terrapin pileata. Classification (NCBI taxonomy): domain Eukaryota; kingdom Metazoa; phylum Chordata; order Testudines; family Emydidae; genus Malaclemys; species Malaclemys terrapin. The sequence continues at coordinate 87,096,523 of NC_071512.1, forward strand.
CAGTTTGACACTTCTCTACCCTTGCCTAGCCACGGCCTGAAGACGTCACTGTCTCAGAACCTCAGCCGGTGTAAATCAGCACAGTCACAGCAATGAAGCTATACCAGTTTACACCAGCTAAGGAGCTGGCCCATCATTTATAAATGTGTCTATGAAATGTAATCAGACTGCCTAGAAACTTATCGCCCAATGGATGGGTTTCCAATAGTTGATGGTATCCAAACTTCTAAACACTCACCACTCATTAGACTTTCAAAAGGAGGTTTGGAATAAAATTTTAGACCTGTCATTCTGTATTGTGTGAAAGAGTGACCCTCCTTTTGCAGTAAATAGAATGCGCAAGGAGGAGGGATGCTCAAGCCTGTTTCCCTTATGTTCATGTCGCCTCCTGTCTTTCCAGCGGTCTGTTCATTGCAATGGTTGTGAGCCTGCTCTTCCTTGTGCTCCTGAGGTTCACAGCGGGGGTCCTCTTCTGGATTTTCATCCTTGGCGTGATTGGAATTATAGGATATGGTAGGTGTTTGCAGTTCCTCATTAAAGCGTGTAGGAGCTGAGAGATTTTGTTCTTACTGCTGATGTTTGTACAAGGAAATCTGTAATAATCAGGTGAAATATTGCATAGGTTTGACAGGGTGTTGAGGGTTTTTTTCTTTAAAGAAACGTATACTATGGCCTTGATCTTGCAAACGTTTACCACCACGTGTACACCCACATGTAAGCACTTGCAGGATTAGGCCTTCTGTATTTGCACCATGATTTCTTTTTTGTTCGTGTGGGTTTATAAGCCACTAGTCTTATGATCACCTGTAGTTTTTACCTGTATGGCATGTTGAAGGCAAAAAAAACCAAAGGCTCATTCATGTTTACAGACTCGTCAGAAACACTCAGCTCTTACTGGTTTGTTTTTCCAAAGGTATCTGGCATTGTTACTGGGAGTATGATCATCTTCAGGGGACACCTGGATCTGACCTCACGATCTATGATATTGGCTTCCAGACTGACTTCAGAGTATATCTGCAGCTGAGGCAAACATGGTTAGCATTTAGTAAGTGCCTTTTAAAATTAGTCTCTGTTAATGCTTAACCAGGAGAACGAATCATCAGCTGGTTGGTGCAACCTATGAAGTACCCCTTGTTACAGATGCTGAACAAATATCTTCCTTTAGATAAGTTTCTGGGATCTCAGTGCAGTGAAGGTTTTTATTATATTGTGCAGTTTTCAGGGTTACTAGTTTATCTGGCCTAGAATTTGGTCCATTCACATTACTAACAAATGTGGAAAACATGCAAAACTGGTAGAACACCACTCTTATTGTGCTGGGTTTAGAAGGCCAATGCTCAAACCACTGAGCTATCGCTCCCCCCCTCTTGGAGGTGGTGAGGGAGAAGGATTTGACTTGATTAGCAGAGAGCAAGACACTCCCTGGGGTCCTGGCCAGGTTGCAGGGGAGAGGGGATTTGCCTTTCCCCATCCATCCATGTACCATTCCTTCGGTATGGGCACCACATGCAGTGTGAAGGGAGGAAGGGATAGGATGTTAGATGGGGACCGAATGGACCATTGTCTGCATGACTGGCCAGTTCAGAAGAGGTGGCTGACCATGATTGGTCAGCTGCACTCTACCCTCACTGGCAACTGCCCAAGCAACACCCACTCTTTGGGAGTTATTGGGGCCTAAGGTTTGCAGAACTGGGTCTCCTGCATGCTGTGGGCCTAGCCAGATCAGCCCTCATGGGAAATAATTTTTCCTCTGGATAAAATTGGGTGACCCAAAAAAGATGGTGTTTTTTTTTTTTAACTTCCTCACAGCATGCGGGAGGCCTGGTTTGGTGGGCACCGCATTTATGGTGTTGCAGCTTTGTGCTCAGTGTCAAGCGTGGGGTATCTCCGGGTGTAAACATAAGCACAGGACTCGGGCATCTGCTGGCCAAACTTTGGTCTTGCTGAGGTAGGGGTGGTCTCTTAGGTCTAGTGCAGATTGAGGCATTTCCCATCTCTGCTCTCATGCCTTTGAGCCAGGAGGATGATAGGAGATCTCATCAACTGACTGGATACCAGGGATGATTTAGGCAATGTCTCCCTGACCTCCCTGACTCCAGGTTTTGTGGTTTTGGCATAAGGCTATGTCCTCCCACATTGGACCCTTGCTTTGCCTGCTAGGGCTTGGGATACCATTGACCCCATTGTTAAGATGATTTAACAAAGCTGCACAAAACCTATGTGCTGTGTCCTCTGTTTACCTGCATGTCTGGGACAGTGAACTAATGGGGGCCACTCACCACATGTTGCTGAGGTGAATCTCTTTAAAGTAATGCCCCTAGAGAATACTAGTGTTGTACCATGTGTCCCTATTCTCTCCTTGTACCTCGCTGTGATGCTGGCTTGCCCTGTATAAAACTGGGCCATTGACTTCAATGGAATTACTTCTGCATGACACCAGTGTGTAATGGAGATCAGAATCAAGCTCTCTTAATTAAAAGGCTGAATGTCCATCTATGTTTTATTCTTTTTCCTATGTCCAGAGACTATAAATTAGCAGCAATATAGTATAATCATTGAAAAATGCTTGTTTCTGAATAACCCAAAGTTTACTTTCATGGAGTGTATTAAGGATAAATGATATTTTATGCTAAGTGCTACAGACATATATTTTTAAATAGATGACTATATTTGTGAACTGTCTGACATTGCAATGCTCCACTTTCCTTTGTAAATTACGAACACTAATGTCCTCTGTCAAGGCTAGCAGCTTCTGTGGGATTTTCCAAGAATGTATTAAATGGGGATTGAAAGTTGGCCTTTGCAGTCACAAAGAGAGCAAGCATGTTCTAGCATAGGGTTTCTTGGCATTCATGACCAGGATTGTAAAGTACAAGGTGGAAACCAATGTAGAAAGGCAGTGTGTTGGTTTGATTTTTGAGGAGTTTAATTTTCATGCTTGCAGTGATAATACTTTGTATTGTGGAAGTCTTCATCATACTGATGCTGATCTTCCTGAGGAATCGGATCCGGATTGCTATTGCACTCTTGCAGGAAGGGAGTAGGTATGTTTCTCTGATTTATTGATTTTTTAAAAAAATTATAATACCCTCCTTGTAATACTCTGTTGGGACTTGATTCTGCACTGCCAGGGGCAGAATATGGTGGATAGAAGCACAAGGGAAAAAGTGCTAAACAGTCCAGGGAGTGCAGGGGAGCCTGATCCTGTATGAATGAGAGTGTGGCTTTATGGCTGCTAGGTTACTCCTGCCTAGTAGCAGTAGGAGGGGCTCATAGGAGAACATGTAGCTAGGCACATCATTTGCATGCTGAGGGAGTGCACTTAAGCCTTTATATCCTCGGACACACCTATTCTCTGCCCCTACATCTTCCCATTTTTTAAGGTAGCAGACGTACAAAGGTCTTCAAACATACGTTCATTCAGCACAGAGGACTATATCTAGCGCTGAATCTTGCTTGTGCCAACGTGGAGCTTCCTTTCATACTTGCAAAGGGAGCATAAAAATCTTGTGTGGCCAGCTGTGCACCAGACAAGGGCTTGTAGGATCAAGACCTTGGCATCCATCATAAATAGGGTCAAGTCTCATTGGCAACTAGCAGTAGGATTTTCAAAAGTGTTGCAGTGACTTAGGAGCCCAGTCCTGTTGATTGAGGCACTTTTGAAAATCCCACACTCAAAAACCTTCTGAAAATTTGATTATGCAGAGAAAGTACCATTTGAGAGTAAATATCTTTTAAATGTCTCCTTTAAACATTGGCCTGGTTACTGTGAGGGGTTTAACTGTATTTTTTAGAGTGAGGTGTGTGTGCGGGGGAGCTTGATATAATGCATTTGGAAGGCTTAGATCCACCCTACAACTTAGCTGACTGTCATATAGTGAAAAAAGCAACTAACGGGTCAAATTTTGCCTTCAGATCCAGGTGTGTTATACGCATTGATTTCAGTTATTGCTCAGATGAATTAGTGCCAGCGATGATATGATGTGCAGAATAGAGTAGTTAACACTTCTTCCTGTTAACAGTCTCACAGGCAGTTTCCAGGTAGTAATTTATAACTTCCCTGCATATACTTGGTCCTTCTAGTAAACACAGTGCATCAAATTCTCTCTATTGCACCAATGCAACCCAATTGACTTTGATGGAGTTGTGCCAGTGTAAATGAGGACAGATTTTTGGGTCAAGTGGTAGGCTACACATGTGTACCCAAGAACAGAATTTAGTGTAGAGAGCTAGTAGATGGTTGGTAGTCACAGTGCTACCAAATTCATCAGAGCAGTGCCGATTCTGAATCTGAATTGTGACCTCTTCCCTTCCCTGATTTTTCTTTTACAGTCCTGGGCATCCCAGTGCCTGTAGTATCAGGACTTAGAGAGTCTTTTGTGGAATTAGGAAAAGCTGAAGTTCCATAATCAACCTACTTATTCCCCTTTCTACAGCTATGCATGCAGGAAATAGCAGTCAGTTTTGGCAGCACTACACTTTATCCTTTGGATCCTGTTCATTATAATTCAGAAACATTTTACACACTAAGACACTTTTATTCAAAAATGTGACAGATAGAAACACTTCAGAAATTTCATAAACTTCCTGCTGGGAGGTAATAACATCCTCTAGTTTTTTTTAGCTACACTGAAAGGTCACTTGAGGGCAGTACTTTTACACTCATGTATAACACCTGAGGTGATACACTGTAAGTAATTACTGCACACCTAACAGACCATGCCCTGTATTCAGGATGATGGGAAATAAGTTGCTAATGACTGGGAATCAAATTATTTTTTTCAGTACAGTTTAACTATTCTTTCAGTAAAATTACAATTTATAATAGTAATAAGCTGTTTGGAATCCATTGATAGAATAGTTAACAAGCAGTTTGTTAGAGTAAACGGTCTGTGGCTTCACTGTTAACTAACAAGCCTATCATTAACTGCTGGAAACTACTGATTTGTGATTATTTCTTAAATAGCATAAAATCGTGCATGTCTGTATGACTCATAATGCGCTTGTTGTGCCTGTAGATCCAGGTATGATTTGGCAATAAGAAAACACTACTAGAATGTTGCCATTGACCTTGTTATCGCACAAGACAGATTAACTTATCCCCAGGGTCTTCTTATTTAACAGCAGGAGTGGAGTAAATTTGTCTTCCATTTGCTTTCTGTGAACTGGCTCCTGGAAGGCAGCTGGCAGCAGGAGTGAACAAGTCAGGGGAGAAGCACAATGGGGGAAGGAAAGGGAGGGTGGAATGGTCAGAGGAGCGTGTCAGGGGGCTGTGGAAGGAGAGGTTCAGAAGGAATGGGATGAGGTGGATTGGGGGAATGTAAAGGAAAATGGGAGAGCAGTGTAATCAATCCACATGCTTTAGACAACAGGCACACTTTCTATAAGTCACATGCAGTGAGCTGCCTGTACAATTATTTCCTATCCCATCACCACAGTATTTAAGTCAGAACTAACCATCCTCATTATTCCCCTGTGAGATAAGTGCAGTCATTTTCTACAGAGGCACTGATGGCTTAAGTAATGTATTTAATGCCACAGAGGGAATCCTTGTCAGAGCAGGGATTAGAACGCTCAAGTTCCTAGTTACCTGTGTCCACGCTCTGTCCACACCTTTTATTCATTGGGACTAGTGTCTGGTTTGTCAGCTACTAAAGCATAGGCCTCTGTCTCTTGAACTAAAAAAGAGCTTCCTTAGCTAGTAGCAGTAGAAAGCCCTTTATCCTTTCTGTGGGCCAGCAAATTTAGGCAACATCACATATATATATATATATATATATATATATATATATATATATACACACACACACGCACTCTTACACAGAAAAATTATAAATACATTACAGTGGTGAGGTAGCAAAATGGACTGTGACTCAAGAGAAAAGTAGAATATCAAGGGTCCAGAGCATGCAGTGCTCAGTAGAGCAGAAGGTACCCGAGCAGACTGGATCTGTGAACACTAGGAGGAAGGCAGGAGGAAGGATGTACAGGGGCCCAGAGGAAAGAGCAGGTCTAGGAGTTGAGTAGTTTGGGAACATGGAGAAGACAGGCAGTGGGAGGGGCAGTGTCTGAGGCAGACAGCAGTTGGAGGGATGTGGGAGCAGAGCGGGTTTATGACCCGGGATTGAAGGAAGGTAGCAGGGATAGGATCACGGAGGGCAAAATCAGTGGAAAGAAGGGGACTGGGAACAGAATATAGCAGAGATTTGAGGAGGGAAGCCAGATGAAGGAGGGGGAGGAGAAGAGACAAAATGAGACGGTGACAGAAGTGAGGTAGTAAGGAGATCGTACTGGCAGTGCTCTGGGATCCCAGCACTAGGTGACCCCACCAGTATCAGTGAAGAGAGAAGTAAAAGGGTTAATGCTAAAGGGCTAATAAAAAGTAATTTTTTGTTTTGTTATCATTCGAGATTTCAACCTTATTTTGTTTCCTTTGTAGGGCTATTGGCTACATAATGTCCACATTATTCTACCCCATTATCACCTTCATTCTCATTGCAATCTGTATTTCCTATTGGGCAGTGACAGCTGTGTATCCTTCTATATGTCTGAATATTTGTACCTCATTATCGCGGTAGTATCTGAATAGCTCACCAAATAACTGTGTAAATGCTCACCTCGGCCTTCGTTCTCAACGAGCAGTACATTGGAGGTAGAGGCAAAATCCTTACATAATTGTTTGTTTCCACTAAGGTTCTTCTCTTGATAGCTGATGTGGGATGAAGCCACTGTAGAAACCCTCACTTTGCAGTATTGAAATCCCTTTGTGCTTTCTTAGGAGACTCTGAAGAAGACTAACACCAACAGATTGTATTTTTCACAAACATCATCACCTGGAGACATACTTCACACCCACCCTATGTGCCCTACTGTTTACACAAGGAATAACTAAATGCACTTTTTTTCTGCCCTGCTTCTCCCAAAGTGGCTGGTGTGGCTGTGCAGGGTGAGATGCAGAATTGGGGACGGCAGTGAGGTTAACACATGTGATGTGTTAGTGTGTTTGTAGATCCAGTGGACAATACAGTGGGAAATGTCCTGCACCTGGATGTGTTGTATCTCTTTCCCTCTCATATCTTATCAAGTGGGTGCCTGAGGTGCTGTACGTAGCTCCTGTCTCATTGAGCTGTTCTGTTCCATCATGCTGGCTGAGACTGTATTATAACACCTTCAGAGAATCAGAGATGTTAGAGCAAGCTGTTAGGTCACCTAGTCCATCTCCCCACCAATAAAGGATTCTGTACACTGGGTTATGGTGTACAAGCAGGACATTATATTTTATTTAAAAAATAACAGTCTCAGGGAGGAATTTCCCCCAGTGGGCTCAAACAAGGCCCTGTGCACTATTTAAGTCCTTAATATGGGTCTTAAATGGTACATAGGGCTTTGGGTGAGCCCCCTGCACGGGGTTTATTCACCCATAGAGCGTATGGCCTGCACAAGACTTCACGTTCCTTAGCCCTGCATTCATTGTTTCTTAGTTAATTTGGGAGCTCTTATTTGCTCCTTTGCCATGGTTTTCACTGGCAGCTGCACAGCCTGATCTGCTCCCCACCCGCCATAACCACCAACAACCTCTCTGTAAAACTGCCTGCTACACAGAGGTTTGCCAAGCAGCAGAGGGAGGAGTCAGGAAGCCTTCACTGGATGAAGAAGAGTCTGTTATTTCTGCTCTGAGCAGTATTAACTCATTCTCTCTGTTCCCCACTGCAGCAGTCACCGAGCACGGGAACTGGCCAAGAGCCGCTGGCAGTAGGGTCACCGACTAGTGCATGCTGCCATAGTGATGCGTGCAGAGGGAACTAAGAGCAATGTGGAGGTAGCTCCTTCCCTGAGTCTGGGACGTGTGCAGACTTCAGGGCAGGGTTTTCCACAGTTCTCTAGCTTATGAGGAAAATGTAGATGTTACTTGTTAGTCCTTCTGCTTATACGCTGGCCACATGCATAGGAAGAGGTGGTGCTCTAAAACTGAATCTCTCTCCAACCCACACAGGTTTCAGGGTTAGTGATCCCCTATTATATTGTTTAATGTGTGATGGAATTTAGGGACCTGTGATTCTGTGAGTTCCTCCTTAATACAATTCACTCAGTTTCCTGTCTACATCAGGGGAACCTGTGTATAAAGTAATGGCTAATCAAACACTGTGCAAGTATGCAAACCTGACCTGTGACCCAGAGGTAAGCATAACTAATAACTGCCTATGGAGGGGAGAAAGAGGGGGCATGCTAATTATATTAATTTATTGACATTCAAGATATGTGCAGTGCTTGTTTAAAGACCATGCATAGTTATATTCCACTCATTCTTTGTGTTAGGTCGCATAATACTTGTTCAAAGCACTTTATAAGCACCAGGTAATTAATTCTCACAGCACCCCGGTGAGGAGGATAAGTATGAATAGCCCTGTTCTACAGGTGAGAAAACTGAGACACTGAGGTAAAGGCTTAAATTTTCAGAAGTGTCCACTCATTTTTGGTGCTTCAATTTTTGGATGCTCAGTTTAAGAGATACCAAAAGGCATCCACAATCAGTGGCCAGTTTTCAAAATTTGGGACTTAGACTTTTCCAAGACTGCTGAGCAAGTTAATGGCAGAAACCCAACTGGGCACCATATCTCTCAGCTTGCAGTCATATGCTCTTGCTACTAGACAATACTGCCTATCATAGCAATGAGGATAAATTAAGAAAATTTACAAAAAGCTTAGCAAATTTTTTGGCATTTATTGGGAGCAGTTAGGTCACGTTGGGCTCTAACTTTGTTTTGGGAGTTCTTCAAACACAAAAAAATGTTTATGAAGCCTAACATCAGTAGAAATGTTTCCAGATATTTTAAATGCCAATGGAAACAGCTTGTTTTAAGTAATAGGTAGCATTCCCGAGAAATGCATGCCTCCCAAGCACTACAGCACTCTGCTGATGTCTCTGAACCAAAGGAGACAGAGATTCAGGTCTGACCATTCTGTTTTCATTGTCCAAGCTGGGCAAATGGACAGAGTAAACAGCACAAATAGAGAAAAGTAAATTCAATTCTAAATTTTTTTATTGTTGTTATAATCTAAGCGGAGCCAGATAAGAAATTCTGTGACCGGATCCTCAGCTGGTGTAAAAAGTCATAGCTCCATTGACTTCTCTTGAGCTAGTGATTTAAACAAATTGAGGATCTGGCCATGAGTTTTAAATAAATATGACTAGCTGCTCTGTAAGGAAACTGAACAAGTTGTGTATCAGGAGAGGGGATTTGTGTAATTCAGATTCTGAATTGTTAAGCCCCAGTCATGTAAAGACTTGTGTATGTGCTCACGTTTATCCATAGTGAACGGCCCATTCACTAATCACAGAGCATTAAGTCTTTTTTAGTATTGGGTTTCTAATAAGGCCCTACTTGAATCACGGAATGATTGTCAAATAATTGCAGCTGAGTTGCAGACCAGACATGGAAAATCGTGGAAAAGTAATAATGGACCTTTATTAATTGTGGTAATTTGGAAAAGCCAAAGAAGATCTATTTGTTTAAGAAATTTTTGCTGGAACAATATAAACACTCAAGTATTATGTTATATCTGCTAATTTTTTTGATAACTGGACATTTTGCTGCAACTATATGACAGTCATTAATGCATGGGGCTAACAGTGGTGCTGTCAGCCCTGGGTGGCCGGCGGCCGGGGCTCCCACTGTCAGCCCCAGGCTGCTAACGAAATTGCGGTGAAAGCCTAATATTGTGGAATCTGCAATTTCCCCAATATCACAAATTAAGTAGGGCTTAGTTTTGAATTATTTAAATGAATTAAAAAACATTTACATTGAAGTTAGACTTCCACTTGTAGCAGGATTGAATGAGTTAGTGAAACGTCTAGCAGAATATATGAGATTTTTTGTGCTCAGCCATTTAATTTCAGAAATTGTCCTGACACATCCTCTTCATTGCTTATGATTATTTTTGTTGTTTTTCTTTCTAAACAGACTTTTAACACAACCAATGTGACCAAATTATGTGTTGGTGCTCAGTGTACTTTTGCTTTCTATGGGGGAGAAAGCTTCTATCACAAATACATCTTCATCTTTCAACTCTCCAATGCTTTTGTCTTTCTGTGGCTGGTAAACTTTGCAATTGCACTGGGTCAGTGTACCCTTGCTGGTGCCTTTGCCTCTTACTACTGGGCCTTTAGAAAACCTGCTGATATTCCAACATGTCCACTCTTTTCTTCATTTGGACGAGCAATACGGTAAGGATAAGAATCTGGAGTTTAATCTCTTTGTGTTTCCTAGCGCTGCTCATACTCATAAGGAAACAATTTCATTATGCTTAGACTATCAAAGGAAAACATTTATGTACAAAAGCTTAGTCATTAAGGGCTCAATCATCCTAGTTATTACGGACCTGCATTTTGCTTTTGACTTCAGTGTGAGGAGCAGATCCAAATTCATTAAGTGCCTGAATTTCAAAAGAGTAGAAGCTCTGAGAAATTGCATGCCTAACTTATACAAGCAATGCCTGCACCTGCATATGCAAATCTGTTATAGCAACCCTCTAATGGCTGTTAGACACCTAAAAAATACAAATGATCTTGCTGCAAACACAATAGCGATGTGTGGATGTATACATTTTTGTGCATGGGTCTGGACTTTTTGTTTTATTGAAAAATCAGGAGCATATTGACCAATCAGGAGCATATTGACCTATTGTGTAATTATTAAAAGCACTGTACAGTTTAAACTTAAACCCAATATTTAAATTTGTACATTAAAATTATATCAGTAATAATCTTTAGTTAAAATTAGCAAAGGAAATCACATTATGGATATAAACATTTTTACTACAACACAATTTATAGGCCTTTTGTAATTGTTGTATCTCTTATTCGTGTTGTATCTAGCAGGGCAAATTGTTCAGCTAAACACTAGGGTTATTCAGAAGCATTTAGCAGAGGCAACATTTCACAATCTTTCGTCAGCATCCAAGTTCTTAGCAAATTTTGCATTGTTGTTAATCTTTTTCAAAAGACTGTTTGCAGATTTCACAGTCCATAAGATATTTTTTTGTGATATTTGCGAAGGTCAGTTCAGTTACGTATTGCTGTTGTCTCCTGTAACACGGTAAAATACCTCTTTGTTTTGTATTAGATATCACACAGGTTCACTAGCATTTGGATCGTTAATTCTTGCAATAGTCCAGTTGATTAGAATAATCTTGGAGTACCTGGATCACAAGCTGAAAGGTGAGATTTCTGAACTTGCTGTAGAATATTAAGAATTCATCTTGTTTTCCTTCCTTTACCATGATGGTTCTTCAGCTATAAAACATCTAAGAGGCAAATCCTGGGCTGGTATAAATCACTATAGTGCCATTTGAAGTCAATGAATCTATGCTGATTTACCCCAGCTGAGTGTTTTGTCCTTGAAAGTTTAATATAAGAATTTTATGTAGGAGATGGATATGATATAATGTAGGGCTAGTGGGCTAGATTCACTCTGGAAGGGAGAAAATTGCAACTCCTTGCTCCAGTGATGGGACAGGATTCTATCTTGGGGGAGAGCTGGCAGCATTTCAAATACTGACCTATCTCCGGGGATCCAGCCATTGTGGGCAGCCTCTCCATATTTTAAAGACCACTCATCATGTGTCTGCATGTTCTGCTCTCCCTCCTTTTCTGCAGGTACACAGAACTCCTTTACGAGATTTCTGCTCTGTTGCCTCAAATGCTGTTTTTGGTGTTTGGAAAAATTCATAAAGTTCATAAACAGAAATGCCTACATCATGGTGCGTATTTTCTCTCTCAACATGTTCTAGCATCATGCCTGGGGCACTACAATCAGTATCTTAGATATAAGCCTCAAGGCATAGGCGTCGACTCCATGGGTGTTCCGGGGTTGGAGCACCCACGGGGAAAAATTAGTGGGTGCTCTGCATCCACCTCACCTCCTCCTCCACTTCCACCTCCTCCCCTGAGCACGCCACGTTCCCGCTCCTCCGCCTATCTCCCGTCGTCAAACAGCTGTTTGGCAGCGCTTAGGACTTTCCAGGAGGGAGGGGGGAGGAGCAGGGATGAGGCACACTCAGGGGAGGAGGTGGAGAAGAGGCAGGCAGGGGTGGGGACTTGGGGGAAAGGGGTGGAATGGGGGCGGGAAGGGAGCAGGGACTTTGGGGAAGGGGTGGAATGGGGGTGGGGCGAGGGTGGTGCAGGGGTGGAGGTGGGTTCGAGCACCCACCGGGAACAGTGGGAGTCGGTGCCTATGCCTTAAGATATGCCTACACTGCACACCAGTGGCGGGGATATGTAGGGTACATGTAGCTACATGCTGCAGTGACAAGTAGGCTGTTTCCACACTTATGTATAGCTACATGAAGCAGTGAAAGGCTCTGGCAGCTCCCAGATGCCAGAGCCTTTCCCTGTTGCTGGAGCCTTTCACTGCAGTAGGGAAAGTCTTCAGCAGCAGGGAGGCAGCAGGACACTACACTGCTAAAAATAGCCTAAACTGTGGCTCACCATCTAAACTGCTGTTTATACCTGTGCTGGGGGGCGTGCAGTGTCTGTACTCTACAAGCCTCCATAAGGAGCGTGCAGTATAGATGTATCTGCAGTCATCAAAACTAGGGTTACCATACGTCCGTTTTTTCCCCGACATGTCCGGCTTTTCGGCAATCAAACCCCCATCCGGGGGGAATTGCCAAAAAGCCGAACGTGTCCGGGAAAATGCCGGCCGGGCACTTCCTCTCCCGCGGCTGCTCTGCTCCTCCCCTGACTCTTCGGCTCTGTTTAAGAGCCGAGCTGCCCGAGTGCTATGGGCTTCAGGCAGCCCCCTTGCCTCCGGACCCCAGCCGCCGGCCGGGCACTTCCCCTCCCGGGCTCCGGCGGCGCAGGGTCCGGAGGCATGGGGGCTGCCCAAAGCCGGTAGCGCTCGGGCAGCCCGGCTCTTAAACAGAGCCGAAGAGTCAGGGGAGGAGCAGAGCCTCCGGCCGCGGCGGCTCTGCTCCTCCCCTGACTCTTCGGCTCTGTTTACAAGCCGAGCGCTATGGGCTTTGGGCAGCCCCCAGGCCTCCAGACCCTGCACCGCCGGAGCCCGGGAGGGGAAGTGCCCGGCCGGGGGCGCAGGGTCTGGAGGCATAGGTCCTGCCCGAAGCCCGAGCACTACCAGATTCATGGTTTGACAGCCAGCCTCCAGACCCTGCGCCCCCGGCTGGGCGCTTCCCCTCCCGGGCTTCAGCTGTGCTGGGGAAGCGCCGGCTGGGGGCGCAGGGTCTGGGGGCTGCCCGGCAAACCGTGAAGCCGGTAGCGCTCGGGCAGCCCTTTTCGCGTGGCTGGGAGTGGGAGGGAGGAGGGGGCGGAGTTAGGGCAGGGTTGGGGTGGGGAAGGGGCGGAGTTGGGGCGGGGCTGGGGTGGGAAATGGGCGGGGCCAGGGCCCCATGGAGGGTCCTCTTTTTTTATTTGTCAAATATGGTAACCCTATCAAAACTTTAATGTTTTGCTTTTTAGCTATGTCAGGCTTAACTTTGACTACAGTCTGTCACTGTTTGACTCTAGAAGGTAAAGAATTGGATTTTAGTGACTTTGGGGGAATTCATATGTACCTGCCCCCCAAAATGATAGTATCCTTTTTCTCCTCCCCCATCCCTCTTCCCCCCCCCCCCCCAGTACCCATCAGAAGTGGAGATACAGTATGACTGGTTAACATTCCCCCCCACCTGCAATTCAAACACTGATTTCAATAGGAATGTCACCACATCCTTCAAACACTGTATACTACATACCAACATGATGTTTTTGTTAAAATGTGCTGCTGTGAATAAGGAATTTACAGAACACTCAGCACTTGTACTCGCCAGTAAAATCATAGAGCCAAATTCTGCTCTCAGTTCCAGCGGTGTAATTCCAGAGGAGCTGGATTGGTTTCAGGGGAGAGATTCCAGATTTACCCCGTTGTAAATAAGAGCAGAATTCACCTGTGTTGTCTTGTTTTGACCTGAAACAATTTCAGTAAAAGTGTTTTGCAGTCAAAGAGCTGTTATCTCAGAGGAAGTGACTCTAATGCTTTCATTAAAACCCTATTTGCTCCAAAGGGATCTCAGAATTAGTGCAGTCTTCAGGGGAGGAAATTGTTCTTTCTACAGCCTTATCTGCATGGGGAAAATTGACCAGCATAGCTATTGTGGTATAATTTAACTATTCCAGAATATCTCCCCCACGTGGAGACACTATTCTGGAAAGAAAGTGAATTTACTAAATTGCGTGAGCTGGTAAATTACTCTGGAATAAAGTCACTTTTATTCGAGTCTCCACTCAGGCAGCTATTCTATAACAGCTAGTACAGAATAGCTTATTCTGCAGTAGCTATGCCAGTCAATTTTCCAACATAGACAAAGTCTTGACTTTTGTGTGTGTGTGTTTTTTTTTTTTTTTTTTTTTTTTTTTTTTTAAAGCATTTAATAACCTATATTAAAATAATACTGAGGTTGTCCAGGAAAAGCAAGGCATGTCCCTATTAAAGGTGTTGCCCTTTGGATACACTGTACATTTAGACATGCAAATGTAAATCCAAATTAACTCAACTAAAGTTCATTAGAAGTAGCAGTGAGCAGAACCTGGTCCCTGATAATGCTGCAGTTTTGCAGAGCTCTGAACAAGTAGGGCCTGTTTTGATCTTGCTCCAATCTTACACTGACTTCAGTGGAGTTACTCCTGATCTACTTTGGTGTGAGATCTGAATCATGTCCAGGACATCTGAGCTGTGTAATAAGCAGCATTAAGGGAGGGGGGGCCTGCCTTAGACGGATTTTGTTAGTTTGTGCCTCCACTAGCAAAAGGCCTGAGCTGCAGAGTTGAGATCTGGACTGAATTTCCCCAAAGGTCAGGGGCATTTGGAGCCTGGGCTTTGCTTCAGGTTCATCTGTAGCCTTAATCTTATTTTAAAGTGGCTTTTTTGCATTCAGTTATTGTGCCTAATCCTTGCACAAATCCCAGCAGTGGCTTTAGGCTTGTTTGTGGATGGATAGACCACAACGCCTCTCCCTATATACCCCTCAACTTGCTATCCTCAATTCCTCAACTGTAGGCAAGCTGTGGCAGAGACAGTGTTCCCCAGCTGCTCTATTTGGAAACCTAAGTATTGTCTCCACCTCCTGCCTTTTCCTCCTGTAAGCAGGTCACCAGAGGCTGCAGAGCCCCACAAACAGATGATTTGGAGAGGTGGGTGGGCTGAGAGATATTCTGTGACAGTCTGGGGAGAAGTAACAGGAAGCAGGCAGTGTATTGTGGGACAGTTTATGGATATGTGGAGGTGGGTGGGTTTGGTCACAGATGGGAAAGAACTATGTAGGGCCCTACATGTGTTCGTTTGCATAGGGCCCCAGAAAACTTAGGGCTGTCCTTGATTAGCTATATAGTTAACAATCTACTGTTACTGTTTTGCAGATTGCGATATATGGTAAAAACTTCTGCACCTCAGCAAAGGAAGCGTTCTTTCTGCTAATGCGGAATGTGGTGAGGTAAGCAGCCATGTTTCTTGTTGTTGCTATTACACTCTGAAAACTCACTTTTTCCCCTAGAAAATTAATTGTAACGGGTCCTGCCTTCACACATTGCTCTCCCTTTTAGCAGTTCCTCATGCATCTGGCAAGCCATAGCACTAGTCAATAGCCTGAGCTAGGATGATTTTATTTAACCTGACAGACAGCTTTGCTGCGGGTTAATTGGTTGACATTGTAGGTGGCTAGGCATCCCTGGGAGCTGCAGCAGGGCTGTCAAGAAAGCAGTGTTGCCTACTGACAACATTTCTATTGATTTCTTACACACCTCATAAGGCACCCATCACCGTGGTATCCAGGTGTAGCTTGCAAGGGTTGAGGTTGGATTCACATTTTTTAATAAGAGGAACAGCTAGATCTAAGCCTCAGAATCCCTGGAAGGAAACTTGGGGAGGAAGCAAGGGAGAGGGAAGGGGGCTGGGAGGGTAACAAGAAGGGAGGGAATGTTTTTGCTTTTAAAACCAAAATCTATAATAGGTATCTCTCCTGGTGTTGAACCCCAGCCCCCTCGCTCCATCGCTAGGGCTGCTGCTGAACTCGTTATGCTAATCAGCACTCCTCTTCCGTGCTCCTGGCTCTTCCTGTAATATCTGAAGATCAGAAAGAATGGGAGCAGGTTGCTGATTAGAACAAGCCCTTAGGAGGAGGCCATGTTGGAGCAATAGGAGGTAGCCTAATTACCAGCAAGAGGCACATTTAAGGAGGTTAGGTAGTTTAAATTATTCAGGAAAGGATAAGAGGACCTGGATGGTGAGAAGCAGGGAGGGAGAGACACTGAATGAGAAGAGAATGCGGACAAAGACTGGGGGAATGGAGTTTCTAGACAGAGGCAGGAGGAGAGGACTGAGCTGTATGTAAAGGTTCCAGGACTTCCTTGTGGGTGCAGCCATTCAGTTAAGCACCCCTGCCCATTGCATACCAGAGTTAGACAAAGGGCTGCACCTGAGGAGTCTCCACTCCTGTTATCAAGAGTAAATACCAGAACAGTGTCACTTCCAGCTTGCAATCCCATGCCACGGGGTGCTGTAATGGTTCCTCGCTCTCCCGTGGGGAGGGAGGCCACTCAGTCCAGTCCCATCTGGCCAGAACCAGAATCCACAGGACAGTCAAGAGCCCACCATAGGGCTGGGCAACCAACAGTCACAGTCAGACTTTAGCCTGGGTTTGGGCGGCTCATTCTGCCAGCCCTTAAACAGAGTCTATAGCTGAGCTGGGGCCTGGGCTTGAGGAGGCTCAGGCTGCCAGCGATAAAACAGGTTCAAGTCTGGCTTTAGCCTGGGCGGGGCTCGGGCAGCCTGCAAAGCAACAGTCTGTAAGGGAGCTGGTAAGGGAAGCTCCTTCTTCAGAGCTGGAGCTTCCTTGCACAGTGTAGGGAGTCGGCCACCCCGGGGTGTGGTGGCAGGGGAATGCGGGCCCACCGTATCCCAGTCCAGGGCCCTGGCAGGGGCAGGGGTGGCTGCCCCTGTGTCGGTGGGGATCTAGCCCCAACATGCCGACTGAGCCACCCCGGCTCTGCAGCCAACTGTTCCATGGCTGCCCCTGGACCACTTCCTGCCTCCCCAGGGTCCGGTACCTGTGGCCTCCAGGCCTCTTCCGGCTCCTTGGGGTACACCGTGGCAGGCACTCCGGGCCAGTCCTCATTGGCATCTGGGGATCGGGAACAGCCAGGCGTAGGTTCCCCTCGGGACGCTGCAGAACAGGCGGAGCGTCCTTCTCTTCCGCAGGCTCTGCCGCAACTGTGCTGCAGGGCCTGCCTTTTATACTTCCGGCCACGCTCCGGTACTTCTGGTGAGGGGGGCAGGGCGATCTAGGCTCTGCCCTCCAAGGGGAATGTAATGGTCCCTCACTCTCCTGCTCAGAGGGAGGCCACTCGGCCTCACTACAGGCCCCCGTAAAGCTAAGTTCAACTTCAGCCCTGGGTTTTGGGACTCAGGGCCCCTGAGTTCAGCCTCCATGTGCTGGGGCTTTGGCTTTGTTACCTGGGCCCCAGTGAATCTAACACTGGCCCTGCTTGGTGGACCCCCTGAAACCTGCTTGCGGCACCCCAGGGGGCCCCGGCCCCCAGGTTGAGAACCACTGTCTTACAGTACGTGTTAACTGTGTGTGCTAAACAATCTGTTGTATATAGCTGTGACACTCTGAGTACCTTTCCAAGAGCTTTGTGGGCCATGTCTGCATTACAAACTTTGGGCAATGCAAGTTACATCGGTATAAAGCTGCTGCAGATAGTATATCACTTCTGCGCGTGCGTATTTGGCTCCTTTTACAAGTGCTGCATGTACTCACCAGGGGTACTTGTATCGATGCATAATGCAATGCACAATGGGTAGGTATCCCAAATTGCAACCCACCACCATCCAGCACACTGTCTTTTGGGGAGATTAGTCAATGCAGGGTTGGGCAGACATAAGTCACATGAGTGATTGGGGCCAGGGGTCAAGTTCCCAGCGTGCAGCTGTCTCCATCCCATAATGTCACTTGTATCCCATAATTTTCTTGCCCCTTTTTAAAACTCCCACAAACTTGTGCAGCCATCCTCTCTGTTCGCCATCTCTGATGGAAGCATGGAGCCTATACAGCTCTGCACTATTGTCATAAGCATTGCAAGCACAGGATGCACAATCCTCCAGCATTTGGAGAGCCATAAGAATAACCCAATCAGGGCAGAACATGACAATTTCTTGGAGGACAGGTTACTGTGAGACACAGCAAGAACCATTTCAGGGTTGTTGGTGGCATTCATGGAGGAGCTGCAGATGATGGAGTGTCACTTCTGAGCTTGAGAAACTAGCACTGATGGTGTGATAGCATCGTAATGCAGGCTTGGGATGATGAGCAGGGGCTGCAGAACTTTTGGATGCACAAGGCCACATTCCTGGATCTGTGTGCTGAGCTCACCCCAGCGCAGGGACATCAGAATGAAAGCTACGCTGACAGTGAAGAAGTGAGTGGCAATGGCACTGTGGACACTTGGAATGCTGGATTGCCACCAGTCAGTAGGAAATCATTTTAGAGTTGGCAAATCCATCGTGGGGGACATTGTCATGCAAGTGTGCAGGGCCATTAATTGTCTTCTCCTGGCAATCTGCAGGACATAGTGGATGGATCTGCAGCAAAGAGGTTCCTGAACTGTAGTGGAGCGATAGATGGCATACATGTCCCTATTTTGGCACCAGACCACCTTGCCACAGAGTACATCAACAGAAAGGGCTGCTTTTCTATAGTTATGCAAGCATTGGTGGATCACCAGGGATGCTTCACTGACATAAGTGTGGGCTGATCAGGGAAGATGCATGACACGAGCATCTTTCAGAGCACAGGACTGTTCCGAAAGCTAGAAGCAGGGACTTTCTCTCCCGACCAGCAGATTATGATTGGCAATGTTGAAATACTTGTAGTGATCCTGGGGTACCCAGCCTACCCCTTGCTCCCCTGGCTCACCTTGGTAGCACCAAGGAAAGATTCAACTACTGGCTCAGCAGGTACAGAATGACAGTAGAATGTGCTTTTGGTAGATTGAAAGGATGCTGGCATTGTTTACTCATACTGTTGTAGGGTTACCATACATCCGGGTTACCGGATTTCCCCGGACATGTCCGGCTTTTTGGTCCTCAAATCCCAGTCCGGGGGGAATTTCCAAAAAGCTGAACATGTCCGGGGAAAATAGGGAGGCATAAGCCAGGGTCCGCCCGGCCCCAGCACGACCCACCGGGTCTGCAGCGCAGCCCAGCCACCCCAGCTACATTGTAGCGAGCTCGGGCGGGAGGAGTGGAGGGGGCGCAGCCGCAGAAGGTGGTGGAGGGGCCGCCGCTGCCCCCATAGGACGGGCGGAACGCGCGCCCCAGCCGAGCCCGCAGGACCACGGGGAGGCCGGGCTCAGCCAGCGGCTCGGGCTTCCCTCGTAGGCGGGGACCCCCTGGCCACTGGGGGAGCGCAGAGGCTGCAGGGGTGGGGGGGTGCAGGGGCTGCAGGGCGAGTGGGGAGCAGGGGTCACAGAGGCTGCAGGGGTGGGAGGGGTGCAGGGACTGCAGGGCGAGTGGGGAGCAGGGGTCACAGAGGCTGCAGGGGTGGGGGGGGTGCAGGGGCTGCAGGGCGAGTGGGGAGCAGGGGTCACAGAGGCTGCAGGGGTGGGGGGGGTGCAGGGGCTGCAGGGTGAGGAGGAGCAGGGCAGCCAAGGGCATAGAGGCTGCAGGGGCTGCGGGGCAAGTGGGGAGCAGGGAAGCACTTAGCAACCCCCAATCAAGACGAGCGGGAGGAAGGAGGGGGAATGCGGGGTGCTCAGAGGAGGGGACAGAGTTGGGGCAGGGACTTTGGGGAAGGGGTTGGAATGGGGGTGGGGTTGGGGGTAGGCCAGGGGTGGGGAAAGGGCGGAGTTCGGGCAGGGCCAGGGCCCCTGTGGAGTGTTCTCTTTTTTCAGTGTTGAAATATGGTAACCCTATATTGAATCTCAGTGGAAAAAACCCCATCCCAGTGGTTATAGCTGCCTGCGGTGTCCTACATAATATCTGTGAAGAAAAGTGGAAAGTTGCCACCAGGGTGAAGGGCAGAGGTGGAGCAGCTGTCTGCTGAGTTTGAACAGCCAGACACAAGGGCTATTAGAAAAGCTCAGCATGCAGCTATAGGGCTCAGGGAAGCTTGGAAGAGCACTTTAACAGCAAGCAACAATCATGTGTTGTGGTGTACTGTGCTCTACCTGGCCCTGCCGTTTTGAGGCCTGTTAGGAATTGTATGGTGCTTGGTGCACATCTATGAATATAACACTGTCAGTGCACCTATTCATTTTTACAGTGTACATTTGTGATTATTACCCTGTGTTTGTCACTGGTCCTAAGAGTTGTATCACACTGTACAACAAGAAGTGGCTGCTTTCAGAACTGCGAGGCACTATGCAGCATTAATAAAGATTAATTATTTTCCAGTTTTGTTTAGTAACAAAACTAGTGCAAAGAAAAATCTGTGCAATCTAACAGCAAATACATTAAGAACTTAATAAATTAATGGATCAGAACTTAACAAGGGGAAAGAACATTCATGTCCATTTTACCTACACATACTGCAACTGTGGATTTCACAGGTTAGTGTATGTGAAACTGTTTGTCCTTAATGTCCCCTGGGGTGAAGTGGTAGGGTAGGGATATGGCCCCTGACACCGCCTGGAATGTTGAGGGGAATATAGGAAGATGCTGTAATGGAGTTCTCTGTGGACTGCAAAGGGAGGTGATCCTGTGATTGTTGAATCTGTAGCATCTGGAGAAGTGTCATTATGTCCTGGTGAATATCCCTCTCCTGGGCCAAAACCCTGTATGATCTTTCCTTCTCTAGGATGTCTGCAATGTTTACCTTCCAGGCCCTTTGCCATGATATGATTCAGCACTGACTTGTAGGATCTCACTAAACATGTCATCCCTAGTCCTCTTCCTTCTCCTCTGTAAGTGGCTCAGGCATTCCATGGGTGTGGAAAGGGAAACCCCTCAAGATCACAACAGCAGTAACTGCAGATAAAACACACAGAGGTACCATTGTCAGTATAGTCACAATGTAAAGTGAAAGTTAAGATTCAGAACTTCCCTCCTTTCCTTGTTAAACCAGACATGCTTATGCACACTTCTGCTGTCGAGTACTTGTGCATGGCACCACTCACAGCACTGGCCAGAGTAAGTAAGGCCCACAAGGGTGAGGGAAATGAGGAGGAAATTTCTCAGTTGCATGAAACTATATGTAGAGGGCAATAGCACACTTACCTGAGGTTCTTTCCCCTGCATCGGGCTCGTCCATGCTCAACTGCCAGGACTGACTGGATGGGTGGAGTCTCAAACAGGTCCCGGCTTGTGTCATAGCTGGACCTCCCGGTCACATGTCCCCCATTCTCCTCCTCACTGTTCACACCGGGATCCCGTGACTTGGGCTCCTTGGAGGTATCCACAAGATGTTCTACAGGGTGGTAGTGGGGTCTTTGCCAAGTTCAGCATGCAGCTCTTTGTAAAAATGGCAGGTCTGTGGCTCAGCACCAGATTGACAGTTTGTCTCCCTGGCCTTCTGATATGCCCGCTGCAGTTCCTTTGCTTTCACAAGGCATTGCGGCTGATCCCTGTTGTACCCCTTCTCCTGCATCCCCTGAGCAATCTGCTCATAAATGTCCATGTTTCTGTGACTGGTCCATAGCTGTGCTTTCACAGTGTCTTCTTCCCACAGGCCAGGAGATCCAATATCTCCTGTCTACTCCAAGCCAGAGCACATCTGGAGTGTGTAGCCAGCATGGTCAGCTGGGCAGTTGCACACAACACTGGAGAACTGCGAGGTGTGCTCACCAAGCTGGATAATCAGGAAAACACATTAAAATCCTGCACATTTTTGAAAAGGGGAAGGGGACCTTCCAGTCTCAATGACCCTGGGCAGTGGAGCTATCAATTGTGACCAGAGCAGTCAGTGTCTGGCATTGTGGTATAGCTGCTGGAGGTCTGTTAGTTTGACATAAGTAACAGTCACATTGCATCGACCTCAGTACATCGACCATGGCTCAACACTGGTCATTGCTGTAACAAGCCACTTAGATCAGTGGGAGACAAATTTAAATGAAGACACATGCACAACTAGGTCAATGCAAGGTGGCTTATGTCAGCCTAACTATGTAGTGTAGACAAGGCCTGTAGCTTGAAAGCTCGTCTCTTTCACCAACAGAAGTTGGTGCAATAAAAGATACTATCTCACCCACCTTGTCTCTTTAGTAAATTTTGTGGCAGAGATCTGAGATCAGATCAGAGCTCTAACGTATTTTTCACAAGAGTACAGTGGGAGATGCTGAAAGGTAGTCCCAGAGGTATGTGTCTCAGGGGGAGTTTGGAGAGCAAGCCTGACTTGTACTCACCCTACAGCGGCAGCTCTTGTCTGCAGAGCTGGGCATTACAACTTGGCACACAGGGTCGCAGCACTACTTAGGTTTGGCCTGTCCGCCCCACTGTAGATGAAGGCAGATGGGCCAAACCTGATTGGTACTGTGACTCCGTGCACCAGGTTGCAACACTACTCGATTTGGGGCCTAATCAAATATGTTTTTACAGCCATTTCCAAGATTTCACAGACTTTACTTAAATGCATGATTACCATGACCTCCATGAAAAAATGATAGCCCTAGCTATCGCTTCCACTTCTCTCCCTTATGCTACTGCTGTTAATCACCAAGAGCAATAGCTAGGAGCCAGGCAAATCTTATATTATTTTGAATTAGGATTTTCTACTCTGTATATTCTAGCTCTAATTCCTAACTCTGACAAGCTAATGATGGTTTGTTTTCTTTAATTTGGTTGTTGAATGTTTATTTCATGCTGGTACATTACATTACCATATACATAGCCTTCATTGTTGTCAAGTGTCTTGCAATACAAGTCTCATTTCCATGCCATGAGTCAGACAGGATTTTGATCAGAGGCTCCCTACAATAAGCCCCCATTCTGGCCTCCTTTCCTTCCTGTTGTTTTCAGTCTGATTACAAGGAAGACTGAGCAATGCAGGCTTACTGTCAATTTTTCTGACTCCTAGCATTCATTCACCTGGGGCTGAATTCCTGCTTTGAGATTGCCCCCTACTGTGCTGTGCTGAGACACCTCAACAAAGCCTTGAGGTTTCAGTGCATTCTGAAAGCAGAGACAATGTGGCTAGCAAGGAGTGAATGAAATGGACAAAAGTCTACTGACAGCATGCACAAATGCTGGGTCTCCTACGTTTTGGAGCCCAGTTCACCTCCTGCTAGGGCTGGCCTGCCCAGGATCCTGCTATGAAGAAAAGGCTGAAATAGAAAAATATGCTAATTTCTTTATCAACAAGAGCAACACCCAATTAATAGTTTTCAAGTGCTGTCAGCAGTTTTGCTGTCCTATGGCCCTGTTCAGCACTGTGCTGAGTACTCATAGACTTTAAGGTCAGAAGGGACCATTATGATCATCTAGTCTGACCTCCTGCACAATGCAGGCCACAAAATCTCACCCACCCACTCCTGTAGCAAACCTCTAACCTATGCCTGAGTTATTGAAGCCCTCAAATCGTGGTTTAAAGACCTCAAGGTGCAGAGAATCCTCCAGCAAGTGACCAGTGTCCCATTCTGCAGAGGAAGGTGAAAAACCTCCAGGGCCTCTGCCAATCTGCCCTGGAGGAAAATTCCTTCCCGACCCCAAATATGGCGATCAGTTAAACCCTGAGCATGTGGGCAAGACTCACCCGCCAGCACCCAGGAAAGAATTCTCTGTAGTAACTCAGATCCCACCCCATCCAACATCCCATCACGGGCCACTGGGCATATTTACCTGCTAATAACCAAAGATCAATTAATTGCCAAAATTAGGCTATCCCATCATACCATCCCCTCCATAAACTTATCAAGCTTAGTCTTGAAGCCAGATATGTCTCTTGCCCCCACTACTCCCCTTGGAAGGCTGTTCCAGAACTTCACTCCTCTAATGGTTAGAAACCTTTGTCTAATTTCAAGTTTAAACTTCCTAATGTCCAGTTTATATCCATTTGTTCTTGTGTCCACATTGGTACTAAGCTTAAATAATTCCTCTCCCTCCCTGATATTTATCCCTCTGATAGATTTATAAAGAGCAATTATATCTCCCCTCAGCCTTCTTTTGGTTAGGCTAAACAAGCCAAGCTCTTTGAGTCTCCTTTCATAAGACAGATTTTCCATTCCTTGGATCATCCTAGTAGCCTTTCTCTGTACCTGTTCCAGTTTGAATTCGTTCTTCTTAAACATGCTCTCACCTCTCATTGATTTCGTTAGGAGTTAAAGGTCCTTAGTCCCTCACAAGACTGGGCATTTAATAACCAGAATTCTAAAATGCTACCCTCCTTTATCGTCTCCATGTTGATTTCTTGCATTGTTATATTGTTGGCCAAAGGACCAGTGCAAGACAATGACTTTTCTGAGCCAATTTCATCAACTTTCCATGGATTTCATGGAATATGAAAAGAGTAGAGATGTTCTGTTTTGAGGTGCTCAAACACCGTTTGTCCTCTGTTGAATAGAGTTGCAGTGCTGGACAAAGTTACAGATTTCTTGTTGTTCCTTGGGAAACTTCTCGTTGCTGGCGGTGTAGGTAAGTCAGTTATTTCAATGTGATGTTGATTCTTATTCCCTACTAGCCTAGAATGCTAAACTTCTGTGCTCAGACAACACATCAAGGACTTGCTCTTGCAAACCTTGATACCATAAGTACTAATCACATGAGCAAAGAATTGCAGGATTGAGCCCAAAGAAGCATGTTTTCCCTCTCTTTTTTTTCATCTTACTTTGTGCATTTGACAGTATTTTTTGTATAGTCACTTCCACTGTTCTTGTGTGGGTGTGTGATGGCTGACATCTTAGTTGACACACTGGGGATTGAACTGGGGACCTCCAGAACTAAAAGCATAAGCCTCTACACCTTGAACTAAAGTAGTTTGCCTTTGACTGTAACAGACTCATATCCTCTGTGGATCTGGCAGAGAGGGGAACCTGTAGTATACCATCCCCAGTGTGTTACAGGTGCACATTCTTCCTCAGACCGTGCAAGAGGGTATTTATCAGCAGCAACAGCAGCACTGTAATTGAAACTGAACTGTCAGCAAGCTGCATGCAGGTGTGTGTACGGAGAGACGGGGTGGGCCTAAGCATCTTTTGTAGTGTTGCATTCAGGCCTGTCCAAAGGACCCTTCCGAACACAAGCAGGGGAGCAGACAAAATCTAACATTTTTACAGTTTTTACTTTCATACTAATAAAAGTCAGGACATACTCTTCAGTGTGCTGCGGCAGAAAACCGATTTTTTTTTTTTAATTGGTCCATTTCAAAAATTCAAGTTGACGGTGTCCCCTTCAGGCCTTTTAAATTGTCACAAGAGTTTCAAAACATGATTTCATTGATGCCCATCTTTTATATTTTGTGTATTTTTAAAAAAAATCCTAAATGGATTATTTTTTTACCAGCAGATGAAAATTAGAATTGAGACCAAATCTGTAATGTTTTTGTCATTACTATAGACTGACTTTCAAAATGGGAAGGCAAATGTGATTTGAAACTGTCTTTGAAATGTGAGCCATGAAATGCTGAAATTGATTCATGTTTTCCTCCTCCTTAAGGATACATTCTGTAGAATAATTCATTAACATGTCTTTTCTGTTCTGCGTAGCACAGATATGATGATGAATTAATGTATGTAGCTCTAGATTTATCATTAAGTGTATTTATCAATAGCTATGCCATTTCTATTTTTAATTTCAAATAGTTAAATATTCCTCCAAGAGGTGAAAGCTAAAGCCACAGGCTTTTGCTCACGTATGCTTTTTAATTTTTTTTTTCAAGATCAGTCTGATGGTCTTTTATATTATCATATATTTTTTGTATCATATATTATTTATTAGTTTTGATATAAAACCCAGTCTCACTCATGAAATAAAACAATTGAGTCAGGTCTTTCTGGCCCCACAAGTATCTTTATGACAATGCATTTATATGCCATTTCTGTTCTAGTCCGAATACAGATCCTGGGGATAATTGATATCTAGAGATTTATTGTTCAAAACCTCCTGAGTCTGTTTTCAGCTGTGCCTGTCTTACCCATTCTTCATGAGTGTTGAAGTCCCAGATACCTATGTGAATAACTAATGGCCTGTATTCTGTGCTTCTTACAGGTGTTCTAGCCTTCTTTTTCTTCACACATAGAATACCAGTGTTCACACAAGAAACCCCAACATTAAATTACTACTGGGTACCCCTGTTGGTAAGGATGCAGTTTACATTCTTAGGACACTGTGGGAGTTTTGAGGGGCAGCTCTGGGTCAGTTCTTGGGGAGCACTTACTGGCAACTGCATCTCCACCATCCTGTCAATGGGCGCAGCATCCTCTTCTGTGGCTAGCCAGCTCTGCCAAACTCCATCCCTCCCTGGCTCAGTTCAGGTAGCTTTGTACCATTATGGTGCTGCAGTGAGCCTCAAGGGACTTGGTACCTTCCGTGTGCAGGAGAATTAGGTTCCATGCCAGCTCTGCACAAACCTCCACACACAGCACTGGGGTAGACGATGGGGAACCAATTGCAGCATGTCTTTCTAAGGGATGAGGTCTACAGAGCAAAGAGAAAGCACTTGGCTCCTATGTAAATGCTTTCCCTGTGGATTCCCTCATAGATCTGGGGATATCTGCAGGTTGGATGGTGGGCCCTCTTTCTTGAAGGGGCAATCTGAGAGAACTCCATGAACTGAAACAGAGTTTCATAGCCCTTTAGTGGGTTTTCCTGCACTGGGAACAACATGATTCCAAGTTGCTGTCTTAGAAATTGGTAACAGGTGTATGTCACCACACACTGACTTTAATCTGTGATCTTTTGCCTCAGCAGCAAGCCTACTGCAGAGTTATGGAACTGTAAATAAATCCTTTCCTGTTGGTTTAGCAGACTGTCTTGTTTGTTCTTGTTCTTTGAGGTGATGTTGCCATGAATGTGTCAAATGTATGTGTTTGGGTTTTTTTGCAGACTGTCATTATTGGCTCTTACCTAATTGCACATGGGTTCTTCAGTGTCTATGCAATGTGCGTTGATACACTTTTCCTCTGCTTTTGTAAGTATTGAGTTCTCTTTCATTAACTCTCTTCTTCTGATGACATGCAGGTAAAGAGTCACCTTGTCAGTTTCCTTACAGAATTCACGTGACATGCTGGCATATTGTGGGAATAAGGAATTGCTGCTGTTCTTAATACAGGTGGTTTAATTTTACTGCCGAGGGGCTTGTAAAGCTCTGTGATCAGATATGCCTTCATTAGCCTATTTGCCAAGCTAGTGAAATGTATCTGGGGCTCACTGGGGTATCTGGCTTTTTGTTTATTAAATGTTTCCTAATTTTTACTAACACTTTGCTCCTGGGTGTTTTGTAACCAGACGTGTCCAGCAACAATTCACGCACACGTCTTACTAATGCCAATGGGCTTTGCACTCAGGTGTTCTCCTTCAGCAAATGCTTTATGTGGCTGATAACGTCACTGTCCTTTGGTTACATACTAATAACCACGACAAAAGCTTCATGCTGACTTAACATGAAATTACCTTAAAATACTATTTTAAAACTCTCAGTCCCGTGTGACCCCCATAACAAACAGTTGCTGACTCTTGAAAGGGAGGCGGTTAGGGGCATGTTTGACTTCTTGTTCAGGAATGCTCAAATTACCAGAGAAATCAATTGGTCTCAGTTTAGACCCTAAGTATAAGAACAAGGTGTGCTCGCTAAAGGGAACTCATTCCATTTGCCAGACTTAATAAAATTTAAAACCTAAAGATTGGATTCTACTGTAATGGGAGCAGTAGAGTAGACCTTGGCAGGTCAGAGCAGGAGTACATTGCACTGGTTAACATTGCATCTGGCTGCATTATTTGACTGTGCTAACTAGTCAAATAGTCCCTATGGCCAAGGGTTCCTAAGTGCATATTGTGGCAGTGGGACCTTGAAGCAGGTAAGCACGACTAAGGGCTTAATTGCCTCCCCCACCTCCTATCTGGATACATTCTCTAACTCCTCTGAAATCTAGCCCCATTGTTAGAAACAAAGTACAGTAACTCCTCACTTAACGTTGTAGTTATGTTCCTGAAAAATGCAACTTTAAGTGAAACAATGTTAAACGAATCCAATTGTCCGTAAGATTTAATGTAAATGCGGGGGGTTAGGTTCCAAGGAAATTTTTTTGGGGCAGACAAAAGGCATTATACTTTATACTGTACTGTACTGTGGTTGGGAAGTGCCCCTGGCTTACCCCACACAGGCACAGCCCGCTGCAGGCAAGGACGCTAGGAAGCACCTTTGCAGCAGCAGCAGCAGCTTCCCCAGAGAACAGGCTTGGATTTTGCCGGGAATGCTCCAGGCCCGCCTCTTCCTGTCCCCACTGCACTCCAGGCCCACCTCTTCCCACCCCCACTCCACATCCCTCCCCCCCCCCCCAAAGTCCTAAGCACCGCCAGACAGCTGTTTGGCAGTGCTTAGAACTTTCTAGGAGGGAGGGAGAGGAGTGGAGATGCGGGGCTTCCCGCTCCTGCCCCTCCCTCCCAGAAAGTCCTAAGCCCAAAGTGCTGGGAGGGAGGGGGAGGAGCAGGGAAGCCCCACATCTCCACTCCTCCCCCTCCCTCCCAGAAAATCCTAAGAGCCGCTAAACTGCTGTTTGGCGTTGCTTAGGACTTTCTGGGAGGGAGGGAGAGGAGCAGAGACACAGCGCTTCCCCACTCCTGCCCCTCCCTCCCAGCACTTCGCGCTTAGGACTTTCTAGGAGGGAGGGGCAGAAGTGGGGAAGTCCTGCATCTCCATTCCTCCCCCTCCCTCCCAGAAAGTCCTAAGTGGCTCCAAACAGCTGTTTGGTGGTGGGGGAAACACTGGGAGGGATGGGGAGGTGGTGGAGAAACAGAACTTGTGCAATGCTCCCTTGTAAAGTCGCTGCTCTTCCACAGAATCTTACAAGCAGGCAGCCAAACAATGTTATAAGGGAGCATTGCACAACTTTAAATGAGCATGTTCCCTAATTGAGCAGGGACGTAACATTGAAACAACGTTAAGTGGGACAACGTTAAATGAGTTACTGTAGTGAATTGGACCCCAAGCTTAGCCCTTGCTGCCTGGAGCCTCCTTTCCCTTGGAACAGGCCAGAACACCAGTGACACAGGACTTGGAGCACACTGGCATGCCGGGGGTGATACAGAATAAAGTAAATCAAAACCATTTCCTGACCTCCTCCTACCACCTTTAATAACCATCTGTATTTATTTATTGCAATGGGCCCTGTTTCTCCTTTCACAGCAATGTAAATCAGGAGTAATCCACTGATGTGAGAGAGGAATCAGAGAGGAGGTGTTTAGAGACTCACAAAAATCAATCAGTTTCCTTCTCCATTTGATCACAAGACTTAGATGAACAAATACTTTGTCTTGGAGCAGAGAATTAGATGTCAGGAGACATGAGTTTTTTTTATTTTGAGCTGTGCCACTGACTCATTTTGTGACATTTAGGCTGAATCCTGCAAAATGATCTGCACAAGCAGCCCCATGCAGATCACATGGCTCAAGGTCTCATTTTTCCTATCAGTAAAATGTTCATCTATCTTTGCAAACTGGTTGGGATCCTTGCATGAAAGGGTCTGTACACATGCAAAATATTAGTTTATTAGTGCAATCAAGGCACAGCAAATCTATTCAGTCTTGAGCATTCTTTAGAAGAGTACAAATCATTTTTTTATAATTTGAGGTATAATATTAATAACCAGCAGTAACTCATGTCACAGCTCTGAAGATATCTCCTAGTTTTCACTAGATCATTCACTGTTTAATGTCTCTTTTGGGGGGAGAGGGAAGGTAGAAGGGAAATGCATTAATATTAATGGGAAAATTAATATTTTCTTGTATGGCAAAACTCTGAGTCTCTATGCCATTATTCAAAACTTACATTTCACTCTGCTTCCCATGTCATATACAGCTTGTATTATGGGAGCAAAATTGTGCACTTATGGGGTCAGATTTTCAAAAAAGCTCTGCTTCCTTTTAGGGATGGATTTTCAAAAGTGCTCAAAACCCAGCAGTTTCTTGTATGGCACTTTTGGCCAGATTTTCAAAAAACTAAACACCTACAATACCAGGCTCTTCTGGCCATAGTTGTGTGTGCTGAGCACTTCTGAAAATTCCAGTGCAATTTTTAAACAAAAGAACTGGAAGAATTAAAAGGATTGATGTGCATGACTTTAGAATGTCAATGTAGCCCTCCACTGATGTTTGTCGGTTTTGGTGTAAAACCTCCTCTGATTTGGAAAAAAGTGGAACTTGGAGCTTTTTCCAGTGTCCACCAGCAACTTAACACTGCAGCTAAATTGTCTGGTATCAGATTTTCTAATGTTGGTTTTTCTGCTTTCTCTCTTGTTCAATTCTCTACCCTTTTATGTTCGTTTGTTCATTTTTTGTTTGATTGCACTGCTGCTTGCTGCTTTGGCTGCTTTTGCTGATGCAAATTCAGGTGAAGATTTGGAAAGAAATGATGGATCCACAGCAAAACCGTACTACATGTCAGCTAGTCTGCACCGAATTCTGGGAAAGAAGGAACTAAGCCCTAAGAAGGCAATGGGATAACTTTAAAAAATTGCTGAAAATCAAAACAATGTCACTTTTAAGTGGGATGTGTATAAACTAGGCAAAAGTTAAAACTGTGAATGATGCTTCTGGTTGATGGGTGATTCTTTTTCTTTTTGCTTGTATCTAAAATCAATTAGCAATTTGGTAACATCTAACTAGATAGGGAAATGCTTAAACTAAGAGCTGTGAAACAAGGCCACGTTTTAGTTTATAGAGTGCCTATGAAAAAGGAAAATGTAAATTTGAATCTTTTTATCCATAGCTAATGGTGTTTTAATAACTTTTGTAACACAGGTTGCTGTTTCAAATGACAGCTGTTTTGATAACATTTCTTTTTTTATAAGTGTATCTTTGTAAATGATATTCAGGCAATTTTTGAAAGCACTACAATGTAACCTAATTAGCCATAAAAATAGATCAAGAGACTCTAGCAAACCAGCAGATGGTACTAAATTTGTAAATATGGTGCTATGGTTGTATTTTTACTGTACAAGCTGGTTGGCAGCGATTTAAACTGTGATTATATATGTACTAATAGTTCCCTACATAGATCTTTTGATCACCTCTATTACAAACTGTATATGTTAATAAATGAGAAAGGGGTATCACACAGGTTCAGTCTCAAAGAAGGTAGCTAGAGTAGACTACAGCTAAAACTGCTTTATAGTGAAATCTGTTATAACATAACCCCTTTTAGAACAGAAGTTGGGTTAAACATTAACCTCCATTGAAGGAGTGTTCCACTGTACCTGAAGAACGTGGTTTGTGGTTCCCACAACCTTTCTATTTCCATCTGGTGCAAGATGAAAAATGTATAGCTTTCAGCTGATGTGAATGGGAGATGCCCTTGTATTAGTATCCCCTGTGCCTAATGGTTCTATGATTTTATTCTACATGATGTTGAGGTTGAGCTCCACCTGCAGTATGGAAAGGAAAAACTGAAATGCAGCCATTTTCCTTAGAGGCAAGTCTTCATGGCCCTCTATAAGCTCCAAGGAATTCTTATTTCCTGTGTCCATCCCAGATGGGCTTCCTCCCTCCTTCCACAGGCTGAATGCACTGTCTCTGTGGGACTCTCCGCTCCTGTTAGCCCATGGAGTAAGTGGCCAGGGCTAGAAATAAAATCTGAGTCTCTCACCTGATAAAGCAGAGCACTAATTATTTAGACCAAGGAGCCAGGCCCATAATGTTTGGTGTATGTTTAAATCATTAAAGTTGCTTGGTTATAAATGCAAAGACTAGTAGTAGCTTTATACTATTGGTGTAATACATGTTAGTTTTACACTGAGGGCTTATTTACATGGTGCCAGCAAAGCGCACTAGAGGGGTGTGATTTGTAAAGCGTTTTAATGTGTTGCACCCTAACTGCCCTGGGTAGACCTGCTGATACACTCTAAAAGGACTATAGAATATCAGGGTTGGAAGGGACCTGAGGAGGTCATCTAGTCCAACCCCCTGCTCAAAGCAGGACTAATCCCCAGACAGATTTTTGCCCCAGATCCCTAAATGGCCCCCTCAAGGATTGAAGTCACAACCCTGAGTTTAGGAGGCCAATGCTCAAACCACTGAGCTATCCCTCCAGGAATATGTTACGGCAAACTAGGTTCCTTTTAGAGCACACCAGCAGGGTCTACACGGAGCCGTTAGAGTGTAATACATTAGAGGGTTTTATAAATCACACCTATCTGGTGCTGTGTAGGCAAGCCCTAAACCCCAAATTCTGCAAGCCTTCTGTGCATGGAACTACCACTGAAGTCAATGACAGTTCCACTTGTGCAGGGCTCACAGGATCAGCCCTACGTTTTATCTGGGGATTTGTGAAGAGTAATACAAAGAATTCATGATTACTGTAAGTAGGAGGAATGGGGTAACCTTTCAAGATGATGTTACTTTTGTGACTGGGGCTAAAAATACTTTAACCTATTTAAATACTAATGTAGAATAATTGTTGTAAAGTTTAAGGGGGCCCAATGGGCCAGCATCCCAGGAGCATCTAGAAATCCAAAGCCAGTGAGGCTACGTTCTAGCCTTCATGGGCTACAGAATTTTGAATTAAGTATTCCATGGCAGTCCTCAGCGTCAGAACACAGGGGCAGGTTCTTTTCCAGTTGGCTGAAGATTCAGTCATATGGGAAAGAATTTTTAAGAGCCCATACTTTGCTCTCCGGAGGCAGCTCCATTTCCAAGGTCAACCAAGAAACAAGGGTTGGTGTAATACATCCTGCACTTGGGTGAATGGGAGGGGAGTAGGAAATTCCCATCATGCCTGAGTAATTTTGTTTATTAATACTAGCCATAGGTTGAATCAGTTGACTACAGGTGAGTTATTCCACCCATATGTTGGAGTAACTCCTGGGGAATGGAAGGATCTTAAGATCACATGGCCTATGCTTTCAAAAGTGACTAGTGTTTTTGAAGGCCTTGATTTTTGAGTGTCCCTCTTGAGACACTTTAAAGGAGCCTGGCTTTCAGAAAGTGCTGAACACCCACTCTTTGAAAACCAGGCTCTTTTACAAGGCTTTTCAAATTGGGTATCCAAAAATTGAGAAGCAAAAATGCAAGTTTCTTTTGAAAATTTAGGCTAGAATGAACTGTTTGGGCTGCGTGCAATCATTCCATCACCTAAAAGTCTGCTGATCTGCTATTCTAGATCAGGCCCCAATGTAATATAGGATGGTACTGTAATTAGTTCATTAATTTGCACCCAGAAAGACTGAGCAGAGCCATCTATAGTTCTGCAGTGGATTGAAGAGTTTTACTGGGTGCTCTATTGAAAAGGCGTATTTCTAAGTAAAATGCGCTTTTTGCCATATGAATGTAACCGTAGAGTTTAATATGACATAATAGAATATGAATATGACATAATAGAAATAGTAATAGTCATATGATTAGAAGTTTTCTTAATAAACCTATGCATTTGCTAGAAGAATTTCTAAAAGTTTTAAACTGAATTGATTGTTTATATACCATAGATATATATCTAAAGTTCCTCCATTCATTACTATTTTGTGAGAATTAATTTAGACTATAAATTTACAGTGTTTCTGAGAAGAGCATTTAAAAGCCATTTTTTAAAATGAAGCAATTAAGAGAACTGTGAAAATGCAAAGCAATATCGCTTAAATTCTCCAGTCAATCAGCTGAAATACTTTTTAAAATTATTTAAAATTAAAATTGGTAAAAGAGAACTGAATATTTTGGAATAATGTAGGCAGAAATTATTACAAATATTAATTTGCAAAATAAATCATACTTTTTTAAAATAATGATTCCTAACTAATCCTTTGGGCCAAATTCTGCCAATTTATGACCTACGCAATCCCTGTGAATTCAGTGAATTTGGCACTTTACTCTGTTATTTGCTTAAACATGAAGATAAAACTTAATTACTGTGTACTTCCTCACTTTAGGGAAGTGGAATATTGGGCTAAGTATGGTATGTTAAGATTGTTTATTATATAGGTTTTGATCCTACACCCACTTAAGTGAGTGGGAAAATTCCCATTGATTTCAAAGGGTAGAGACAGGCCCATATAGTGACAAAAGGCTGATTATTATTCTAGCTGTTTACAGTATAATAAATGCCAAAACATCAAGTATTGAAATAAACCTAGAAAGCTAAGAGAGCTGTTGTGCATTAAGAGTTCAGCAGGTGGTGCTATTACTTTTCTTATTGTACTGCTTTGATCATTTACTTTGTACCATTCTTCCTCCTAGTGGAAGATTTAGAAAGACATGATGGCTCTGCAGAAAGACCCTATTATATGAGTAAATCTCTCTTGAAGATTTTGAACAAGCCGAATGTAGAAACCAAGAGACATTAGAAAATACCCAGTGTTGTAACCACCCAATCTTGTTGGATTTAGTCCTGGTTTGATGCATTGTCTTCCCAACACTGTATTAATTGTCGGCTTTTATTTGCATGTTTTATACCAAAGCTTCTATGTAAAGCCATCAGAATTGGTAAGGAAACTGTTTAAAAAACAAAAAACCCAAGATGCAACGATTTTTATACTGAGATTTGTTTTTTTTGTTTTTTTTTTTTTTTCCAAGTTGTATTTAGCTTTTAATTCTAGTGGCTTGGATGTTTTGAAGATGCTGAATATTCTTTTAAATATAAGCATTTAAAAATATGAAATGTTTTCCTGTTGCATATTCTGGTATAGGACAGTAAAAAGATTTCAGAAATCATCCTATTAAGCTTATTCTAAAAAGAGGTTCTTTAAATATCTTTCTGAAAATAAATGATCATAAAAATGATTAGACTTAACAGTTTGTCTCTGTATTGTAGTATAGAACTTCAGTCTTTAAACTATTGCCAGTCACCCAGCCTCTATGACAAAAGTGCCTTACTGGCTGTTATTATTACCCAGCTTATATTTTAAAGTTTACATACATAATTTAAACCACAAATTGCTAGATAGGAAAAACAAGACTCTTCCAGCTTAGTTGAAATGAAGTGATATAAAATCAACTGCATTTTAAATACATTTGACAATTTTGCTAAATACTGCAGCATGCACAATTTCCCTGTTACTGTTGTCAGATCATGAGTATTTTATGCTCCAAAAAAGAAAGTAAAAGAGAATGTTTTTGTTACAAAAAGAAAATCATGTAAGACTGTTTGGTTTGCTTTAGTGAACTTTTCTAAATCTAATTTAGGGGATGCTGAACTCTTTAACTGGGGGCCCTATTTTGTCTTCAGCTTCAGAGATAGCCCATTGTATTTAGATAATTGAAGGTAGAATTGGGCCCTTGGTATTTAAAATAGAATGAAAAGGGAAGTTAGTAGATATCTGTTACACCAATGTTATATATGTTTTTTAGGTTCCCAAATGTAAAGTAGATGCTTCATTTTAAGACTGATTATTTACTATTCTGGAAGTGTTTTATAAATGACCTTTAATTTTCTAACTTTTTATACAGATTATTGGAATATAAGTGCTTCATGTTTAAAATTACTAGTGCTATTAATATAAAAACTGATTGTCTGTTACTATATGTTACAGAAGGGTCCATAAGCATTTATTTCAAATATGTACATGTAAAATCACAAAAAGACAATTTAAAAGTTGAGAAATGAGAGAGAAGTAACTGTCATTTTCACTTATCACATTTTTCATTTTAATGTGACTTTTAGAGATTTATCATTTTCATGCCAAAACCAAACTAATGTGAGCACATGACAGTCTGAGCTCTAAAACCTGTTTGCTTCTGCTGTGCAGAAATATTGGGAATGTATTGTTTAAATATCTTTGATAACTAAAATGTTTAATATTTAATGAAATTTGTTGTTACTTATTGTTTTACAGCTCTTGGGGTTTGTTCTAATAAAGATTTAGATATAAAAGAAGGATGCCTTTGTGCTGTTGCTTTTATTTTGGTGTGTGGCTTTTTAGGTAAATCCCTTCATGAAAACTCACTGGAAAAATATTTTAGTTAGATTTATACCGTACTACACCACACAAGTGCACCCATCTCATGTCCTGGGCGCCACTGACATCTCAATACATCTCCTTAAATAAACAGACTCCAGCAATTACCTGCAGATAGTACAGCCTTGGCAGCAACATGATCACCAGCAAAATCACTCCCAGAATGATGCATCATTGCAATGTGGCGATTAGGAGTATTCAGCTCTTGGCTCAATCCAAGAGCTCTCCTTAATTTGATTTATTTATATGTGTTTTAGCACATGCTTTTTCAAGCCTCTTAGTATCTTAAAAAAAAATTTGAAGGATCAATATCCATAACATGAAAGCTACTAGACTGACACTAAAGTAAATGAGTGGTGAACTGAAAATCCAGAGGTGATAGGAAGATTTAGTATTATTATTTATATTGCACTAGTGAGTAGGGCTCTCGATCAAAGATTGGGGCACACTGCAAACACATAACAGAAAGACAGATCCTGCCCAGAAGATCTTACACTCTAAGTAAAGAGCCTAATGTCCTTACTTCAGTTACTCCATTATCATGAAGGGGACAGGAAATTCCAGTTAATATGGATGGACAAATTTCCCTTTAATAAAGTGGCAAAATTTCTGTGAGAAACTAAATAGGACAAAGCTCATAAGACCTGTGGCTCTTGCCACAGCCTCAGGATTGGATCCAAAGCATTCTCATTCAAGGGATATTTGACTTTAGAAAAGGTGACTGAGAGGCAGGAAATGTTTGGTATGGAGTGTTGTATTGTTCTCTGGTTTATTACACACCATTTATTAAACTATGTGTGGGTATCAGACCCAAATAATCAGTGATTTTAAGAACACTGTGGCAATCCAAGATGGAGTCTGGAAACTGTCATCTTGTGACTCCATCATGTGACCCTCTGTACACAGTCAGTCTGGTCTGGATAAAACTGGCCTGAACGGGTTTTTCCCGCTACTGGGCGAGCCCCAAGATTCCATCACCTCAGACTGTTTCCTGCCTTTCTACGGATTGTACCATGTTTTCCCGCCATAGATTCTATAAAAGAACTGTGATCGTAGGCTGATGGTGCCTGAGCTTCACACTCACAGGGAAGAGCTGCTGCACCACTGGGTTTGTTTGTTATATAGCTATTAGTCATTTACATTTACCCCTTCCCTAGCTGTGTAATAATATCCCCTAATACATTTACCTGTTTGTTTTGAACCTTATCTCTTGTCAGTTATATTTATTGGGCACCACACAAGGGGAGAGGGGAGGAGATCTGCACTAGTCCGCCAGTGACAGATATGGCAGAGAGCCTTTTTTTGTTTCTATTCCGATACCGACACCACTTTACGCATTCAGAGTTATCTTGGCTCCCCTTTGAGATAACAGAAATAAGCCCAAACCTGGGCATCTACAGAAGACATGTTGCAAGACCCATCTATTTTCCAAAGCTTTCCCGCAATAGCAGAAGACTAGGAAACGCTAACATTTTTTAGAACCAAAAAGAACAAAACAACTTGAGCTTCTGGAACTTGATAGATGTGAAGAGCCTACCCTGTTCATTGTCAAAGCTCCTGAGGCACCTATATTTCAGAGCCCGGGGCATACACACTGCTGCCCCATTCTAGATGTCGGGATGCCTATGTCCCACTATACCCTAGAACAATTTGTGAATGGGTGTAGGGTTGCCAACAGTCCCTTATTACAAAGGACGTCCCTCGGAGGTGCTGAAACTAGAGGCAGCACTTCCAGATTGAAGTGGCTTCCATCATATTCAGGGTTTACAGTTTGGTTCAATGGCTCTCAGCACCCCAACTATACAAATTGTTCCAGCACCCCCGATGTCCCTTCTTTTTCCAGCTCTGTACAACAAGATTGGGAGTTGATGAGTGCTGCAAAAAGCAGCAAGAAATACCCCTAGTGAATGTAGGTGAGAACTGCTTAGTAGTAATTATTAATAATATTATAATAATATCACAAGGTGGAGTGAGGCTGGAGGGGAGGGATAGCTCAGTGGTTTGAGTATTGGCCTGCTAAACCCAGCATTGTGATTTCAATCCTTGATGGGGCCATTTAGGGGTCTGAGGCAAAAAAAATAGTTGGGGATTGGTCCTGCTTTGAGCAGGGGCTTGGACTAGATGACCTCCTGAGGTCCCTTCTAACCCTGATATTCTATGATTGGAGTGCTAAGAAATCAGTCTCTTATTTTTGAAATACAATGTTGGCAACCTGAGGTGGAAGATAAGTATTTGGCCACCTATGTCGCATGCAGGGCCTGATCCTGTAAAGACACATCCTCTGCTCACACCTACCAGAGCAGGCCCCATTCAAAACCTAGCCGCCAGAAGAGCAGGTGCTGCTGCTGCCTAACTTATGACCCAATGGTCGAAGCATTTGCCTGGAGTGTGTAAGACGCCAGTTCAACTCCCTTTTCCACCCCTCATTCTCCCGAGGGGGCAAATGGCTTCGAGTAGGGGGTCTCCCACGTCTCAGGACAATACTCTAGCCATTGGGCTATGGAACAGTCTGATACCCCTCACTCTCTCTGGTTGAAGCTGTTCCATATGCCATAATTAATGGAGCACAGGAAATGGACTGGACAGTCATTGGTAGAGCCCTGCATCCAATCCGCGATCCACAAAAATAATCTGTGAATATCTGCATCCGTGGGTGCAGATATCCGTGAGTTTGCAGGGCTCTACACTGGGGGCTGGGCTGAAGCTCCGAGGCATGCCTCCTGCCAGAGCCCGGGTGGGGAGCCCCCATGGCATCGCAGACCCTCCACCTGCTCTCGGCCACATGGGGAGCCTGGGGAGTGGGGACATGGCAGGGGGCTGCTCTCAGCCCTCCCCCCCACACACACACACCACGGGCAGGTGGAGGGTCCACAGCGGCTTCCCATGGCTCCCCGATTGGGCTCCACACTGGCCTGGCTGGGGGGAGGGGGGAGACCTGTGGAGCTGCCTGAAGGCTGCTCAGGCCCCCCTGCCCTCAGGTGGAGGGTCTGTCACAGCTCCCCACAGCTGCCTGCCCCGCTCTAACTGGCTCTAGGCCAGCATGGAGCCCAACCGGGGAGCTGTGGGGAGCCGCGACAGACCCTCCACCTGCCTGTGCAGGGAGTGGGGGTGGGGCTGACAGCTGCCCCCCGCCCAGTGTCCCTGCTCCCCAGACTTCTCCCCCCTCCCCCCCAGGGTAGGTGGAGGATCCGTGCTGTGGTTCCTCAGCGCAGCCCACCTGGCTCTTCCCGTCAGAGTCCAGCGTGGATACAAAATTTGTATCTGCATCCGCGCTGCTATCTGCAGAAATAGTCCGTGGATATAAAGCAGATACCAGCAGATTTGCAGGGCTCTAGTCATTGGGCCAGAGAGAGAGAGGGACTCTGGCATCCAGTATGTTCACAGAGGCCAAATAGGTGCTTCATTTTATGATGCATTTACTGTTTTAAATAAACTTCCTCCAGTGTTCTAGCCCCTTCAGTGCCCTGAGTAGAGTGCAGCAAGAGGCACTGGTGTCATCCATCCATTGAATGTCTAGAGCAGTGCCAAGGGCTGCACATACTCAGAGACTGTCTTTTTAGTCCTCTGGACTAAGGCACTTAGAAGTCTCAGTCTCAGAGCAGCCTCAATTTGGAGTTCCTCCCCCACCTCAGGAGCAGCACCAGGGGCTCAGCAGGGGAAAGCAGAGGCAGAGGGAGTGAGGCAGAGACTGGCTAGTGTGGGATTTCAAAGAGTGAGCAGGTAGGGGCCTCTCACAAAGGAGAAAAGGGGAAGCTGTGGGGCCTGTGTCTTGGTGAAGTAGCATGTGGTAGGGGAAAGGGAAAGCAAGGGGGGGCCTGTGACTTGGTGAGGGGAGGTGAAAGGGGAAGCAAGTGCATGGCATAGGTAGGGTGTGGGGTTGCCTGCTCATTTTCAGGAGGAGAAGGGAAACAATTGCAGCAAGAAAGCTGTTGTGCAAAGGGCAAGGGCCCCAAATCCTTCAGCTGGATGGGGATTGTATTTGGGAGAAGCGATTGTGTGGGGGGAGGAGTATAGAGCAATGGTATCTAATTGCCAGCCCCAGCACCACCACTCACTTTGGGCACCAGCCTCTGCTGCTAATTACAGCAGAAACACAAATGCTGAAGACAGCTGGTAGATCTGCGTTAACTCACCACTTCAGATGTTCTTCCCATTAAAACAACACTTCAGACAGACTTCCTTCTAAAGTGCAAGCCTGGAGCCTGATCCTGCACACACTTACTGTCAGGTGGAGCGCTTACCATGGTGAGTAGTTCCCGTGACTCTTGGCGGTAAGCAACAGATCTGGTAGTGAGTGTTTGCAGGATTAGATCCTTGATCAGCAACAGTGGCCATGTATGTGCTTTTACTTTTACAGATGGTACCTCAGGAAATTGCTCTTTAACCAGGATCAGCAATATCGCACACTATCTAGTTCTTAAGCCGAGACCATGATTTATAAATTGTATCTTGGCTTGAGATAGTAATAGTAATATTTTCTCTGGTCTTGATGTACAAGTCCTTAGTGGATAGCAGTACTATCCCATCTCAGAACTATCCCTTATTGCAGCAGGTACTGATTAGCATAACCTTGGGTAACCATCACAGCTAGGAGGCAAAGGACTAAATAGGCAAGGAGACTAATACCACCATTTTACCTGCTCCAAGTCCGGGCTGAGACACATTGACATTGTAGGAGGAGGACGCTGGCTATACGACTGCCTGGGCCATGTTTGTTTTCTGGCCAAACAGAGGAATCCAGGGCCAGATCCCCAGCTGGTGTAAAAAGGCACCTCACCACCGAAGGCAATGAGCTTTGTTCATGTATACCAGCTGAGGGCAGGCTCTGGGCCTCAGTCTTTGGCACTGTGCATAGAACAACTAACTACAAGTTTAGAGATGGGAAAAATAAATATGATTTCCTCTCTTCTGGCTTTTACAGGCTTTACTCTGGAGTTGTATGTCTCTGAGTTTTGCACAGTTTACGTGCTAGAGATGAGAGTAAAACTGCCACATGAGCAACATTATTACTCATGTACTGCCTGCTATGAAATCATGTGCTTCCCAGCAGGGAAGGAGAAACAGGGTAAGCATAATTCAAAAGGGATGGGCTGTGTCTCGAACTGGATTTTAGCAGAGGCAATGTAGCAAAGCACACTGGCATTTCTGTAGAGGAGGTAGTGGCTCATTACAGATGCAGGAGCAGAGAGAAGAGCAGGCAGTTCAGAGTCAAGGATAACACCAAAGATCTGGACAGTGAAGGCACCAGGGAGGTCTAAGTATCAAAAATTGAGTTTTGGTTCAGGAAGCGCCTGGTTTTGAGATGTGGCTGGGTTGAAGTGCAGCAACCCAGGCCTTGGCTAGGCTATGCTGACAGTGGGGAGAGGAAGAGGCAAACCAACACAGTGGAGATAACCTTCAATTTTAAACTTTACAAAGGAAAAGCCAGAAATTTGGCAGGAACAATAATATATGAATAATAATAGAATATAAATAACAGAGTCGCATCAAATACTTTCTCAGGGAAATAATAAACTGTAATTTACCATCACAATAAAAGAAGTTTTTGACACTCCACTGAATCACTTCACCCCAAGAGGGAATCAGCTCCACTTCTTCCTGGCTCCAGCTTCAGCCCAATTGTCGTCCTTTGCTTCGATGCTATGATAACCAGACCTTTTCCCAACAGGCTCACCTGTGAACAACAGCTCTTCAGCCAGTTCCCCGGGCACCCAAACTATATTCCTTCTGTCTGTGTCCCAAAGGTCAACCCCACCGCTCTGTGGCCAGGTTCCTCGCACACTGCCCTTTGAGATCCAGCTTCCTTTGGCTTACCCCAGCACTGCTTCTTATCACCTCTCTGACTGCTTTCCCACTGCCTCCTTGGAGTGGATGCTAAGCCCTTTCCCCCAGCTCAAGCTGCCCTCTCATTGGCTGTCTCTCTCCAGGACACCATTCTATGCTGCTGCATCACCATTGCAGGCCCTAACACCACCTCTCTTGGTAGAAACTGCAGCAGGTGCTAGTGCCAGGGCCAGGGTTACTGCAGAAGCCCTGAGTTTATTCAGTGGAAAGAATCAGAGAAGAATCACTAATGGTTGAAAGACACGTAGCTGAGCATCCCTGCAATCTGGTATGGGTTAGGCTGGAGAAGCAGTGACCATAAAGATTTTTAGTTTTCTTCTAAATGGGATTTCAAACGAGGCAGGAAAAGATGTCAGCAAGAAACATTTTATCGGAAAAAGAGCGAGTATGTTCTGATACAATTTGATTATTGAATAACAAATCAAAAATGCCGTGTTACTCTTCCCTCATTTGTATGCCACA
Organism: Malaclemys terrapin pileata; assembly: GCF_027887155.1. NCBI lineage: Eukaryota > Metazoa > Chordata > Testudines > Emydidae > Malaclemys > Malaclemys terrapin. The sequence continues at coordinate 87,138,902 of NC_071512.1, forward strand.
CAGAGGCTCTTAATTCACATTTACACCATCTCTCATTTTAAGGGACTGTTTCAACTTGAAAGTCACACCTCCATCTGAAAATGTTCTTATCTATTCCAGGCAACTCCTAGGTTATTTTAACTGAAAGAAAGTAGAGCATTTTTTTAAAAATGTGCTTACATTGCGCATAGTCAGCAGCATTATTGTGTTGTTGGTCAGTTGCTGGTATGATGACATCATCACTGCCATGTGCTTCTCTGGGGGAGTCAGGTGTCTGTTGTTTCTTATCCTTTCCAGCAGGGTGTTTACCAGTAACAGAAGCAGGCAAACTGAAATTGAAGAGGCAGCAGGCAGCCATGCATTCAGAGAGGAAAGGGAGAGAGGCAGGCAGGAGTCAGTCTGGTGGTCATGCTCTTGGGTCTGCACTAAAGATCCTTTTAAACAGAAAGAGGTGAGCTGGAAACCCTTATGAAACTCTTCTTAAACAGGAGCTCCCCAGAAAAGAGTGTTTTTTGAAATTGGTGAGTTTAGAAACACAAACAACAAGTTGCCAGTGTCCCTTTAACCACAGAAGTAGAAGCACAAGCCCAAAAAAGGATCCATGAATGCTACAAACAAGGAGAGAAGAGGCTGAGGCCTAAATTCCCCCACATGCAAGAGTGGGCTTAGGGGAAAGAAAACTCTGCTTTGGAGCCAGCTAGGGCTTGCTGGCTATGCTGCCCCCAGTATTTCCCCTTAAGGCAGTTTCCCACTATGACTTTAGGGCAGGTGGGGGCATGACTTAGATCCTTAACATGCCCACGTCCCATGTGGAGACCCAGGAGGGCAGCAAGAAATTGCTGTTGAGATTTCTGTCCCTTCCTCTTTCCAATGGAACAGAGGAGATCTGTACATGAGGATCCCTGGGATTACTCAGGCTGTGTCTATACTACATCTTACGTTGGCATAATTTATGTCACTTAGGGGCAGTGAATAAACCACCCCACTGAGTGACATAAGTTACACCAAAATAAGCACCAGTGTGGACAGTGCTATGTCGGCAGGAGAGTTTTTCCTGCCAACGTGGCTTCCACTGCTGGTGGGGGCTGGAGTAGTTAAGCTGATGGAGAGCTCTGCCCCGGTGGCTTAGAGCAGCTACATTAGAGAGTTTACAGAAGCGCAGCTGCATTGGTGCAGTTGCGCTGCTGTAAACTCTCTAGTGTAACCATAGCTCTAGCCCCAAGGATTCCTGGCCTATGAAGCTGAGGAAGGGAATGGTGACCCCATGACACCCGGCCAGCAGAGGTGAAAGATGCTGTCATTAAGCTTTTAAGAGGCCATGGTTTCTCTTGCATCACATTGTGGAAGCATGAAAGTTATGAACTTGGTCAGGGACCCCATCTTTGTTTGCTCTGTTAAAGCACCTAGGAGACTTTTGAGCATAATAATAATTAATAAATTAGTAATATAACAGCATGTATACATAAGCACAATGTTATCCATCATCTCTGAATTCAGCTGATGGAAAGCCCTATGTAATCAATCATCTTGGATTCAGATGCTGAAAGAGTGCCTTTGTAATATACAAGCTATCATTAGGGGATTTCAGAGAGAATGAGACCTGGTCCCCCATATGTACAGAGTTATTTTTAATTAAATCTGCCTTTTTTTTTTAACTACATCAGCATCTTTTTGTCTGTCAGAACTGGCTCTGGCTATTGGTTGTTTTGTCCTGCATCAGAAAACTTCAAATTTACTGCAAATCTGCCTTCTTCCTTCCTTTTAAAGCATGCTCGTAAACAGACTTTCAGCCTGATGAGTTTTATATATCACATAGTTTTCTTAACATTCATATTATATTTAAATCTATCATTGGCTGCAGGCCATAGAAACTTTAATCCATGTCCAGATGACTTTTAAAACCTAGACTCATTTTCTCTAGATTACTGATGTTCTGAGCTGCAGGCTTTCCCTGGTGATCGTATTTCTGCAGCAAAGTTAGTTGCCGCTAAGTGCATATTGCCCAGGGGAAGCATCACTCCCTATCATCTTCTGCTGGGGTCAAGGTTCAGTAATTTGTGGGGTGCAGCATATGCCCCGCCACATTGCTAGCCAGTTCTCCTTGCTAGCACATGGCAGGGCCAGAGATATGGCTTGTCTTACTCCTCACCGACTCACTCCTACAGAGGAGGATCTGCACACTGTCTCTGTGCTCCCCAAGCCCCAGAGCTGTGATCTGGCTAGCCCTCAGGCTGCAGAAGGAGGGGGAAAGTCCTTACTGACTTGCATAGCAATGTTAGGGCATGGCTTTGTGTGGGCCTTAGTAAAGACTTTTGCTTGACTCCCTTTTCATTTGCTGGTTGCAGAGGTGGACTAAAAGCCTGATTCTGCTACCCTTATTCGTACAAGCAATCCTCTTACAATGGGACTATTTGTGGAATAAGCGTGGCAGCATTTGGTCCTAAATTTGGGATCAAAACACATCTGTACTCTACTGCATCTGCCTTTGTCTTGCTCTGATCTTTCCCATGTACTACCCAGGCTTGCTTTGTCCTGTTACTTTACAGATGCACATTGCTGTAGGGTTATTTCCCTCCCAGAAATCTACGCATCTGCAGATGGCTTGGGGAGGGAAAGGAAAAGATTGTTTTATACAGCACTGTATAATGCAGTTTCTGGTTGCCATCATTTTCTACACATCTGCCCAAGTCAATTTCCTGTCTTGGATCAATTTTCATTTCATGAACTCCCAAATTCTCATTTCTGCTGGTTTGGCTTTGCCGGTGATCTCTTTCAATTTTGCTGCCTGAATGAGTCCAAGTTTTTACCATTTGGAAAAGAATCTAAGTAGTCTCAGGGGAAGGTCTGATGTATAATTTGTTCCAAATGATAACCTCAAAAGTCACTCTCCCACTTCTGTCTTTTGTTTGTTTTTATTTATTTATTTGTTTGTTTATACTTTATACAGCTACAATTCCTTAAGACAATTTTTGAGTAAGCATTTCAATAGTTCATGAAGAATTTTTACTATTAAACCCACAGATGTTCTGTGTTGTAAAATCCCTTATGGCACTTAAAACATTTTAACCATTATAATGCAATAGTAATATTTAATGGTTCTTCTGGCATTTGAGTTTACAGAAGTAGATGTCCATTCTGAAAGCTTTAATACTATTTTGTCTCTTGTTGCATGTTTCAATTACTCTTTCTGAAAGTAACGACAAGCTATAATGATAAGAAATTTATAACTTCACACATGTAAACAGAGATTAATTTCATAGACTGTATTTTCAAGCATTTCAGTGAATTACAAAGATATCTGGACAAACTCCTCCTAGACAATTTGAAGATCATACTATGTAGTTTAAAAGGTAATTCCCCCCATAGATTTACAGTAGAGTTTCAGAGTTTAATACTGCTGCATTATTTTACATTTTATAATACTTCTAATCCTGAAAGATCCAAATTCACTTTACAAACTATAATTAATAACAAAACATTAAAACAGTATACTATGCCACTGTACATACCATATTAATATAAAAATGTATGTCCTTGAAGTCCTATCATTGTCATTTTAATAAAAATCAATATTTCCACTAACAAAGATCTAAAGAAAAGAAACAGATGTACTAATCAAGTGCACCGTCAGTAGAAAAACTGGAAAACTGACAAATGTAAAACCTGATGTTTTATGGAAACAAAGTCAGACTGCAACCGATTTTTTTTTTATTCCGCACTAGATATGAGCCCATAATTTATAATGAAGAAAAAACTGCCCTTGGCCCCTCATGAATCTTTCTCAAAGGCCTCTGTCTTGCAAACACTCAGCTCCTATAGAAGAGATGAGGACACTCAAGGCCTCACAGGATTAAACTCTGTTTTAGGATCGGGCGATTCCAGTAAATGTTCATAAAAGTGCAGCCTTCATTAAAGAGGGATTGTAAACAGTTTCCCATATGGTCCTGAGAAGTGCTAATGGGATAAAATGATATGTTATAAGCTAGTAATTGATTAAAGTTTTTATACAAAATGTCACTGTTAAATGGATTAAAGCTCCAGTGATGGCAGCTACATCTGCCTTGTCATCTTCTTTCACCAGTAACAGAAAGGGGGACAGAGGAGAAAGAAAAGTACTTCCAAAGAAGACACCTCACAGCCTCTGGTGAGTGTACCCGACATGTATTTTTGGAGTCACTCAACTTTTACATTAAATTCGTAATACAAAAAAAGAATATGTGTGTTCAATTGCATATGGAATAATATTTTCAAGACCATTGAAGCCTAGTCTAGAATACTGAGCATAGTGCATCATTTTCCCCCTTCCCTTTCCGTGTAATTGTTAAATAACAAGATTTGTTTTGGTTTTGAACTCTGAAGAAATAGAGCTAACTTGTTGACTCACACACAGCAAGTGTAAAAATAGTTTTGGAAGGTTCTGTCCACCCTAGAAGGTTTAACTGGAACATGTGCAGCAGAGAAAGCAGTAGTATTTATTTATAACTAGTCAATTGCTCTTTGCCACACTACCTTTAAAGTTCCTGTTTCCATATTCCATGCTTCTGCTGATTGCTTCTGAATGTACAGAATGCATGGCTGTTAGTGGCTCTTATGCTCAGCAAACTAAATCTTGCATGCTGTTTGAATTACATTTCTAATGATATTTTCACGTTAATAGTTTTTTTGGCTGACCTACTAACTTGTATTAAAACTCAAAACAGTTTCTTGTGCAGTTTTAATATAACAACTTTCTTAAAAGCAATGGCTTAATTTAAACCAGGAAAAAATCATCACTTTTTTAACATGCTGGCATGTTGTTACTTATTCTAAGCTGATCGTATTTTGGTAACAGGGTTTGTCTGGAGGAGGGTAGGAGCTCTTTTCCCATGGGGACAACTTGGGAAATAATATTGATGTGGTTTGTGATGGCAGCTGTTTATCATTGTTTGGGGGTTGGGGCTAGTTCCTGTTGAGATGTTGTGGGAGGGCTTTAAAAAAACAAACTTAGATTGCAATGTCCAAAACAGTTATAGCTGACACATGGTAATATATATACCGAACAGGGAGAAACTGTTAGAGTGGGGTGGGGAAAAGTCGGGGGGGGGGGGGTTGTATTGAGTGAGGAATATGCAGTTTTCATGCAGAAGAGGAATTTAAGTCAGCCTAATAGGGAGGTGGTGCAGACCAGTGGATAGGACACAAGATGGAGCCAATAGTTCTGGGTTCTTTCCCAGCTCTGCTGCTGACTTGTTGTGTGATTGTTTTGGGGGCAGGTCACGTAACCTCTCTGGTTTCTTAGTTTCTCCACCTGTAAAATGCAGTGTCGCCACTTCTGGCAACTTTCTGATAAGTCTTGCGCTATTTGAAGTTTTTTTTTAAGGCCCCAGCTGTTGGAATCAAGAGACTTCACAAGAATCTCAGCTTTCATTTAAAAAACCCTTATGCTAGCCCTCATGGTTGCAGAAAGAAGCTTAAACATAAGCAAATGCACCCTACAGATTCATCAAACCAGAAGGCAAATAAAAAAAATTCAAAATTCATTTTATAAATCTCATGATTCTTAAGCCAATTCTGTGATTTTCATGGCCTGTGTGGGGTCAGCAACATTAAAAATGGGGATGCTCCTTTGTAAAGTTCTTTGAGCTACGGACGTATGGGACTGTGTTAGTGCTAAGTATTGTTATTAATACAGTGCCATCAATGTGCAGGTGCTTTACAATACCAAAGCAACACTGAGAGAGAAGCAAGTCACTGTCCCTTGTGAAGCTTGCAGCCTAAGAGCCTGATACTGATTAATTCAATGGGAGCAGGATTGATATCTACGGGCACAAGTACGTGCTGTATGGATTGCCAAATACGGAACAACAGAGTTGTGTACAACCATGACACACAAAGGCCCCACCCACAATGAAAGTTAAAATATTCCCCATTCACTAATGCGGACAGATGTCTGGCTCCACACACAGCTTTTGCAATGGTATAACTGTTGGTTAGGGGTATGATTTTTTTTTCAATATAGTTATACTGGTTCAATCCCTAATATGGACACAATTGTACTGGTATAAACATGCCTTATACTAGTGTATAGCTGATTCTCATTCCCATATGAGTATAAACATATTTTATGCTGGTATGATTGTTGTACCACTTGAACTATACTGATATAGTTAAAGCAGTGTGTTTTTTGTGCGTAGGCAGGCCCTCAGTAAAAAGTTCACCTTCGAATATAGAGGTGATTCCCCCCATGGAGTGGGTCAATGGATAAAGTGAAAGCTTGAGCTCAGAAGCCTATTTCCCCATAACAGAAATGTGTTGTACTCAACAAAACATTTTGCATATCCCTCCAAAAAGGACAGGCGTGGAGCATTTAGTATCTAAACACCAGTACCAAAGTACCAAAAAAGAGGTTTATGGCTCCAGTTCAAATTCCTGAACCACTTTGATAGTTCTACAATGCAGTGAGGTCCTGCCCTGTAACTTGACTATATGGAAATAGCACTGTGGCTCACCAGGGTCTATTTTTGTTTTTTATTGTTTCTGTATTAGATTTGTTCAGGTTTAGGTCTCTTCAGTCTAAGTGGCATTTCACTCTATCAGAATTCCCTCTAGGCAATTTCTGCTGTAATAAAGTTTGTTACATTTAAAAAAAAAAGTTAGAGTTCTTAAGTTTTGATGACAATCCATTCATGCATCCAGCCCTTGGTGACTGTGATCCAGAACTCTGCTTATCCGCCATAATGCCCTTTGCTTGCACTTTTTCTCATGTGCCACACTTCAGCTATAGTGCATTTTCATTAGAACTGGATGGTGCTTTCCTGATGCCTGTACAAGTTAGAATTTGGAAAAGTGGAAGAAGACTTAAACTTAACCCAGATAACACTGAGCTGATGCTGGTTGGATGGATAAGTTTCTGGAAAGCAGGACAAGAATGGTGTCTTCCCCTTTATTGCAGGTGTGTCTTTCCTGTGTAAATCAGGTTCACAGTTTCGGGATATGTCTGGACCTGTGCTTACTGAAATAAACTGGAAGTATGCCTGGTGGCTGGAACTACCTTTAATATTAATAGTTTCTGCATTTATTACAACATTTTCTGTCTGATGTGGATCTTATCAGGGTCATCCACACCTTTGAGATCCAGACTGAATTACTGTAACATGAATCCCATGGGACTGCACTTGAAGGCTTCATTATACAGAAAGCACTGGCTCAAAGTGTTAGCAGGATTGGCCATAGGGCACATATTACTTAAATGCTCTAAAGTATATACTAGCTCCTTGTCTGCTTCCACTGACAATTTAAGCCTAATGCAAAGCCTCACTGTTCACTCAGGCTTCTGCCTGAAATGGATTAGCTGTGATGGATGTTTTGTAGCTAGGATTTCTGAAATAAGATGTTGAGATGTTTATCCTTGGATCTGATTTAATGTCAGAAGATAGCTGTAAGTGTAAGGCATATTCTCAATGCATTCATTTATAAGCAGTGCACTGTGTGTGAGCACAGTACAAGCTGGAGGTTTCTGGGTAAATAAAGTAATTGGAGGTTTTTTATTTAAATGTGTTTTTTTTTATTTAAATCTTTTATCAGTTTCTTTCACTTGAGCTCTTTTCTTCCTGGTTTCAGACCCTTGCTGTAGGAACAGGCTCCACTTGGGGAAGGAAATGAAGCCAGCAGTTCAGCAGAAGGGTTCCACCCAGTGTCTCTCATCTTCTGACTCCTCTGGGAGAGGATCCATGCCCAGGGCTAAGGTCCAGGAGCTGTCCTACAGTGTCTAGGAGAAGGGGCAGAAAGTAGCTGATGGGAATTGTGGACTACTCCTTTGATGTTTGAGGCATGGAAAGTGGAGTAATGGCAGGGAGAGGTAGTAAATGGGAACAGGAATCTACAAAAAGAGTGTGCTAACAGGGAGAGAAGAATACATAGGCTGGTGCTGTCTTACATTAATGACATAGAATCATAGAAATGTAGGTCTGGAAGGGACTGCGTTAGGTCATCTAGTCCAGCCTCCTCCACTGAGGCAGGACCAAGTATACATAGACATAGACCATCCCTGACAACGGTTTGTCCAACCTGTTCTTAAAAACCTCCAGTGACAGGGACTACACATCCTTCCTTGGCAACCAATTCCAGTTCTTAACTATCCTTAGAGTTAGTTTTTCCTAATATTTAATGTAAATCTCCTTTGGTGAAGATTAAGCTGATTACTACTCATTCTACCTTCACTGGACATGGGGAAGGGAAGCAACACTTCCCTTGCCCAGAAGCTGCCTCCAGCCTTGGTACTTCCCCTTCTTCCAGTCTTCAGAGAGGACTCTGGTCCTGTCAAGCTCCCAACTGCTGAATGTGCACTGTAGGAGCAACTGTGGTTTTCAACCACCCGCTCCCTCTACAACGTGTGTTTTGTGGCCAATAGCCATACATACCCTTGGGCTGCCTACCACCCCTTAACACTTCTACAGTGGGCTGGCTGGGAGCCAAGATTAATGATGAGCAAGGAGCTGCCAAGTCCCTCGTAGCCTCTCCCTGGCTTTTCATAGACTGATTCCTTTGCATATGTTGGACGGAGAGGAATGGGAGAGGAGCAGGTTTTCACCCTAAGGGAATGAAGATTTAAAAAAAATGTATATATAGCACTCATAAGGGAATGTCAGGCTTAGATTGATCAGTGCTCTGTCCCTTTAATGATTGGTAGTCCACAGAGGGTGTCAAAGTGCCTAATAACCAAGAGAACACAGGAGAATGGTAAGTTCTCTGCCATGATGCATGTGTAACCCCTTGCAGTTTAGAGAGCATGGCCTCTTTAAATCTTTCTCCTAAGGGGGGAGGGGGAGCAGTGGGAGTAAGGAGGGAAACTCCAGGGCGGTACTCTGGAGTTCCAGAGAGAAAGAAGGGCTGCAGCCTGCAGGCCCTCACAAAGTGAAGCAGCAGAGAACCTGCCTGAAGCCTGGGAAGGACAGGACAGCTGATAAGGGACACCCCAGGACAGGAGCACTGTGCCAGGGAGGAATCGCCCAAGAAGGACAGGCCGGAGGTGGACCCCGTATCACTGCTGCCCAGAGCTGCATGAGGCTGTAAGTACTGGGGCTTGTGACTCGCATTGGGAACAAGGAGGGAGGTTTGCTAGCTAGTTAAGTGGGGAGGTGGTCACTCTGTGTGGCTTTGCAGAGAGCCGCAGAAGAGGGCACCGGAGGGGTTTGTTGGGGAAAGTTCACTGGCACAGAAGACAACCAGGAGCACCCAAGACTCACCACTGGACTGGAACTTTGCTCAGGACTCCTGAACTCTGCGTGCAGACACATTGCTCAGTGTCTGCCCTTCCAGACTGTGCTACCACTGGGCCTGTGGGGCCTTGGCTTGGATGCAACCCTGTTCTACTGCTCCCCCTATATTTCCCCTTGTTGTTTTTCTTCTCTCATCCCTCTGTAAATAAATGTTTCCCTTTCTTACATCCATTGTACTTTTCCTGTGGGTGGGTGTGTTCACTTGGGGGTGGGGGGTTGGAACAGGTGCCCCTGGGGTGAAAGGGATTTTTTCCTGCTGCATTCCTGCACGCGCTCTCTTGGCCAGAGCTGCCTGCAGAGCAGACTCCATCTTGGCTACGAGGGTGCTAGAGTTACACATGGAAGGCATCTCTTGCACCTGGATAAAGATAGTCTATTTCCTCAGAAAGCCAAGTCAAGAAATCAACTGGTATTATGTGGAAAATCCCAAAAGCAAGTATGTTAAGAACGTCGTGAAGAGATGGGACATCTAGGAGCAGAGCAAGTAATCAGTCTCACGAGAGATTGGTTCCATTGACTGCAGATGGTGAGGGACATGGAACATTGTCACCAGAATCTGTTTGTGTTAAGCAAAAGAAACCTCAGCAGTCTATACAGTTACAGCGGAACCCTTTGAGTTTGTATCAATAAACTTCTTACATCTTTATTTTACCATTACTTTGCTAGGTCTGTCCATACCTACCACCAGTAAGTCAGGCAAGCTTGTGGTAGACAAGATCTTCAACTACTGTTTTTAAAATTGGTTTCCCCAAAAGGATTAATCACAATCCAGGTGCAGAGTTTGAACATATATTCAGAAAGTTAGAGCATTACTGCAAAATTGAAACACCTCACACAATCCTTCACTACTCATGGGGAAATGGGCAAGTAGAAAGGTTAAGCTAAACTCTTCTGGCTATGTTGAGGGCCTTGCTAGAAAAAAAAATCAAACTAGAACTTCCTTAGAGTAATCTATCCCTATAGTTATTCATGAAATGAAGCTACAGGAACCTCACCTTTCTATTTATTATATGGAAGATTTTCATGTTTGCCCATTGATATCACATTTACTTACAAATTTTGAATCTGCACCCGAGGACCAAAAAGTTTCTTTTACCTCTGAACTGGCAGCAAAACATTCTCAAAAATCACCTACTTTTGATAAGAATCATCCTCTTACCAAGTGAAAGGATACTTGTCAGGAATCTCTCAGAGAGAGGGACCAGGCTATTTAAGATCCTATAGGGAAGAAAAAAAATAATGTACTACTTAAAAGGAAAGGGGATAATGCAAGTCTGGGAAGAAAAGGCAGAAGATAGAAAAGGATGTTAGTTCTTCATTTCAGTCTTATTTTTCTATGACTTCTTCCCCTTCGATATAATTCCATCTGCTAAACCACCATGGAGGAAAGACACAGAATAGGACAAACTAGTGCAGTAAAATCAAAATGAGGACAGGACTTCAGACTCCAGTGATTCTAAGAGCAGGAGTGAAGATCAAATACACTATCTGATGGTATCTGAGAAATAAAGATGTTGATCCTGTACACATGGAAACTGTTGATCAGACTGATGCGACATTCATATCAGCTATTCAAAAGATGGGATTGCCAAAATGAGACCATGGAACCTGAAACCAGAAGTGCACACGTGGATAGATCACCAGAACAATCCACCAACGCTCAAGTTTGTCCATCTAGGGAGAAAAGCACCCCAAGACACTGACGTAAGTATCGAGGGATGCTAACTGATCAGTGTCTAAGTCCAATCATCAGTCTGGTGAAAGTGCCGTGAGGTTAGCCTCATGTTTTCCAGATTCCACACCAATTATCTATTTCTGTACCTTATCCTGTATTCTATCCAAGATGGATGTAATAGTGGTAAATGAAGTGATATCGACTAATGGTGAGGATATTGCCCTCAAATGTTTTATGATTCTATATAATTTGTGTTTGTTTAGAAGATTTTTTTTTCACAATAGCTCACCATATGCTCCGTACCTTGGAGTTTTATTGTTGTACCGTTTATCATATAACAATTCTTATAAGATATAAAATCTTTGGGAATTTGAACTGTTCAGAACTGCCTCTCTGGTTGAATAATAGAGCCACTATTGCCACAAAAAATTCTTGCTTAATGTGAAATAATCTTAAGAGATGCAGATGTTTCCACCATCAGTGCCAGCGGCTCTGAAAGATGAGACAGATTTGCCTGAGAACAACTGTTAGTAGCAGTAGTCCATAAGTTTCACAATGCTCAAAGTCAGATGGATGGACTGAATGTGTTATGGGTTAATGGCTATGTCAGGCCAACTTATTTATTTTATTTTTGTGTACCTCTCATAAAGAATGCCAGCAGTAAGTCCCTTTAAGGATTGGAGGCCAAAGGGGACAGTTGGAGAAGCAGGATGTAGTTGTAGTTTGGTGGGTGGTCAGAGATTCAGCAGCACTTGGGTTTGTACAAGGTGCTTGGTGGGGTTTTTATTTTAAGTTTAATAAAACGCCAGTTGTAAAACCATCCCTGGTCTGAGAGTGAAACATGTAGTTTACCTAAATCAGGACCAAGTGTGGAATACAGTAATGACCTTCCCCAAGGAGGGTGACTAACCATTGATAAGCCAAAAGGGATAGACTAGTCATTCTCAAACTTTTGTATGGGTGACCCCTTTCACACAGCAAGCCTATGAGTGAGACCCCCCACCCCTTATAAATTCAAAACACATTTTTTATATTTAACACTATTATAAATGCTGGAGGTGAAGCAGGGTTTGGTGGTTGAGGCTGACCGCTCTCAACTCCCCACATAATACCCTTACAACCCTGGGGGGTCATGACCGCCAGTTTGAGAATCCCTGGAGTAGACTAATGAATAATATGATAAGAGAGAAAGTAGGCTGAATAATTACAATAGACTTCATTCTGAGAAAAATCAAAAGGTCTGTAGAATAGTCTCCCAAGAGAAGTCACTGAGCAGCAAGGGCACAGTGCATTACTCATTTAACACCAGAATAGATAAAACAAGTGATAAAGTAGGGATCAATCCTGCAGGCACTTCAATTACATGGTAAATCTTTCCATTTGACTTGTGCATCCATAACATAGGTCTACAGGTGTATTTTCCCCAAAAGCAGCAAAGAATGACTAGCATTGTGAAGCTATGATATGTTTGCACTGCCATGATTAGAACCACATTTACTGGAAAAATCTGTACATTGTTTTCAAGGAACATGCACTCTTATCACAAACATACTCCACAGTTTGGGGATATAAAATTCAAGTAATCTGAGTAATGTAATATTGTCTGTGTTAGATATACTTTGTCTGACACACAGTTTTAATTCTTCAGCCACCAGAAGTAGAAGAGATCTTTACCCTGCAAAGGCACAAATTTCCAAAAAGTGTTGATTGAAGTACACAGATACCTGCTATATTCCTCTTATCTAGAACTACCTGGGAACAGACATAAGCTCACACATGTACTATACCCTGCATACATGCTTAGTTGGAGCCTGGTGCAGAATTTGTCACTCTCACTCCTGGCTCAATTTCACTGTAAAAGGTAGCTTTAGTTAAAACAATGCCTACTAGGGCAACACTTAAAGAAAGGCAGGGGGCTGAAGAGGCAATTAAAGTTATCATTCTACCACAGTTTGAGAGAGAAGTCTTATTCTCAAGACAGTAGATGTTCGATACAGGTATATCATTTTATTCAGAGCCTCAGTCCTGAACTACCTCCACCTTACTACTGCAACCCAAGGCCACTCATCTGCAAGCAGAAATGCCCACTGAGAGAGTACAGTGTGGCCTAATGTTGGGGACGCTCAGTGTAGAGAGTTGGCGAGAACAAATCATCGGACCCTGTTAAGTGGTAAAGAGTTACTGCACTATCGTAGTGTCCGCTTTATCTACTGAAAGATGAGACTTTTTTTTAAACCAATGGGGGGGGGGGGGGAGAAGAGTGGGAAAAAGAAATGAGTCTAAAGCAGCAAAAATATAAACCTTAAGTCTAGCGTGAATCAGTTTATTAAGTTTATACACACACGCTGAGGGGGAAAAAAAACCAATAGTATGATGTATTAACCTCACAAACAGCAAATCTGGTTTTATAGTTTTCTGTCACTAGATGTCACTGTTTTGGGGGAAGGCTCTCTATGTGCATAGCTAAACCAAGTGGATAATCGGAATAACCCATTTTGGTTTGTCTTTCCTGTTTAAACAGAACCATTTAGAGACAACTAGGGCAAAGTTTTCTTAAAGAAACCGAAGATTTTTTTTAAACTGCACTAGTGATTTGATTTATTCTACAGATTTGAGATTTTTAAAGATTAAATTACCCAAATATTGTTTATGAAAAGTCCATTAAGTTATTTTTCAGTTTCTTTGGGGGATTTCTAGAATAGCCAAGAGTTTAAGAAAATATAAAAGGGTTAAATATTTAAGATTAATAAAGTCAAGAGTGACAAAAAAATTCCAAGGGACAATATGTTGAGATTAGCTAACAAATCACAATACTGGCAGCTATGCAGGGAGTTAAGTTAAAAAGTTGACAAGGGATAGATTATTTAGAACAAACTTGCAAGCCTCTCTCCCCCTCTCTCTCTCTCTCTGTAATTTGGATTAAGATTGCAAGATCTTCAGAGTAGGGAATTACTCTTTTCCCCTCCCCTCTACTTGTCTGTATGGGGACTATAAAACACTGGGTGCTCAGAGCCTACTCCTGCACAATTCAATGGTGCAGGATCAAGTCCTCAGTTTCTTAGATACTGAAGTAGAATATGAACACAAACAGCTGAAGTATTTGTGCAAAAGAGTTAAAAGTCTGCACCTTAAAAAAGCATAACTCCCTTTTAACATTAAAAACTGGTATGTTGAATACTATAAATTTATGGGTCATGATTTGTCTGTATTACACAGCATCAACTTCATGACATTTTCTATAATGCACTGTTTTAGGGTAGGTGAGTAGTGGTTTAAGGTGGGTGCAGGAAAGAGGATAGGGAGAAACGAGGCAAAGAAGAAAGGACAAGTGTCTCTATGAAGAGTTTTTCAAGGTTTCCGTTTCTTCCCACAGAGAAAAGTTTTGTGAATGTTTTTGGGTCCACAGCTCCCACGTTACTGCCCTTCCAATAAAAGGAAGCAGCAAGGGAGAGATATTTCCAGAATGAGGAGAATACAGCAATAAGGATGACTGAACACCAGTGACTGCAAAGGCCAGACCTCCTTTCAGGGAAGCAAGTACTTCCCAGTCCAGGCCATAGTGAGGGCTTGAATTATGAGGAGAGTTCTCTTCAGCAATTCTACCAGACAGAAAGATGGTAGCCAGCTGGAGAAATTCCAAAACTAGTGGCAGAACAGGGTGCAGAATTTGCATGCTCCAGGGGAGGCCTGCAGGAGGCAATGGCTGCTCTGCAAAGCTTGAAGTCTCGCTGGAACTGCCAGCATCCACGCAATCATTTTTCTAGCCTTGCATATAGACAGTTGCTCAAACAATAGCAGCAGCAAATGTGAATTCCCCCTCCCCAGAACCTTGTGACTTGGGTGTGAGCTTCTGAAGCTAACCCCATTTCACTTCAATGAGATGGTGACCAGGGCTGGCTCCAGGGTTTTTGCTGCCCCAAGGAGCAAAAAAAAGCAGCTGTGATCATGATCAGCTCTACTGCCACCGCTTCAGTCTTCGGCAGCAATTTAGTGGCTGGTCCTTTGCTCCGAGAGGGAGCGAGGGACCTGCCGCCGAAGAGCCGGATGTGCCGCCCCTCTCCATTGGCCGCCCCAAGCACCTGTTGCTGGGCTGGTGCCGGCCCTGATGGTGACCACTGAAGTCAATACTAGGAGCTGCTTCAGCAATCTCCTCCTCCTAAACCAGATGATAGGGTCTGTGCTGTTTCTCATTTACTTCACACATGGTATGAGAAGTTTGTTTTGAACCGCTCTTCATTCCCCACCCAAAAATGTTTACCTAGTATTTTTTTCCCCTCTCCACAGAAGATCCTGGGCAGTATTGTGCTCTGCGGTGCAGATATGCATTAGTTATAGTTTCATTTTGTGGAATATGTTTGAAATATTTCAAACAAACAATGTAAGCTTATCAAAAGATGTTTTAAGTTAATTGACATGGCTGCAGAATCCTGGGGAAGGCAGAAGTTAACTCCATCATTTAGGTCTAATGTGCCTACTTGTACAAGGGGCCTGATCTTAAAATTGAAGATTAAAACTATGCTATCCTTTATAATTACTCATAGTTCAACCATAAACAATAACGTGTTTGTTTAGCAGGCTGCAACAGAGGGTTTATTCAGCTCATTTTGAAAATATTTGCAAATGAAGTTTATTTTGCCAACTCACAGACATAAGCTTTAAAGTATAGGCTGTATATAACTCAAATACAGGTAATACTTTTTATAACAATAACTTACAGATACAAACTAATGATAAACTACAATTTCACAAAGAATTGTAAACATTTTGCACAATTATCAGTCCTTTCTTTTAGGCAAAGTGCTCTTGATGATGAATAAATTAACAAATACATAACTAGAGTGGACTACTTCCAGACAATACAAAAAAGGTGTTTAATAAGCCTTGTAAACAACATAGTTATTTATGCAGAATCCATAAAAGTGTCTTGCAGGCCAACTATACTTACGTACTTGGGCAGCAAAATGGTCTTGAAAATGCTTTGGATGTTAAATAAAAAATTTACATTAATATCTTTTCAATGATATTTTAATACACAATAAATGACTCTTAAGAGAGTACATCCTTACTAGCTTTTATCCCTGAAAGAAAGGAATTAGGTGTGACTTATTGGCAGTTGTGTCATTGAATGGGGTAGCAAGGGCTGGAGTCCAAGTGCTGTAGGTGAATGAGCTAAAAAAATAGAAAGATTTATTGGTCAACTGCATTGAAAGTAGAAAACATTGCAAGCTAGTAAAAAAAAAAAAAAAAAAAAAAAAAAAAAAAAAAAAAAAAAAAAAAAAAAAAAAAAGACACTGTACTATGATGACTGTGTCACAAGGGAACTGCACTAATTTCACTAACCTCAGCAAGGGCTCTTCTCTAGCACAGTGGTTCTCAACCTTTCCAGACTCCTGTACCCCTTTCAAGAGTCTGATTTGTCTTGCATGCTCCAAGTTCCACCTTCCTTAAAAACTACTTGCTTACAAAATCAGACAAAAATACAGAAGTGCCACAGCACACTATTACTGAAACTTTGCTTACTTTCACTTTTACCATAAAATTATAAATAGACTGCAATATAAATACTAGATTTCAGTGTGATACTTAAACTGGTTTTTCACTTGAGCCTTGTCTGAAGAAAAAGCTCTGCCGCCCGGGGCTGAAACATGTAACTTAGCTTTGTAGGGCCCAGGCAATTGCCCTGCTTGTCATCCCCTAATGCCAACCCTGCACTTGCAACCCACCAAAACCCATCCCATGACCCCCTGTGGGCTGCAACCCTCAAGTTGGAAAAACAAACAAACAAACAAACAAACAAAAAAAGCCACACACTCCTAGATGAGTTGAGTACCCCCTAGAAGACTTGAGTACCCCCAGGTGTACGCACACCCCTGGTTAAAAACCATTGCTTTAGCACAATTACAGGATCTAGCCAGTTTTAATGGCATTACAATTGTTTCCAACTTCTTCATTCTGGGTCACAAGCTATTAGGGCCATTTCCATCCATGCATATTATCCTGCAGCTTGAGAAGAAAGCAGACTGATCCTGTCTACATGGCAGATGCAACCATCTCAGGAAACCTGGTTACAATACAACTGTTCCCTAACCTAATTACAAATATGGTTCAAATTTGTGTGGTGTTGAAACAACTGAAGTCCAGCCTACATTACAAACTGGAACTAGATTCTGGTAACCTGGTTCATACGTGCTGACTCCATGGGTGCTCCGGGGCTGGAGGACCCAGGGGGAAAAATTAGCGGATGCTCCGCTCCCACTGGCAGCGAAGATCCCCCGAGCGCCACATCCCCGCTCCTCTCCCTCCCTCCCAGCGCTTCCCGCCCCCCCCCCCCCCCCCCCCCGCCGCCTAACCACTGTTTGGCAGCACTTCGAACTTTTCGAGAGGGAGGGGGAGGAGCGGGGACATGTTGCGCTCTGAAGAGGAGGCGGAGAAGAGGCAGGGCAGGGGCAGGGCTTGGGGGAATGGAGACGGGGCTGGGGCAGGGCGGGGACTTTGGGGAAGGGGCAAGAGCCGTGCAGGGGCGGGTGTTGAGCGCTCACTGGGTAGAGGGGAAGTCAGCACCTATGACCTTGTTTGGCGATCACTGTAGTAGCCAGGTTTCTCTGTATGCCAGTGTGGAGAGAGCCTTAGTCTGCAATGAAGTTGCTAAATGTTCCCTAATCTCTAGTTCTCCTTTCAAGTCTTCAAATACAAATTCCAAACTAATAGTGTCTAAAAATCCTGAATTGGAAAATAAAATGTTTACTCTAAACACTTTTTAATTTAAGATTAACTAAAAATGAGCAATAATTACATTTTTAAATTAACAGCAACAAATCAAGTGTGTTTAATATAATTTCTCATCACCAGCATTATTATTATGTAGAACAGTTGTTTTCAAACTTTTTTTCTGGTGACCCAGTGGAAGAAAATTGTTGATGCCCATGACCCAATGGAGCTGGGGATGAGGGGTTTGGGGTGTGGGAGGGAGCTCTGGGCTGGGACAGGGGGTCAGGCTGCAGGAGGGGGTCAGGGCTGTGGTCTGGGGATGCAGACTCTGGGGTGGGGCCAGGCATGAGGGGTTTGGGGTGCAGGAAGGGGCTCCAGGTGGGGGGGGGGGGGCTCAGGGCTGGGGCAGGGGATTGGGGCATGGAGGTAGGGCATGGAGTTACCTCAGGTGGCTCCCAGTCAGCGGCACAGCAAGGTTGCCAAGGCAGGCTTCCCACCCGTCCTCTCACCACGGACCTCACTGTGCCTCAGAAGTGGCCAGAAGCAGGTCTGGCTCCTAGGCGAAGGCGTATAAGCAGCTCTGTGCAGCTCTCGCCCGCAGGCACTGCCCCCCCCCCAGCTCCCATTGGCTGGTGCTCAGATGGGGGCAGTGCACGGAGACCCGGGGGCCTCCCGCCTAGGAGCCGGATCTGCTGCTGACTGCTCGCAGTGTCAGAACAGGTAGGGACTAGCCTGCCTTAGCTGGGCAGCATCGCCGCCGGGACTTTTAACGGCCTGGTCAGCGGTGCTGACCAGAGCCGCCGCAACCCAGTGCCTTCCATTCCATGACCCAGTACTGGGTCGCAACCCGCACTTTGAAAACCACTGATGTAGAAAGTACACAGTGATCTTTATATCCAAATCCTCAGCTATGCTAGTACAACAAAGGGAGCAGCTACAGTAATAGGTAGGATCCTACCAAATTCACCACCATGAAAAACATCATGAACCATGAAATCTGGTCTCCCCCTGGGAAATCTGGTCTTTTATTTACTTTTACCCTATACTATACAGATTTCACAGGGGAGACCAGTGTTTCTCAAATTGGGGGGCCTTACCCAAAAGAGTTGCAGAGGGGTCATAAGGTTATTTTAGAGGTGTTGCAGTGTTGGCACCCTTATTTCTTCGCTGCCTTCAGAGCTGGGCAGCTGGAGAGTGGTGGCTGTGGACTGGGTGCCCAGCTCTGAAGGCAGCGCCCCGCCAAAGTTAGGGTGGCAATATGATACCATGCCACCCTTACTTCTGTGCTGTTCCTTTCAGAGCTGTGTGGCCAGGGAGTGGCAGGTGCTAAGAGCTCAGCTTAGAAGGCAGCAGTGCAGAAGGGTGGCAATACCATCCCATCCCATCCTTACCGCTGCGCTGCTGCTGGCGGCAGCACTGTCTTCAGAGCTGAGCTCCCAGCCAGCAGTAAGGGTAGCAGTACCGCAAACCCAGCTCACACACACACCAGAGACACAAAAGCCTTGTGACACTGACCCAGCCACCCCCCACTCCCCAAACTCCTTTTTGGGTCAGGACCCCTACAATTACAACACCGTGAAAATTTAGATTTACAATTTTTAAAATCCTATGACCATGAAATTGACCAAAATGGACTGTGAATTTGGTAGGGCCCTAGTAATAGGTGTTAAGAGAGGTTAGAGAGAATACTGGAAATGAGAAGTGATAGTCAGATTTTTACTATACTATTATTTACATTACCTGATCAATCCTCTTGCTTCACCTAAAGAAAGCATGGATAATTTTGTACTTAGATCTGAAGAGAGTTACAGTAAGTTACTGTACCTACCATCCATATAACTATGTAGAGCAGTTAACATTGTCCCATCTTGGGGTACATATGCTGAGTATGCCATTTCTTCTAACATTGGTGGAGACAGCCTAGAGGGCTGAACTGCTGTGACAGGAGCAGTCGATGAATGATTAGGACTAACATGTTTCTTATGGCGTGCTCTACAGTTTTGAAACCACACCTGAAAAGGAGCAAAATTTAAATTATGTTTGATTGTATTTAATTTTGACATTTAATTTAATAAAATCCTCAAGTTTATAGTTCAGCTGAAGCTGAATTCAGTGTCAGTGTCACAGAGCACATGGAACTGTGACTAGATCACCATTACATTGCTGACAAGAATGTTGAAATATTCTTGGTATGCCAGGTTGGATTTTTTTTTAAAAGTAATCTAGCCTCCATTTTTTTTTTTTTTAAAAGAAGTTTGAACCTGTTAGCCAGGGATTATAGAAGTCAGCCATTCTTATAGAAATATTCTGAAGTTTTTAACCCAGGGATGAGTGAAAAGAGAAAGGAAAGCCCTTACACTATGGTTGGATCAAAGTGGTATTGTTTAATGAAGGGGGTCCCCCAGACCCCCTTCTGGATTTGAACTTCCTTTAAGTTTTAGATAGCATGAGGATAGGTTTTAGCTCAGGACCCATATCGAGGTTGATCAGTAGATGTCCTCTAAATCTTAGTCAGCGTTTGTACAATGTATTGCAGCAGCTTTGGGGGAAAGTGAGTAAATGCAATTACATCTTGCTCAAAAATGAAATCAATAAGTTTCATTTTTGTCTCTAGCAAATTTTGTATCAACATAACATTCATTGAAGAGACTTTTTTTAAAAAACATAAAACTAATTTAGGTGTCTGTATATTGTATCCCCCACCCAAAGTAAGTGATGAATACAGTACATTTTCATCTAACAGATATGAGTGTTCTAAACAATCTTTGCACGAAAGATTTGATCTGCAGTTATGTTTAAACTACCAGATTAGATCTCTTTCCAACTAAGGAATTAGAAATTTTCTTACTTGCAGTACTACGCACTTTGAGTAAGTCAGGTTTTGTATAACTTGGACTTTGTGTTAGTGAGATAACTTTAGTACAGTCACCTGTATCACACGCCTGCTCAAGCCTGTTCTTTCTGCCAGTTTTTGGAGCGTTTGTGCATCTGGATTGTTGTCTTGAGCAAACTGTGCTTGCATAACCTGAAAAGGTAAAAGGTTGATTTTTTAAAAAATTAAGTATTGTAAGTGCTAGCAAATCAGATATTACAGGCTTCTCTCAAATTCATGGTCATATCCCTTCATCAGTGTAAGGGAATAATGCTCTTTAACCCCCAAGCACGTTGTCCCAGTTTATCCTTTTAAAATCATCATTTTCAGAGATAATCTCTTACTCGGAGTAATAAAATGGCCACATTCAGACACTTAGAATTGGAAGAGGCATTTTTCTTTGTTCTGATTTGCAGTAGTGGTGGGAGAAATGCAGGTATGACGACTGCACTAGAGAGGGATTATGGCAGAGAATTCACTGCAGACTAACTTAAATGTTGTTGCTAGATAAAGTGTATAAACTGCAGACCACTGAATACATAAATGGGGGCACAGAATGAACTTTCCATGGTTGACAGATTTAAAAAGACCAATCAATCAATCTAGGTCCTGTATTCTAAAGAGGATCCCCACTTAATCCTTTTCCAGCTGCCCTGAAATATGTATCAAGTATCAGAGGGGTAGCCGTGTTAGTCTGAATCTGTGAAAAGCAACAGAGGGTTCTGTGGCACCTTTAACACTAACAGAAGTAGTTGGAGCATAAGCTTTCGTGGGCAAGAACCTCACTTCTTCAGATGCAAGAAGTGAGGTTCTTACCCACGAAAGCTTATGCTCCCAATACTTCTGTTAGTCTTAAAGGTGCCACAGGACCCTCTGTTGCTTTTGAAATATGTATGTAATTTTGAAGTCCTGAGTTTATGCCACATTTACCTTTAATCCATCTCTGAATAATACACAGGCTGCATATAACAGACCTACTACTGGCTAATCTCACTAAGCAATGCCAGACATAGCTCAGCATAGGATTAGGATGATATGGTGCAATGTTTTGAAAACTGAA
Organism: Malaclemys terrapin pileata; assembly: GCF_027887155.1. Lineage (NCBI taxonomy): Eukaryota > Metazoa > Chordata > Testudines > Emydidae > Malaclemys > Malaclemys terrapin. The sequence continues at coordinate 87,160,453 of NC_071512.1, forward strand.
AAACTGATCATTTGTCATTAAAAATGAATGGCATCTTTTGCAAAAGTGGATGTCAATTTAACTTGTGTCTTGACTAAGTTCTAATTTTGCCTAAATTCCTCCATTAGCTTCAACTGGAAAATAAATTTTCACTTTCTGTCCTAAACTGTGCATCATTAAGCATTTCTGTTTTACCCTTAGAGATGGACTGCATTTTTGTAGCTAGTAAATGATTCATTTGCTCAGAGACAAACTATATATACCTCTACCCCGATATAACGCTGTTTTTGGGAGCCAAAAATCTTACCGTGTTATAGGTGATACTGGGTTATATCGAACTTGCTTTGATCCGCTGGAGTGTGCAGCCCCGACCCCCCGAGCACCTCTTTACCGTGTTATATCCGAATTCATGTTATATCGGGTCACGTTATATCGGGGTAGAGGTGTAGTTTGTAAAGCACTTTGGAGTCCTTTCATATGAAAAGTCTCCAATTATAAAGGTGTGAGAATTTTCCTAATTTAACAAAGTGAAACTGCATGGCCTTTTGCTGGTGACTCTGTAGTGGCAGAAAGGAAAATCTAAATTTGCTCATTTTTGGACTTTGGGGACCAATGATGCATTTGCAATGTATGTTGGGTTACCAGGTAGCAATTGGTAAAGACAGGACCGGGGCGTGTGCAAAAATGGGCACCTATATCAGAAAGTCCCCAAAAAAGGGGACTGTCCCTTTAAAAACTGGACATCTGTGTTTGCAAACTTTTTCATAGCGTGGACCAAACTGAGTGTTTCATGGACCACTTCCTCTCTCTTTTCCAATATCATGGACCAACTCCTCTCCTATGAATAGTACCATAACATTCCAGTGGCAACTATAGCAATTGCTTCCTTTAAGAAGTGTGGTACAAAAGAGGCCCACAAGTGTTTTGTCTTTTTTGAGGCAAGGTAATCACACTCCACAATTTGGATATTCATTTAATGTCCCCTTTCTATGTATTCTGTTTCTCTTAGAAACCATAAGAAGGGTCAGCCTGTTACCATCTAGCTCCGCATGGACAACAGTTTGTAAATCGGTGTGGTACTGCTAGATGACACACTTTTGTTTCATATGTGTAAGGAAACATGTGTAGGTTAGATGCAGTCTAAACTAGCAGGTTCTCTTCTTAGCTCTCCAGTTCACGCAAGAAGCTCGTTGACATCTTGTAGAGGTGAATCCAAAGCAGAAATGGTTTATCAAGATTTAGGACAGCCTTAGAAACAGAATCACCTTTTTACTACATCATATAAGCCCTCAAATACCACCTTGACTATATTCTCCAGTCCAACACTTTAGATATAGATAATTACCCACTCCATTTGGCCCGCACCAGCACTTAGATTTGCCAATGAGTTTGCTTTGAGTATGAACAACAATAGAACCCAGAGAATAAGAGCATAAGAGACTTTATTGATAAAGTACTTTGGTTTATACATATTACCTTTTAAATTGGTTGTAGAGATAATATCCAATGGGCAAAATCATTCTACCACACATTAGTCAATTTTCAGTTTTGCTATAACAATTCACCCATCCCTCTAAGATTTCATAAACCAAAGCTATAAACCTGAATCTATTCCATAATTTGACTTAGCTCATTTACAGAGCTAATATTTTACATCAGCAGCTATTTTCTAGTTTGCCTTAAATAAAAACCCATTCTGTCACTCAGAGTTTTATATGAAAAAAAGAGATAGTTTCTTACTTGTTAATTGGGTTCTCCATGTCCCAATATGCCAGCCCATATTGTGGGTATAAGTCCTCCTACCAGCAGATGGAAACAGGAAAAAAGTAAAGCTCTTGTGAAGTCAAAGTTTGTAAAGTGCTTTGAATACAGAGCACTACGTAAGAGTCAATTACTGTGTTATTCCTCCTATAAAGGAAGTTAGCTGGATGAACCTCTTCAGACTTCCGGAGCATTAAAAATTCTATTCTGTTCATATTAAAACTCCATAAAAACGTTTAAGGGAGAAATTAGACCCATCTTCACCAACATGAGAGATGGCAGGGTGGGATGCCTAGGCTGATCGAGAATACTACCTCTCAATTTTCCGCCTATTGAGCGTGAACTTGAAAAGCACCTTCCAATTCCAAAACAGGCATGTGGTGGGTACCAGAGAAGAACAGATGGATGGATTACAACATCTATAAGCCTAGACTTCCATAAATGCGTTTCTAGAAGCTTCCCACATCAGGTCTCTTTAGTGATATAAAAGGGTATGCAACACACACCCAGGGAGTTGCTTTACATATTTTTGGAAGAGAACCTTTCCCCACATCCACAATCTCCATAGAAGCACTTGTCAAATTATTCTGAATCATAGAAGCACTTGTCAAATTATTCTGAATATGGCTATCTATACCTGCCACCATGTGCTGCTTCAATGCAGTTTTAAAACCAGAGATGATGGTGAAGCATTAGAAGCTGTTCTTAGAAAGTCAGATCCTTTGTGAATGCCCCAACATAGAGAGTTCTTTTGATGTAGATAGAAGGAAACCTTAATATGCCTGATATAAAGATAATACTGCATGTGTTCTTTCATGGCTCCAGAGGGAAGCTTTCTGACCCACGAGGAAAGACCAAGCAGGACCAGGTGCCTGGTGGGATAGAACAATCTGAGCCCAGATCAAAAGATCACATCTAAGGGAGAGGTGGTTATTTAGAAAGAAGCATTAACTCCAGAAGCCAAGGACAATGCTAAATTTAGAAAATGCAATCTTCAAAAAGGCTCTGCCCATCGAGGTTAAGGGCAAAGTACCCTAAGGTTGACTTGGACAGCAAAAGTAATTCAATCCTAAATCTAATTGGCCCTGAAACCTAAAGAACATTCCTCTCAATCATCCTGAGGAAGTAGGATACGATCAGTTTAACCTGAGAGGGGGCTTAAAGGTCTCCTTTGAGGCAATTCAGAAGGTGCGCTGATTAGTGCAATTCCTATTCTCTTGGTGGGTTCTGGCTCCAGCTCAGCCAGTTGTTTTGGATTTCAGAATCTTAGAAGTTTGAATAGCAGCAAGAGAAGGGAAATTGCTTCTTGCCAAGAAGAAGAGTACAAGATACTTCTTTGTTCCCTCCTCCCCCACATTGCTGATATATACAATCTACATATTGCACTTCTGTTTGGATTATCACTGCCTACTCCTTCAACTTGGGGCAAAAATGGCAAAGTGGGTTTTTGACAGCAGACAGAGACCAGTCTCCACCAAGAGCCAACAGCCACATTATTACGCCTTGGCTTAAGTGCTTCATGTCCAATACCACCACTCTATTGGGCCACTCTAGGGACAATTCCTACTGAATACTCTCTTTTTACAACTGCCAGGGAAGGAGGATAGGCTGGCCAGACAGAGCTCAGATCAAGGCAGCAGAGAAGCCAAATTTAAGAGTGGCTACATATAGTGTGCTTGGCAAGCTTTTTACATCAGGCTGTTTCTTTAACAAATCCAAACCACCAATAAGAACACACTAGACTATAACAGTAAAGCACTGTTAAGGAACTGAATTGCATCTTCGGTTTCAGAAACTGAGTCTGCAAAAGAAACATCTTGCTGACCTGAGTATCAGACCTGACCTGAGAGACATGAATTACTGAGCTGAAAAAGATTCTCAATCATTTGCTTCAATTTGTCACCCAGAGTTCCCAGAAAAGACTGCATCCTACTCTCTACCAGGCACATATATGCTTCTGATTCTACCTGCAGCAATCCATCAGTCAGGCCAGGAATGACAGAATGGCTGTATGGAAGGAGACACATAGTAAGGACTACCATTTTGTCTTGGTGATTCTGGTAGTCACCACAGAAGACAAGGCCCTAAATGTTCAGTGCTGACCCAGAATGAAAACCGGAAAGAGTGTGTTACACCATGTGCACAAATATGAAATGGGACACAAAGGGATGCCACCTTTGTAGCCTGTAGGAGCTGAAGTCTATTCCTGCTGTTACCCCTGTAATGATTGGGTTGACACTGGTCATAGATTTTATCTTGAGAAGGCTAAATCAGGTTTTTCCTCAAAGATCAAATGATCTGAACTATTCCATGACTGAAAAGCTATTTATTTTCTTGGGGGATAGGGACCAGTGAACAACTTCACATCAGAGACTAAGTCCAAAGATGTAAATCTTAGTGGGCCATAATCAAGGCAATCATGATGCAGGAGGAAGCCCTAGTGACAGAGGAGATTCAGCCAGCCAGCCCCCTTTAGAGCAGACTTGACCACACAAGAGTTTTGATTCATCAGCCCCCACAACACGCGGAGTCTCCCATCTCTTCATCATAAGAAGTATATCCACTGACTGAGCTGGTATAGAGGGATGTTGGAAAATGCTTCATACTATATAGTACGTCCAAACCAAAAGAGTAAATTGTGACCATGATATTCTCATACTGCTTAAGTTTCAAATACACTCTTTCAGTATTTAACTTTGCCCCAACCCCACCCTCTCTACGAAAATATATTTTTGACCTAAAACAGGTAGCGCTGAGTAGTGAAATGAAGATTCTGAAAAACAAGCCAACATTCCACTCTTTAATATAGAGGAGAATATGCTTTAATAGGTAGTCTCAAGATCTGAATGTTTTGGAAAAGTCACTTATTAAGGGGGTGGGGACAAAAAGCAAGGAATATTCATTTGACAGTCATTAATACTTGTTTTATAAGTCACATATATTTACAATCTTCAGTATACTTAAGCATACCAGAGAGAGATTGGTCCTTCCTCCACAAAAGACAAACCAGCAGAAAGTAGTTCAATTATTCCACCCCCCCCCCCTCGCCATATAAAATAGGGACGGGTTAATTTGACTGGAGCCAACCTGAGAGTTCCTGTTTATGCTGATGTGAACATAATACTTTCCAATTCTGAGGACACAATCTTGATGGTCATTAAAAGGCTGATTGTGGTGGTATAATGAAATCTAAAACTCCAACACACTAGTGTCCTGAGAAGGCATATGAAGTACATTTCCTTTGTATATTTTTTCATAATACATAATTCTGAAGATATTTTTTCTTTACTGTAATTATGCATAGTGATATAAATGTCTGATTAAATGGATTTCATCAAGCAGTCATACTAGATCAACATTTTGGTTTCCACTTTGCACAATTACTAGCTGCCCTGAGGGAAACAAAAAGCTAGAGGAGTAACTATTTCATATTAAACTGCTAAAGCTAACAAAGTATTCCAGAAACATGCCATGTCTTGATAATTTGTTAAATAGTTTAGAACATAGAGGATAGTTTGCTCATATGTAACTATATTTATATCAATTTGCAGTCATTCATTGCATAAAATCTTTATGCATTTCTGAACTGTCAGTTTTCAGTGCTCACAATGCTGCCTCTACCTGGAGTTGATCTGCTGTGAAGCTGGTCCGAGCTCTTTTTGCTGGTTTCGGATGATTAACATCTTGTTCTGTTAGTAATGCTCCTTCCACACTAATCCCATTCCCTGATGTGGAAAAAAAAAATTCTGTATATTGATGATTCAGAATGATATTAGTCATAAGTCACACTACTCTGGAAAAGATTTCTAATGTTTGTTAGCTGGTTATTATGGAATTGTACAATGGGTCCTGTTTTGTTCAAAATTACTTTGGTATTAATTTGGAGTAATTCCATGGACATCCAGATTTCACTGACATAAGAGAGAGCAGGATTTGGTCCAGCATTACATCTACAGTGTCTCAGACCAACTAGACATATTTTACTTTGCTTTCTTCGGAACGATAGAAAGTGAGTTGAACATATTATAATGAAAGAGTTACATATATTGGGTAGTTTGAACATTATTTTAATTGAAATACATGCACCTTTATCCTTAATAAAGCTAGAGTACTGCTTTTCTTATAAAAGAAGATGAAATAGCAGCAAATTTAGTTAAGGCTAAATGAGAGTCAAACTAGGAATTTAATAAAAGCAGCATATTACCATTTTCAACTTCTCTTTTTAGATTGTCCAACATACAATCATAATGTACTCTACAAAGGACTTTCTCTTCAACCAAAGCAAATTCCTCTCCAGTGGAAAGCTGTCTTTTGCAGGAGAAGCAGGCAAAACATGCTAGGTGATACACATTTCCCTTAGCCCTTCGGACCCAGTCAGTAGAATGGATGTGCCTACCACAACGAGAACAACGGGTTCCATACCGCCTACGGCAAAGAAGGGAAAACAAAAGGCTAACTCACAGAAATAATCATCTAAAACATGACCACCACCCTAGGAAAATTAGTAAACAACGTAAATTGTTGATGGGGAAACAGTCCATGGGATTCGTAGTAAGTGCACTGACTCTGTTCATTGGTTAGATGACAATAGAATTTATGTTGTTTTTCTAGAGAAGCAATTTTAAAAGTTTGCATCTGGTTGTTTTAAAAAAAAGGGCTACCATCCAATTACAAATTTAATACTTTCCTTAAGTCAGAGGGCAAAATGTATTTAATCACTGAAGTGGAATCAAATATTCACTTACCCCACCACTGTCTAAATACCCCTTTTAATCCATTGTCAACTGTCTCCCTGTCCTATTTATCTAGTGTTCTACGACCTCCCAGTTATCCAAACATATTCCACGTTGCCCAAATAATTTGGGTCTTAGTTCAATTGCTAACTGAAAGTTAAAACAGAGAAAATATATCTAGAAAGCTTCTAGAGGGAAAGAGATTAGATTCCAGGAAATAACAAGGGGAAAAAAGTACAGCATCTAATTTTGTTATGATCTTTAGAAGAACTTCAAATATCCAACTTTATCTAGAATCTGGAAAATAGTGACATATATAGATAGATAGATAGATAGATAGATATTCTTTAGGATTACATGTGACACCTTCCAAAATAGATGCTTAAACTGAGGCTCCAAGAAACCTAAACAACTAGCCTAGTTTTTTTTCAAAAGGGCTAAGCACTCATCAGTAGATTTTAAATTACTATTTAGTTTAAATTATTCTCTTTTGGTATTAGAGCGGTCATCAGATGATCAGTTTATTTCATGGCTGAATATTCCCTACCTGCTTTGGATTTGGGGTGAAATCTTAGCTCCACTGAAGTCAATGGCAAAGCTCCCATTGACTTCGAAAAGATGCCAGGACTTCACTCCTGATTTTGTCAATTGCAAATTCCCCTCAATTCCCTTTGAAGCCAGTACAAGTTACCATAATCCACATTTCACAGAATCTTACCCTAATCTTGCACTGCACGCCACCACACCTCTGAAACCAACTGCTCATAAATCAACACATTATAATTATGGGAACATGCTGTTTACAGGTTGCATGGAGATACAAAACAATAAAATAGGATTTTTAAAAAAATTAATACTTTTCTATGGTGTCCTAAGGGTCTTGCTTGTGTTACAAGGAATTCTATCCACTTTTTCTTGGAATAGAACATCAAAGCTCTACTTTGTAATCTTGAACCAGCACTATTAAAAGAAAGTATTAATCTGATGACTTTAGAGTCTGTATTATTGCAAGGGCCTTGACTTCTATTGTGGATGGTTTAGTTGCCTCATGGGCTTCAACAGTGAGGGATCTTTTCCCTAAATGCTCTAGTTATTATACACAACATGGCACATTAAATAAATAATATATTACAACTATTATGATGTAATTACATTTAGAGAAACTGCTTAAGGTTTCCCCAATCCCTTCTTAAGGAAATTGAGGCTCTGGTGCATAGTGACTATTGAAAATAGTGAAGCTGAAAGACAACCTAAATACCAGCCTAAGTGAACATCCGGGTGTCTCATTCGCTTGTTGCCCCAGAAAAATGAGCTCCATTTTTAAGAGTCATATGATGTACCTGAAATAATCAAGTTTGCAGAAAATATCTTTATCTTTGATGTAGCAGCTGGTATGCCTTCCTAGAGAGGTTCTGCAAACACTGCATGAGAGACAGCGTACATGCCAGCAGAGATCATTTACCTATGAAAGGGAGAAAGAAGACGACATACCAATTTGGTAGCACAAACTGTGAAGGAGTGTTTTTGATTTATGTAAATAGGGAGGCAAAAGTCCATACTCTTATATGTACCACAGACTATCAGCATATACCATACATAATCAAAGTTTGTATTTATTTTTTTAAGGCAACACATTAGGATTCTATAAAATAATGTTCCAAATTTCATCTATGTCAATTAAGAACTACGCTTGAAGTTAATAGAGATCCTCAGTACGAGCTTTTGTGGTTTTGTGTTTAAGGTATAATAATGGGAAGTAGGGGATCTAGGTTCGGTTTCTGGCGCCAACATGGACATCTTATGCCTAGTTCTGCTCTCACACCAGCTGAGTAATAAAGCAGAATTTGGCCTCAAGTGACTTAGATAATTTTTCCAACCTTCTGTGCCTCTGTCTGTTCCCCTATCTGCAAAAAAGATCTGACCAACAGAAAACGCTAAATTCAATTGATGTATAAAGTGCTTTGAGATTTAAGTGCAGAGAACATTTGCCAAATAAAACAAGCCACGAATTACATCTCAACTTTGTTTTACCAGTTGAGTCTGCACTCTTGTAATTAAGTTTATGGGCTAAGATTTTCAAAGCAGTTTTTGAACTATAGAAACAATGGAAATAAGTCCTAATGTAAAATCTATAATGCTGTTTGACTTAGGTCAACCTAGCTAAGTCATTCAAAGCTGTGAAAAATTTCATGTGATGTGGTTAAGTTGATCTTACTCCTCTCCTTCTTCCTCCCTAACCCGTAGATGCAGCTGGGTTGATGGAAGAATACTACAGTGATAGAATAACCCCTTTTGTTGGTGTAGCAAGTGTGTACACTACAGTGCTACTGCAGCTGTGCCACTGTAGCACTTGTTGTGTAGACGTACCCTTAGTCACAGAAAGTGAATAGTAGGTTATCAACGATTCTGAAAAGCTCTATACATTTTTATTATTAATAGTCTATCTAAAGTGTTTTGGAAACATAAGTTGTTTGTCTATAATGTTAGTATTGTGCATTTTTATTATTTGATAAAGTGTAGAACAGATTTTCTACATTGGTCTCATTTAATATTTGCAAGGACAATAAATTAATTTGGTCAAAAACCAATACTGAATGTTAAGGACTCCCAGTTATGATAAAAAGTAAGTAATAACATTATGGATAATACAACATTTTAATGAAAGTGGCAACCAAGCAACAAACTAGATCAGAAATGTTCATTCTCAGAGCCAGATTCTAATATCAGATGCCTCAAACAAAGATCTTCAAAATCTGTTTGCTGCATGCAGCACAGTAGCAGATTTGATATAAGTAGCGTTGTGTCTTTAGTCAAAGATCAGAATGCTGCCCTCCGAGTCGTAGTTAGGGTGACCAGACAGCAAGTGTGAAAAATCAGGACTGAGGTGAGGGGATAATAGGAGCCTATATAAGAAAAAGGCCCAAAAATCAGGACTGTCCCTATAAAATCGGGACATCTGGTCACCCTCGTCGTAGTTGACTTATCACAATAACCTACAAAATAATGTATGCATATGAAGGATGTTTTGAGGAGAAAAATTTCAGCCTATTATACTAAAATATAAAGTTGTTTGCATATTGTCCAGCATTCTCTCTCAATATATAATCATATTAGCAGCAGTCTTTATTGAAACAAAGACAAAACAAATTAACAGATTTATCAGATCATAATTTAATGCTGATCTACACCTCTCAATATCCTTGTCCATGGTAAGAAACTGTCCTGTTGATAATGGCTGTCAGCAATTGATCCCCACAAGCCAGGTGAAAATGGTTATACTGCTAGAGGAGGTGGAACAAAAGCATCTGGGCTGAACCAAGTCTCTAAGAAAATGGTCTGTACTAAGTATTTCCCACTATTGCGAACAATGGTTTTGGCTTTACTAGTGTAAGAAGAAATAAAGATGAAGACACATTCTTTTCTAGTTACTTTTCCCTCTATCTAAACCCATCAATGAATAATAAAGCGGCATAAATATATAATATACATCCCCTACCCTTACCCCTCCAACCCTCAAGATAACATTTGAATTGAAAGGGCAAACAGAAAGTGTAAAAAGAGAAAAGAAATGTAAAATGCCTCGAGCAGTGTTAATTGTTCTGACAACATTTTGAGAGTGTTGGGTAAGTGGTTGTTTATTTATGGAGCTTATGGAGTCAAGTGATTAAGTGACTTTTTTAAAAATGATAGGTAAATTGTCTAGCCTCATGGCTGTGGACAAAAGCAGGATATCCTGACCCGAGTGCACCCAAAAGCCTCTAACCCAGACCCAAGTGTATCCTAAAGGCTCTAACCCAGACAGCAAATGAAAAACTGGTTTCATAACCAGTCTCTTGATCTTTTAAGGTCCGATTCATGATTTTTGAACAATTGAGACTGTTAATACTGCTCCAGTGCAATGTAGCTCCTTCTCCCGCTACAGAAGCTACTAAACGAACCCAAGACGTTTAACTTATTTCTATAGCTCGAGAACACTTCTGAAAAGCAACTTTCCCTTTAGAATGTCAAAATGCACAAAATGTCTTTTTATTAGCTACTGACAATGTAACTGGCATAATACAGGACAGGAAAAAGAAACTGCCCAGGGCCTGAGTAACTTACTAACTTATTTTTAAAGAAAGTGTTTCCTGAGGCAACATATTCCTGGAATTCCCAAAACACTTAATTCTAGAATTCTCTCAAAGTAGCATCAACAGTTTGCCTTTCAACTAAAGCCCCCCCACTTCCTGTAAACACTTACTCATGTGCTTAACTTTGCACATGGGAGTAGTCCCATTGGCCGCAATGAGACTGCTCTCACATGTAATGTTAAGAACATACATGTCTGCAGGATCAGGGACAAATATCGGAAAATAAAATGCCCAGGCTGCCAGAATTTTCGGGGTATGGATGAGGAACAATTGTATAGAAGGTGTGTCAAGGATGAGGCAAATTTCATTAGGCAGAAATTAAGTCATCCATAATGCAGATAGACTGTACAGATCTTCCATATCTATGCAGCTCCCTGTTCAAATCCAACTGTGGGCAACTTCAGGGCCAACTGTGAGCAGAGAACACATTTTTAAGACTTTAAATTCTATTTACACTCAGTGGTCCCACATTTATGGTATTACTTGAAATATTTTTGCTAAACAACCTTTTATCTGTTCTAGACAAAGCCTAAGTTGTGGGTAGAGATCACCACACCATAGTGTAGTATTTCACTTTGTGAATTTGCATGTTGAACTCCATGACGTTCAGACCATTGGTTTTCTCTTGAACAAATCCTATTCAAACTCAGGTTAGTGGCTGGTGATTTGTACCACATTACCCACATGTCATTCATCACTTACAAAGTATGCTTGGTAGTGCAGCTCCACAGATATTAAATGAGGGATTACTGTACTTTGCATAACCCAGCTGCACTAATAAGGAACAAGATTGTGAATTAAGCACCCCAATATTCGTGGTTGAAGTGAAACCAGTAAAACTCATATATAAATAGTGTGGCTTATGGAGAGATTGTTCTGTACTAGATACTGTAAATTCTCAACACTTAATACAAAATATAACTCCCTAACAGTTACTGATTAGTCAGACTGAAATCAAAGTGTATGATTAATTTTTCCTGGTACTTTCACAATACAGATACTTAGCAATTTGGCATTTTACTCACAGAGGTTCCCGTATTAGCAGCCATATGCTTTTGATGTACTTGTTTTTATGTAATTTCAGAACTAGTTCTGAATCAACAATGGGAGTTGCCCATTCAATTAATTATGCTTATTTAAAATACTTTAAATCACAATGTTAAACATGTATTTTTTGTAAGACACCAGGGATAACTCAATTATATCAATGGGAGTTTTGCCATTAACTTCAGTGGGGCCAGCATTTCACCGGACCCGGGTATTATTTTGCAGTTCTAGTCAGATGCAATTTGAAATGGCCAATATCTGAAACCATGAAAAATGAACATACTGGATTTTAACATGATGGTGGCAAAAACAAAGAGAGGTCAGTATTTTAGTGTTTTCAAATTTAACTATAGACTGCTAGCAAAAGTTATCTTTTCCAGAATGGAACAGTTCAAAGTGAAGATAGGAAGGCAAAGAATCTGAAACTCCGTGTTTTAGGTTTTGCTGATCATAAGATACAAATGGTGAATTGTTTGAAGTAAAAGCAAAAAAGTCGATAGTCTCCTGAGTCAAATTCCTGATATGATTTCAAATGCAAAAGGCTTTGTATTCTTGCCGCTAAGGCTCTGTAAAGGTTTGCATCATAGACCGGGGACGGGAGAGGGAGGGAAAGAAGTAATCCCCCAAGAACCATTATAAAAAGAAAGAGGCGGTTTTAAAAGGAAGCGAAATTATTCACTGAGCGCTCTCCGCATTACCAGCCCTGCTGCCGAGCCTGAAGTGCGAGCAGCCCGTTGCTAAAGAGGGATCCCACACAATAGTTTGCAAGAGCCAGATACTCTGCTGAAACGAATCAGGGGGTTTCAGACACAATCTGTGTTCTTCTCACATTGGTCTCCCCAGCGCTTTGTACACAAGGGAATCGAGGGGGGCTACATTCGCCTCCAGTCTAACGCGAGCCCGGGAGAGGAATGGGCTGAACTAAAGCCCTGGCGGCCAGCCAGTCACCCCCATTTCACCAGGCTGGGGAGGCGACCCCCGCCCGGAGGGCATTGCAGGCAAGGCAGCTGATGCTAAGGAGCTGGAGCCGGGTAGGGTTCAAGAGGGGAGGGCTCGCTGCTGAAGCCAACAGCGCCCTCGGACTCCAGCTAGCTGCGGGCGGCGCTGCCTGGGACCCGCGGAGCTGCAGCTCCCCGGTTCCCTGCGCGGCCAGGCTGGCGGGGCCCAGCGGTCGCGGCGCGCACTCACTCACCTTGAGCAGGTACTTGTCCACGATCTCCAGGCCGCAGCTGCTGCACAGACACTTGCTGGGGGCGCAGCCGGAGGCCGAGGCCATGGACCGGGGCGAGGAGGAGGGGGACAGCGGGGCAGAGGAAGAGCAGGAGTCCTCGTCCCCTGCTGCCTCGGGGCTCACCTGGGGGAGAGCGGGGGGCCTGTTAGCGCGCTCGGACCGCCCCGCGCCGCCCTCTCCCCCCAGCCCCTGCGCCGTCACTTACCAGCTCCCCTTCCCCGGCGCCTTTCCGCCGCCTTCCCCCAGCCAGGGCCGCCGCTCTCCTGCACTCCTCGGCCATGAGCCCCGGGAACTGCAGGGGGAAACGGGAGAGCTGAGCGCGCCGCAGCCCCCCACCCCCAGCTCCTCCCCAGGCGGGGGGCTGATGAGGCCACCTGGAGCCGGAGGCGATGCCCGCGGGCTCCTATGGGAGGTGGTGGCGGCGGCAGCTCCGGGCTGGCCCCACCGCGAGTGCGTCCCCGGTGCCCTAGGAGCGCGCCTGACCCCCGGGGTGGGGGCAGGAGGTTAATACCCTCCCCCCTTCTCCTCCTCCAGCCGGGCTGGTGGGGGCTTATTTCTTTAATAACTGCAATTAAAAGGGCACGGCTGGGCCGTGCAGAGCGGCCCCCGCGCTGGAGAACCCCAAAGGGAGAGAGCTTTAATGGGACACTTGAAAACTAATTACAGCGGGATTTCAGCAGCCTGGTGTTTGTTCCAGTGACGCTTTGAATGAAAATGCTTCGGAGTCAAGGGAGCCAGCGGCTCTTGGTAAACTTGCTGCAATTAGAGCCGCCAGTGACTTCCACTCGTTTCTTTAAGGTGTAAATTGCCACTTAAGAGCTCAATGAGAGACAACAGTTGAGCTCCTAAAGGATTATTTTTAACCGGCGCAGAAAGCGGATCGAATAATGGAAAATATCCAGCTGAATTTAATTTGGTGCCATTAAAAAAAATCGCACCTTTGTTCAATCGCGGGTCAACATTTTTTAAAGCAATACAATCGGGAGCGCTATTACACAAATCCTTCCAGCTCTACGTACACGTTGCGTTTCGGAAAGTGTGTGTGTGTGTGTATGTGCGTGATTGTTTTGATACACACACCCCGCAGTTACTTCCTAGTTTTCCAAGCTTACTGAAATCACACTATAGCTACAGGGGGGAAACATCCACTTTTTGGTTCCTTAAAATGAAATAAGTAAAGATTAAAGGTTAAATCTTCGTATATACACAGCTAGTACAAATCTACAGATCAGCGGATGTGCTATTGCTTAAAAATCCCTACGAGTTTAATATTCACTACGCGTGATAATTTTCCTAATCAAAACTACTATTTTCACAGTATTTTTTAAACTTTTAACCAAAAATGGAAGTTTTGCTTTGGTTATAAAATAACCGCTAGCTCCTGAATACTTTAAATATTCCTAGGCAAGTTAATATAGTCACAGCCTATTTCTCGCTCGCTCATATAGATATATTAAAGGTTCGGTCTCTAGTTTGTGGGTACACATTTGCTAAACTAAGGTCTATTTAATATAACCAGCTTTTACAGCATTGGTGACTTAAATTAGGAGTACTGGTATCCGTTTACAGCGTTAGTGTTCAAATTATCGTGCTGATTTGAATGTTCATTTATTCAGACTAATTTAAAGGCCCTAGTGGGTCTAAAAGCTAAACAATTCTCTCCTCCCCTCCCCCGCCTCTTCCTTGCTGGCGGTACACTTTAGCTATCTAGATGTGCTTCGCAAATTATAATCCACTGCCACGTCTAAAGAGACTCGAAAAATTATGTAGCCCGAAGGTTGGTAACATTAGCCTGCATCTGTGAGAAACCGACCACTCGCGTTCCCGGCAGCGCTTCTGGGTTTTGCCTAGGATCAGCTCACCTTCTCAGTGGAAATACCAAGCGCAGGGACGTCCTTGTCTTCCAGTTTACACACAAACATCTGATCGCTCTTCCAATACATGGCACTGCTAGGACCTCTTATCACATACCAACTCCAGAAAGGGCAGCGCTTCCACCGACAGAGAAAACACAAAAGCACCTTTAAAGGGCGGAAAAAAATAAAAACTCCAAGGCCCGTATGTTGCCACTACTTGCAAGGCTGTTCTTAAGATCCTGTTCCCAACTTCACTGGTGTGAGGCCCTTCAGAAAAAAAAGTTTTGTTTTCAAGTGGGTGGAACCTCGCAAAGAAAAAAAAAAAAAAAAAAAAAAAAAAAAAAAAACCAACCTCGCAGCCTTTTGCTGGCTTTCTAGCCTCACCTCCTTGTGTAAAACCCGCCTTCTATACATGTTAAGATCTTTATCGTTACAAGCAAACCTGTTCCAGATTTTTGCTCTTAAAAAAAAAAAAAAAACCCACACAGGCACCGCTAACTTTTTTTTTTTTTTTTTTTTTTTTTAAAGCTCCGTCTTCATCGTTTGCCACAGCTTCTCCTCCAAATCTAAACAAAGGTTCGAGTTACACCTCTTTCTGTATTAACAAAGAAGACAAATATCAGGGAAAGCAAGAGTATGTGTGAACTGTAGGTTTTATCTATTCTGCTGAACGCCGAAGCCTGATATGTTTGTTTCGCCCAGAGAAACACAGCAAATTCTAAAACCACCTAACTATTTTTTGTTCTTACCCATATCGCCAAGTTCCTATCATTAAAACCTTTCTCATTAAGATAAAAAAAGGAACATCTGAGCAGCCTAAAGCTTATGGCATTGCTGTAGTTTTGAAATCAAGCCTAAAAGAATAAAATATGTTGCTAATTAGCGTCTGTATCTTTTATCGTGACCTGGACAGAGCCTGTTGTGAGTTGGCTGTCCACTACCCAGAGAGTTTCTGACAAATTAGAGGTGATTCTAATCGGTAAATGATTCTGTGTAGATTATTTGTGCGTTTTTCTTATGATTCTAGGGACAATCCCCATAGAGTTCCACCAAACCAAATAGTACCGATGCGTTCTGAACCCTTTTATTAGACTAAAGCAACAACTTCTGCAACTTGCAGGTGAGGAGGTAATACCCTGTGTCTGCTTCTGTGTAGGTATTTAACTAAATCATATCCATGTGGTTTTAATTAAAGTTTTGTTTATTTTCCCATTCCTCTCTCCCGTTGTTTTGTTTTAGTTCTGTCTAAAGGTAAATGTATAGATGCAAGGCATTTTTGTCAACGCTATGTAAAACAGACTACGAGCGGCTGATTTCGCTGTTTATACATTTGGAAACAATGCAAGTTTCTCTGACGATCGGGTGAGTCTTCTTATTTTCAAGAGATCCTGCGAGGAGATAAACCTCGTCAACATTGTTGCTTAATGCACACCCCCAGCTTTCTGAAAATATTATCCAGATTACAGACCGATGTTGCGAAATCTTAAATACCTGAATAACTTTCACACCGGTGGATAGTTTCCATTGAGTTCAGAAAGTCCCTGGCTACAACTACTCATTCACTTGCAAAGATGTTTGCATAGATCGGGCCCTAGGAAATTTCTCCTTGGACAAAAATCGACCCTAAACCCGATCGGACCTTAGATAGGAAGAGTTTCGCTTTCAACCTAATCCTAATATCCATGTCAGCTATTGGCAGCGTAAACTCGGAAAGACAGCAAGGCAGACAGTGTTTTTTTCTTATTATGACTAGGTTTATGACAGTTAGTATGATAGAAAGCCTAGCCACCCGAAATTGCTGAACTCTGAGAGCTGGGGGACTGGAGCTAGGGTTTCGAACAGAATTTAGGGCTGTATATTTAAACATTCCGCCTAATGCCTTGTCCGGAGAATCATCCTGAAGTGTCGTTAGCTCTCTACAGATTCAGACGGAGGATGAAGAAACTTCTGCTCGCAAACTAAAATCGAGAGGGGAGCACAAAGCCTACCGAAGAGCTCCAGGAAAGGTTGGTTTCTCTAACTTCAGAGATTTGGAATTAAAGAGGGGGGCTTTCACCTCATCTTTCTCCCTCAATTACAATATAAAATGATTTGAAATATATAGTATATTAATATTTAGACTTGTATTTACTTATTTTGAAGGGGGGACAACTAATGCTGGAGGATTTCAAAATACCAACTCCCTTTGGAAAATACCTGCCGGTTTGGGAGTAGAGGTTGAGTTAATCGTTTATGTCTACATTGTAAACAAACATCGGTTTTATATGTGACCTTCGCTTTACAAATGACTTGTCGGGCAACTTTGCCACCAGAATGATGTTGTGCGACCACTTTTACCAGGCGTTCACGTGCTGCGGATTCGCCAGTTATCTCTCTGGTGGTAACTGGGCTACACTGTTACATTTACTTTCATGTTAGGACAGCACACAATAGAAATCTAAACAAGTAATATAGGTGGTAGGTTCCTGCTTCCCAGGAAGTTAATTTTCCCAAAGCGTTTGACTTCAGCTCCCCTCTTATTCTATAGTTTTTAGGCTCTGTAAGCGAATCTCATTTTTTTCCCATGGCCTTTAGGGGTCCTTTGGTTTACCTATAGCTTCTAAACCAATGTCACTAAGGCTTAGGTCCCAAGATTAAAGAGAAGGAAACTCCTCTACCCTTGCTGGAAAGAGGATTTTTAATCAAGACGGGCGTTGAAGTACACTTGATGAGTATTATTCCAAGCTGGAAAAAATATTACCTTGGTTGTATGTAATAAATGGATCTGCACCTATATAATACACGAGGCTGCCCTTAGAATACCTTCCTAGACGTGCACGGAGGAGATCCACCCCAAACACCATAACCTCAGCAACGGGCGCTTTAGTCCCGTGGGAAGATAAACGAGTGCTCCTCTCTCCCGAATTAAGGACTGGCACACGATGCTCCGGGTAGAGTCACTCGGCTGCTCTGCATCGATGGAGACCCCGGGAGCGGAGGGCATGAAAGGACAGAGCCCATCTTGCCGGATGCAGGCAGGCACAATATAATTGTACAGTGCTGAGCCGTAACGTGTAATCGCCTAATAATGTATGTGCCACCTTGACATTCTTAGCGAAAGCATCAAACTGATATTTTCCCCCTTGGCTTTCACCGCAGGGACCTTTATAAACCCCCTTCATCAGTGGGATGAAATTAAGCCTGCATTGATGGTAGTCCCTTGAAACTCGATATTTAAAGGCAATAAATCTGAATTAGCAAATTATAATTGAAGTAGTGAGGTCCCACTAAGTTGACTAGGCAGCATTTTACATTTGCTTCTCACAGGGAATAACCACATGTTTGGGTCCTGAAAATAACTTAACCTGAAGGTGCAAGCAATTATTGAGCTGATCCTAGCATGCCAGGACCTCCCCTCCTTCCTTCCTTCCCTCTCTCTCCTTCCCCCCAAGTTGTTACGAACTGCTGTGTGGCATTAGACTTTATAATCTGTTTTAAATGATTCGATACAAAACAAGCATCTGTTCTGAGGAGCTCGAAAAAGGCACGTCATCGAGGGAAATGAGGTGTCGATCTTAGACCTTAGAATGTCTGAAGGAATTTTGCTTCGACTCAGGTCCCTTTCTGTATTTGAGGTGCTTGGAGTAAGCTGTGTTTACTTGTCTGATGTCCTTTCTTCACTCTGAAGGAATAGTCCCTTATGTTCTTGTTGCACCTCACTGGGAACTGGAGGTTAGCTTGATCTAAAACATCTATACATTTTTTTGAGAGAAAAATATCAGAAATTGGAGCCAACACAATCAGTACATACTTTGCTCTCAAATAGATTTTTTTTTCAAACGTGCAGAAGCAATTAGCAATGTATTTCCAGAACAAAATAGATTTCCCTGTATGTCATTATTATCCATGGATTTTTTTAAAAGATATCCGCAGTCTTGAATGTCAATAGCACTTACCTCTAGAAACACCTCAATCATTCAAGTTTCTTGGCTTCCAATGTCCTAATGATTTCTTATCACCTGTTCCGCACAATCCCCTTCTTCTTGTTTCTTTGAATTAATGCACTAATGTCACCTTTTGGCATCTATTGGAATGGCTTTGAATTGCCAAGATAAAAAGACCTAGGCTCTGGGAAATATCTTCGCTACATCTCATTTTGGTTCTGGAATGCAGCCCCGGGAGCTTAAAATGTAATATTTGAATTCCGTTACAGTAGGATAAATTCTTATTGAGAGAGACAGGTTCAAGGGCGCTCTCTTTCTCATGATCACTGTCAGGTTGTTCAGAGCACAGTAAAACATTTTGTGCTATATCAAAAGACGGTCCCCCCATGCAGTATCGTATATAATATGGGGTGCTAAAGAGAAACTTCTTTGTCTAGAACACGTTATTTGGGACCGAAAAACACGGTTACGTTGGTTTGCTTTAAAAATTGTGAATGTATTTTATTTATTCGGAGTTTATTTAAATTCTACACGGATATTAAAAAAAGACTAACGAGAAGGACCATGTTCAACTCAGTCTAGCTTGTTTGCTGCTCTTTTGCCGCAGAGGGCGTGTGTGTGTGTGTGTGGGGGGGGGGGGGGGGCTTTTTCGCACTCCTGAGCAACTTAATGGTATCAGTTTAGGCTGTAGTGTAGACCGGCCAGGATTTCGAATGTAGGAGGAATTCTAAGGGTGGCTCTCAACATGTTTCTGGTTGAATTGTTAATCTTGTTGGGAAAGTGGTTCCAATTTTCTGTTATCTGACATATGTCTTCCATAGCAGAAACTCATTTGCAAGCACTGCACATAACCCAAGTGATATTACAATTCATGATCAAAGGCATCGGGAAATAATGCCTTAGCGAAAGCAGACACATTGGAACGGACGTTTTAGCAGACCTTGGGGCGTGTGTATATGTGTGTGGGGGGGGGGGAGGGTGCATTTTCTGTCACCGAAAAGCGTCAAAAGAAAAAAACTAGCCCTGTAATTCATGCAAATGGTTGACAGGTAATATAGAACGGTTATAGTGATAGTCATGATCCTTCAAAAGAGTTGAACATCTCAGCTGAGCTGAATATTGTAATGCTGTGGCGAGAGAGATGTTTCTGAGGGGAAAAAGGCAAGAAATGCTGTGATTTGGGGAGTGCATAAACATCTGTCCGGGACTCCTCCCTTGTTCATCCCATTCAGTGCTGTGTGTCACTCCCCAGCTTTATCTCAGCGGAGCCGCCGCATTCCCTTCATGTGCATCGCTTAGTAGTAACGCTAGTGAACACTTGCAACGGCGCTTTTTGAACAGTTAAAAACTTTCCGACGTGTAGATTGCAGAGAGTTTCCGACTTTACTTTGTTACTGTTTCCTACCTGCAGGAACATAAGCAGTTTCCCCAAACATTCGAGAAATACCAATCCGATGGCAGTGAACCAGTTCTCTATGCTATTGATCATAAAAGGACAATGTATCTAGAAGAGAGACCTACCAAACTCCGGGCCGGATAGAATTCATAAAAGGAACTCTTAGGCTGACTGTCAATAGAAATTGTTGATTAATATTGTCTGGGAAAGAGAGAGAAACCGACACCGGACAAAATCCTTCATTGGCCGGAAAACCTAATGCATCGTTTTCATTTTTAACTCCTGTGATTCTACGGAAAACGTAAAATCAGACTAGTTCGGGGGCGGCGGGGGGGGGAGAGGGAAGGATCGCCTCTAAAAGGAGAGAGTATTACCTCCCTTGAATTTAGGGGGGGAAAGTCAGTGGGGGCAGGGAGAGATTTAATCGGTTTCTTATACCGCTGAGCATTCAGAAATAATGCCAGGAAGTGTGTGGGTGGAAGTGTTAATCAATTGCATATAGGGAGAAACTTCGTAAATATTCTGCGATAAAATACAGCATGAAGAAAATGCTGAACAAAAGGATTTTTACCCGACTCATCGTTTTAAAGAGCTGATGCTATCATATAGAACAGATTAACACGTTTCTCAAAAAAGACTACTTTTAATACCATATGCAAAGTAATTATAACCATATTAGATGTTACTGTTTAAAATTTTAGTGAAACTATTTTACACATGAAAAAATGGTGCTCCTTGGAAACTAACATGACATTACAATCAACTTGTGAAAAGCTGGCATTAAAAATCGGTTAAAATAGCGCTGTGGTATGCTTCAAAAGAAAGAATCAGAGAGGAGATGGATGGTAATGAATAGACATGACTCAGTAGGTGGCTAATGTACAGAAAGGAAAGGCACTCCGGGCTAGAAAGAAGAACTGATCCTGATGCTGTTTTAGACTTTAATGTACCTTGTGTGGTCTTTGTGATATTTGAGGTTGCTCTGCATAGTCTGTCTTCTTGGAGAGTATTTAAAAATGAATGTGAGCTTCTGTTTGTTCTGTTGCTAATTAAAGCTTTGTTTAAAATCATGCATTTTAACTCTTGGTGGGCTCTATTTAATTCTAAATCACACAGTCTCGCAACAGACCGGGATGGAGTGAAGTATCAGAAGACTAGGCAGAATAATTATTCACTTGCTGGAATTTCATATGGGGTTTAAATGAGCAGGGATAGCGTGGACTGCATCATGAATAATGGATGGACCTAATTTAAGAGCAGAAGTATTTCTAGTATATTTCTCTCGAGTCTTGTTGAAAGGGAATTATTTTTGTGCAAGCCCAAGTATATTTCTATCCTTTCCGACGGAAAGTCACCTTCTATAATGGCCGGGAGAAGGACTTAGATAATGACAAAGGGTTGACTGTAGCAACCCAACCTTTGTATGACCGCATTCTCCTCTGTGCCATTGGCTTGCTCTGGAGCCGTTGGGTACGCCTCTCTCTGCCTCAGTTTCCCCACCTGTGAAAGGGAGATGACGTTACCACTCTATACAAATAATTTTGAAAACATCAGCGCTTCGTAAGTGCTGAATTAGTGCTGGGCCATGTGAAAGGCGAGATTTCCTGGCGGTAACTTCTCCATCAGGTCTTAGCATTCCTAAAGTTACTGCAATAGCAGTGTTAACTGGCCACGCTGGTGGGTGAGCGTGTGCGGCGATTTAAGGAGGCGGTCAGAGGCAGGCCTGCAAAACTTGTCCCGAACTCCAGAATAAATACTAGCAAAGATCCCAAATTCTCACAGCGCCTCTGTGTTTCCCCTCCCCTAGTCATGCTGCCCATTAGCCCTTTAGAAAAGGTGTCTGTACCGGGACGTTTATATGCTAAGCAATGCTCACTTCTTCCTGTTCTAGGGGAGTTAATCTAGTGAAAAGCAAGAGCATCTTCCACCCGGCGAATTGTCTTCCTGCTCCTCTGCAAGCAGATCGGGCTGAGGGCAGCAGCACCTGTTCGCCATGACCTAGTAGCCCCCTTCTCTCCCATCCATGGTGCCAGCGTGCTGCCAGGTGACCTTTTCTATCAGGGAAAAAACGAGCTAGCAGGGCCTCTTCCCATGAACTCTTTCTTCTCTGGCTGGTGTGAACTCCGGCCCGGCCCGGCCAGGTGATAGGCAGGCAGAGTTGTCGGTGCTGTTGAATGATCTTGCGAGTCTCTCTTCTCACCTGGCAGTATCAGGAGCTCTCACCGTACAGTGATTTGCGAGGCCGGGCCCTAGGCGGCCCGCCAGGTGGCTGCATTAACACTGTCAAATGCTCTCAGCTGCTTTGGACATTTCCCCAGGATACTAATGTCAAGGTACGCCCACACCTTGAATACTGCAAGCAGATGTGGATCTCCAAAAAGATGTATTAGAATTGGAAAAGGTTCAGAGAAGGGCAGAACAAATGATTAGGGGCATAGAAGGGCTTCGGTATGAGGAGAGATTAATAAGATTGGGACTTTTCAGCTTGGAAAAGAGGCGACTAAGGGGGGGATATGATAGAGGGCTATAAAATCATGACTAGTATAGCGAAAGTAAATAAGGAAGTGTTATTTACTCCTTCTCATAATATAAAAACAAGGGGCCAGCAAACGAAATTAATAGGTAGCAGGTTTAAAACACAAGAAAGTATTTTTCCATACAATGCACTGTCAACCTCTGGAACTCCTTGCCAGAGAGTGTTGTGAAGGCCAGTACTATAAAGGGGTTCAAAAGGGAGATACTTAAATTCATGGAAGATAAGTCCATCAATAGCTATTAGCCAGGATGGGCAGGAATGGTGTCCCTATCCTCTGTTTGCCAAAAGCTGGGATTGGGTGACAGGGAATGGATCACTTGATGATCCTGTCTGTTCCTTCCCTTTGGGGCATCTGCCATTGGCCACTGTTAGAGGACAGGATACTGGGCTTAATGGATCTTTGGTCTGACCCAGTATGGCCAGTCTTATGTTCTTAGGATACCTGGTAAAATTGTGTCAGCCATCCACCCCTTCATTGTCCACCATCTCTCTTTCTAGGGAAGAGGGGGGCAGAGTCCTAAGGACAGGCTCCTTTGGTATCAGAGGACCAAGTGGGTCCAATTCACAGGGCCACAAGGTCACTCCCCCCTCTTGTAGCTGTCTGGCAGAAGTAGCGGAGAGCCACCTTACAGCAAGCTTCCCTCCCTCCCCCACCCTCCTGTCAGTAACTGGGAGTTTGTCATGCTACTTAAGTGTTTTGTGCTGTGCTGGCTTAACAAGCCCTTTGCTTTACCAGCAAACTTATTTTCCAGGGCTGAGCAATTAATTCACAGCAAACAATTGATTTGGTGCAATTAGGTTCTCCTCTTGTAGGGTAGCGGTGGAGAGGCTGCTACTTTCTCTAGTTTACAGTCGAATGGGTTTTGGGAACATGTGGCTATTTTGACCCTAAGTGTTCTGAATTCTGTTTGTGTTGCTTACGTGTGATTGGTCAGGTAAATCAGGGTGGTGTGTCTGTCCTGGGATTAGATGAGACAGCAAGCGGTTCCAGAGCCAGTAGTGATATTGGCCTTGGAATGTGCTTTCCTCCAGCCACTGCACCAGTAGCTTGGATGGCTCCAGTATTGAGAGAAGGAGGTGTGAACAGGGTGGGAATGAAGTAGTTTAAGCATCTGAATGGACAGTTGAAGATGGAATTTCAGATGGGTTTTAATGTCCTCCCATGCTGTTGTTGTAGTGAAATTCATTCGGCTCAGGGGCGAGAAAGAGAGTGAAATTTACAGGCCGAGTCGAAATATGATTTTAATGGAGGAGTATTCCTCCCCTCCCCCGACCTATTGGATATCAAAAATAGATAACAGCTACTGCTGGTGGGTTTGTTTTTTTAAATGCCCAGCTGCATTCCCTTCACATGCAAGGACACTTTTTTATTATAATCTTTTAGGCGTGTGCTCACATTTTATTGTTTAATGGAAGAATAAAAGTTCACAACCCAGGAAGCTCTAGTTGGGGATTGTGTAATGACACTATAATGCATTATATTAAAAATAAGTGCATCACCTTTCAGAAGTTCCTTAAAACAAACTTGAAGAGAAGGTAAATCTGCCGAGGGGGTCTGAAAGTACAGCGCATAATCAATACAGCCAGCCCCCACAACTCTCTAAGGTTGGGGGACTAGAGCCGGGAAACCACACCCTGAAGGCCTCTGAAAGGTTCCCCTGAGGTATCGTATCTATTCCCTTAATCCCATTCACCTCTGTTTATGTGGTGAATAAACACTGCGCGCTGGCAGGAGACCGCTGCTGACAAATGGAAATATTTCCTGGGGGATGGGAACTGGAATTCTTACTGCAATCATCCCACGAGGTTTCCAAGACCTCTAATCCCAGCCCAGGGGAACACTCAAGAACAGTGTCTGTACCTTTCCCCTCCTTCAGTGCATCTCAGGGCTGCGTTTGGGCCTGGGTTGAGGGTGAGAGGTTCTTGGCTAACAACTACCCAAGGAAAAAAAAATGAAACCCGGGACCGATTTAAAATCCTCATTTTACCTGCTGGTTCTCCCCTGCCCTGCTGGCAACGCTCTCCCTGAGATGTGGGTTTGCCTGGAGGATCGGGGCCTTAACTCTGCCTAACAGAGAGGAATAATTCCCTGCCCCGGGAAGCGCATGTGGCTGTGTGAGAGCAGCCCTGTCTCCCTGCGGCGGCGTGTGCGCCGGCAGAGGCTGGCGCTCGATCTACCTTCTCAGGAAGGGAAGGGGTAGGGACGATGTTTATTTGAACAAACGGCGAGCAATAAGCAAGTCTCGTTCTGCCTTTCGGCAGCATTAGTCGCCCCCCGGCGAGCCCCGGGCAGAGGGCCAGAATGCCATAAGTTACGTGGGACACGTAGTGGAGCTGGAGTTTGCGGTCAAGGCAGGCGTGAGTGCTCCCACTGCTCCAAGTTGCTGCAGTCCCGTGGAAAGCCCCGCGATCGCGTCCCAGACCTGTCCGCAGAGCCCCTGGCGCGTCCCCTGCTCCGCACCGCTCGCCTGCATACATTGCCCCCGGGTTCATCAACTTCCGCGCCGAGGGGGGTGGAAATGGCATCCCCTCCGTGCTTGTGGATAGAGGATGAAGAATAGCCCCTGTGTCTTAACTCACACTCACAAACCTCCCTTGCCTGTCTCTAGATCTAAATACTGGTCCCAAAGACATGAAATCACAACAGCTGAAGTTCAAGGACTTTCCAGCCCTGCTGCTCTAACTTAGCGGGACACGTTGCCTCCTTCCAAACCCCCTTTGTTTTTCACGGGCAGACTTGAAACCTGTGCAGTGTCAGGGGCTCTGCACAATCGGGAGGAAGCCCTGACCCAGCCACAGCTCCTGAAGGTGGATTATTAATTATCAGTTTAACGTCAAGTCGGTTTCACAGGGCTTTATACTATTTAGATCTATTTGAGAGTGACCCGTACAGCTGCAGAATGTTGTCAGTTTCCTTATGTATCCTGCCAATTTGATCATCTCTGAGATCAACAGCATTTACCATTAGCTTGTTATTGGTATGTGTGTGAGACTTTTAACCAGGGGATGCAAACTAAAGCAGCTATATCAACCTAATCTGGAGAAATGATTTAAGTGAAACAGCGAAGAGAAGTAGATAGCATCAGGGACGTAGAAAGAAAGAGAGATTGAGTCACAGAAAAGAGTTTTTTTTTTTAATACAAGAAATAAAATGTAAACAATGGAGCTATCGGCGTAAAAACCGAGATGGACAAGAAATAAACTATAATTGTACAAAAGTAGTTATATAAATAGAAGTATTTTTCTCTCTTGCTGTACCGTTTGATTTTATTGTTGATTAAATTTTTGTACCTAGTTTTTAAACAATTTTACAGCTTTACAAAATAAAGTATGATTTCAGAATATTTTGTCCTAAATTCCCCTGTACAAAGGGTAGTGATTATAATTTCATGTTTTCACTTGGCTCATTGTAGCGAAAAAAAGTACGTTATAATGACTACTGTCTTGAGATAAACTGCTTTTTTTGGAGTGTGTGTGTATGGGGGGAATCAAACGTACAATATCACTCAATGTGTTTGTGTTTATATTAAATGCAATGGTTTTACTTGCAGTTATAATATCCTGCCTGGGTGGGCTTTTTATCCCTAATGCTAAAATGTACTAAGCCAGGGAAATTCAGTATTGGTACAATTCATGTAATTGTACAATTCGATACTTTTCAGGTAGCACTGTTAGCATATTTCCACGCCAGACATTTTTAATAACATAAAGGGACTGCAGTGGCAGCATACGAACAATCTGTATGTGTTTACGTAGGATTTTTTAGATTATTCTTTCTTTAAAGTGCACACTTCGAATGTATACAGCTATTTCACCATGATGACAATTTGACTAAATTATACACGAGCAAGAAAAGTAATTAGAGAATAACGGGCTTCTTATTTACAGCAATTTATAGGAGGAAAATAATCTTTGTTCTGACCACCCTCTTGGCTCCTAAATCGCAATACTCATGGTGACACACAGGAAAATGTTCACATGCCAAAATGAGTTTGGAAAAATCTCAGTAGCATTTCAGATATAAGGAAATGCATTTGTTGTTCTCTCTCTTTCTCCTTCCTCTTCTCCTCCCCCTTCCCTTTTGGCAGTGGGAACCTTTTAAATGTACATCCTATAGTTTATTGTTTCTGTTGTTACTTTGGTCACATGTGTTTCTGATATCTCTTCTGCGTTCAACATACTCTGTTGTGTTAGAAAGATTTTACACTCATCTGGCTAAGAAAAAAAAAACTTGCCAACACTATATGATGCCCAGTTGAACGTTGGCCAACTACCTTCACTTTTTAAAGCCTCTTTCCCCACCCATCAGACCAGAATCTGTACAATAAACTGTAATGGAATATGTTTATTCCCCCTGACAGACCTCAGCAATGCATTTACCCAAGTCGATAGCAATTACACTGAGTGCTTGCTGGAAGGAAACAATATTAAAATAATAAAGATGTCTAAAGAAAAATATTTGGAGACAGGCCTATAAAAGTGAAACTTAATAATCACTCAAACAAAGAACCACCTTAGATTTGAAGAGAAATCTACTCCGTGGAAATGGGCTGCAGCAGTGAAGTTGAGGACAATTTCACAGTGCTGTGTGAGCCAGATGGGCCAAATCCTGACCTCAAGGGGAACTTCTGTTGAAAAACCCAGGGCCCACCCAGAACCACGCTTTTTTGAAATCAAGGATCCGGCAGTGGAACTTGCTCTGTTGTGCTCGAGGGCCGGGCGGAATCCCTCGCTGTTATGGGACGCTGAGCATGTAGCCTAACAAAGAGAAGAGACCCACCGGGAGCCACTGCTCTGTCCAAGCAGGGACCCGGCGGTGGGTGATCTGGGGCGCTGAGCTCTGCCCCGTGGAGTGGTGCCACTGGACTCTGCCAGGGTCGGGAAGGTGCGACTAGAAAGCTCACACTGGGTTTCTAAAAGCCCAGCTAGGCTCGTTAGCCTTCCTCTGTGGAGCTGCTGCCATGCACGTGGGAACTACGGGCGGCATCTCCTTGTTTGTGCTGAGGGGAGAGCGGTGGGGGTGACCGCTTCTCGCCACGGTTCAGGTGCGTCAGGCCGATGGCTCAGAGCCTTAGCTCAGGTTTCACGTGTCTGCCCCTTCGAGCTTCGGCTCCAGCATCTCCTCCACTAACCACGGGACCGTGAACTCCACCTTCCTGCCATCGGCCTAAGAAACCGGGGGCAGGAACAAGCGCTCCGATTCTCTCAGCTGTTCCCTTGCCAGCCCGTGCTGTGCCCGGCTGGATGGTGTGAGCGCGGAGGCGCAGCCTACCTGCCCCTCGGAGAAATGGGGAGAGGAGGGGGCCCGGTTTGCTACCGAGGCACAAATAAAAGCAAACACGGACCCCCGCTGTTTGTGCAACAGGGGCCTCGCCTCGTGCAGCCGCCGGCAGGCAGGAGCTGCGCATACCCAGTTTACTGGGCGCTGCAGCATGTGCTCATTTCAGCCTTGGGTTTACACAGGGCCGCTAGAAAACTCTGCAGCCACTGCGGAGTCTTGTGGGACGGGGAGACGGATCCCAAGGCAATGTGTGTCTCAGCCTGAAACGAGACCCCCAAAATCCCCTGGGATGACGATGATATTACTGACATGCAAGTACAGGACGGCCTTATGGATCCGCATGTGTCTGGTTTCAATTATTCTGTCTTGCCTGAGTAATAGCTAAAATAACTGACATGATGTAGCCATTCCGGTAATACCCCATGTCTCCCCTGACTCAGATTGATACATGTGCATAGCATGGGCCACAAGATGCCCTCTAGATTTGCTCACGGAAAGCTCCCACATATTTCCCCCCCCCCCCGCATGATTTTCCCCATGGTTTGGGATGAGCCGAGCCTTTTGTATGGACACTAAAACGTCTGACCACTCCACCCCATTGTCCCACAACTCCCAGCCTCTGCAGAGGCGAACAATCCCCCAAGGAACTTGGTGCACTGCTGGAGACTGATTTCTAACCTTCACATTGGAGAGAACTGCTGTGCAGTGGCTTGTGGCATGTAGGTATTACTCAGGGTACCTGTGACTCTGCAGGGTATGGGAATCTTGACTCTCTTCCACTCCTCCTCCTCTCCCCCCCCCCATTTTCTTACCACAAAACGAATCTCCATGTGCATTTTTGGAGTTCTGTCTGGACAACCTCGGCATAAAACACAAATGCACAGGTTCCTTGGCAACTAAGGTAAGTGGTGGTCATGGTGATGGGGCCTTGGACCTGTTAGGATTTTAAGTTAACACAGCAAATTAGCAACTGAGCCAGGAAGATGCTCCATTTCTGAGGATGATAATGGCTTATTATCTGATCTCATCAACGGATGTTGCTATGTATCTGTTTCAGTTAAAATGCCTGTTTGTATAAAGAAGACATATGTGTATACATTTACATTTTGTATGTATAGGGGTATTTGCTACTAGAGTAGGCCTTTAATGAACAAATCTGGGGCTGTTATATTATGGCCATAGGGATAATTGCAGTGATAAATTCACACACATATATTTATGGCACCACCGTCTCTCATCATTATATAGCCTGGTGGAGAATGTGGGTAGGGACTGCCTATAATGCTGGTCAATATTGTTTCCTTGTGTTCCTGCATCTGGCTGTCTGTATCCAGTTGTCTCTTGTCTTACACTCTTTAGGGGCAGGGACTGTCCTTTGTTCTATGTTGTACAGTGCCTAGCGCAGAGGTGGGCAAACTACGGCCTGCGGGACCATCCTGCCCGGCCCCTGAGCTCCTGGCTGGGGAGGCTTGCCCCCTCTCCCCCGTAGTTACGCTGCTGCATGGGCAGCGGGGCTGCGAGCTCCTGCTGCTTTGAGCGGCATGGTAAGGGGGCGGCGGCAGCACATGGGGCGGTGGTGGTGGGGTTAGGTGGAGGCCCGGGAGGGGCAGTCAGGGGACAGGGAGCGGTTGGATGGGACGGAGGTTCTGGGGCAGTCTGAGGTCAGGGAACAGGGGAGGTTGGATAGGGCGTGGGAGTCCTGGGTGGTCTGTTGGGGTGTGTGTGTGGATAGGGGCTGGGAGTCAGTCAGGGGACAAGGAGCAGGGAGGGTTGGATGGGTTGGGAGTTCTGAGGGGGCAGTCAGGGGGCAGAACGTGGGGGAGCAGATAGGGGGTGGGGGCCAGACTGTTTGGGGGGCACAGCCTTCCCTACCTGGCCCTCCATACTGTTTCCCACCCCGATATGGCCCTCGGGCCATAAAGTTTGCCCACCCCTGGCCTAGCACAATGGGGTCCTGGTCCATGATTTGGAGTAAATAATAACAATACTATTCACCATCAGAGCACTCCAGGGGAAAATACTATCAGTCTGCATCATGGAGGGGAAGAGAAGCACCTGCAGGGGAGAGGAGGGAGGGTTAAAGAAAAGCAAGGAAAACACAGAGCCCCAGGAAGAGGGATAGATGGGAAGGTGGGAGTGAGCTAAACCTAGACTTAATTAACCACATTAGTACTTCTTTGTAGGTGTCTCAGCAGGAGTCAGTGGTGCAAGTAGATTTTAATTCTTGTTGGTATGGTACCACCCCGTGCCCCTGCCCACCCGTCACAAAAAATGTTCCCTGACTAGAGCCCTGTGTGGATGCAAATATATACCTGTGGATGCGGGTATCCACGGATAGAAATTGGTATCCGCTGAACTGCAGGGCTCTCCGGGGAACTGCAGCAGCAAAAGAAGTAGAACATGGGGCTGCCACTCCCAAGAGCCATTGCCTCATGCCTGCAGCTCTGGCCCGGCTGTACTGCCGCCAGCCTCACCCCAGCTCTGTCCTCCGGCAGGGCTGTACAGACCCCAGACAGGGGACACAGATACGTGGAAAGGCTGGGGGCAGGGCTGGGGGCGGTACAGCCACACCGGAGGTGCTGCTGGTGCAGGGTGCTAGTTCCTGGGAGTGGCAACACCACAATACTGATTTCTATCCGCGGATATCCGCATCCATGGGTATAAATTTGTATCTGTGCATGGCTCTACAATTCATTCTTGAACATGTGTCTTTCTGGTACAGCTTACCGGCAATAAACATCTTAGTAGTACGGCGTACCTGAGCGTACCGGCTTACTTGCACTGCTGGCAGGAGCGTTGGAACTAGGGGTGCTGGGGGTGCAAAAATCAGTTGAAAATGAGCTATTGGTGGGAATAGCCAAGGTTAAATGTAAGCAGCTCTGTCGAGGACTATTTCTAGCCTAGGCTTAGAATCTTGGGGGAGAAAGTCAAAACTATAGACAAGTTGGCATTTGATGGTGACTTGATTTCTTATCTCTGTGCATGAGCTGACTTGCAGAGTATTGCAGCTTTTTCTGTATCTTTCACAGGACTCTCTTTCATTTGCATTATGCCTCTGAATGCCAAGCCAAATGCAGCCTGGGGCAGATACAGGGGTCTACCTGTTTTAATGAAACAATACTTCCCTCCCCCACACCTGAGCAAATATTTTTTCAGATAACATTATCTATATTGTCTTGGGGATCAGATTCTGCTTGCCATAATCAGGCAAGAGAGCCAACAGACCTCACTGGGCCTGCCTTGTCCCCATTTCCCATAATCAATGGTCAGAGATGTTTGCAGGAACATTATATACTGAACAAACGGACACCTCTGAGCTGTGATTGCACTTGCCAGATATTTCAGACAATTTTTTCAAAAGTATTAATGACTTTGGGAGCTTCAATTTTTGGGTGCCCACATGAGAGACCTTAAACAAGCCTGGCCTTGAGAAAGTGCTGAGAGAGCCCACACTCTGTAAATCAGTCCTGTACAACGTGTGTCAAATTGGGCATCTTAAAACTGAGGCACTCAAAATCACTAGTCACTCTTGAAAACCTTGGCTGTCATATAGAGCTTTGAAAGAATTCCTCAGTTCCTCTGATTACTACTCTACCTGCATAATGAAGATACAAACAGACATTTTCTTAGAATATATATTACTACTTAATACCAACCCTGCTCTGGAATCTTCTGACAGAATGTCAGATGTGAAGGGCTATTCTTCTGAGGCATGTTAAAGGGCAGATTAATTTAATCTCTAGGAAGAAGTAGTCAGAGCCCTTTCCCCAGCTAATTTCCTGCCCTACATGCTGGTGTAACTTCCATTAGCTGTTTATTAAAAGGACCCTACACCCATTAAACAGCAGAAGTTTTTAACTAGACTCCCTGACTAGGAATTATGTTGGTTATAAAGATTAATTAGATGGAATGTTGGGAAGGAAGGCCAGGAAAAAGATCATCCAGGTAGCCAAATTAATCTCTAGTGTTCCCATTGAGTTACATCAGATATACAGTAGAACCTCAGAGTTAAAAACACCAGAGTTACTGACTGACCAGTAAACCACACACCTCAGTTGGAACCAGAAGTATACAATCAGGCAGCAGCAGAGACAAAAAAACAAAAACTAAAAAAAATGAACGCCAAATACAGTACAGTACTGTGTTAAACGTAAACTACTAAAAATAAAAAAAGGGGAAAGCAGAATTTTTCTTCTGCATAGTAAAGTTTCAAAGCTGTATTAAGCCAATGTTCAGTTGTAAACTTTTGAAAGAACAATCATAACGTTTTGTTCAGAGTTACGAACGTTTCAGAATTATGAAAACCCTCCATTCCTGAGGTGTCCGTAATGCTGAGGTTCTACTGTGCATGTTGGTCAGAATTGCCAGGAGAAAAAGATTCCATACTCTGATGCCTGTCGGCTACAACCATCAAAATCTATGTATGTATAAACAAGTAGGAAGATGTATTTAAAAGGTTTATGCCTCTGGGAGTATTATATATGTAATGATGCTGTATTAATTTAATACACAATATAATACTTTTAAAAAGTGGGCAGACTGCAGGCAGGTGCCTAGTTCTGATTTTTGAGTGTATTTAAGGTAGAAAAAAAAAGGATCTTATTGTTCTCATTATGGTTTTACCTTGGCTTACACCCATGTAAATGAGGAAAATTGGGCCTGAGGTGTCTGATTCTGTAGGAGGATGAAGCACCCAGACAATGTGTTTGACACTGTAGGCAGTGTTTTATGTTTGGAAAGGATTTCTAATATTCCCGGGAGGGGAAGGGATAAGGGGAAACCACCTGCAACTCCTGAGGGCAGCTCTCATTGGCTGCCTGCTTATACCTAGCAGTTGTTGAAGGAGTTAAAGTTTTTATTTTTATTTTTTACAGTGGCTTTAGGAATATTACATATAAGAAGAGCACATTGATCAGGATTTAAAATACACTGAAAATGACTTCTAATTCTTGGACAGACAGTGGCTCTGTGCAAAAGCAATACATTGAAATACCTTAACCATCGATGTCCTAAGTAGGGGCCCAGTCCTGCTTCCTTGACACCCAGCCCAAGTGCAATAAGGAATATTTAAATACATTTATTTAATAATGTGGAGAGAATGACTATTTTAAATCTACGATTCACACTGCATACATGGGGGCTGATTCTACAGACTTTTGCATGTGAGTAGCTTTACCTGTCTGAGTTGACTTCAGTAGAAGGACTCACTTAAGCAAAGTTACTTGTGCTTAAGTCTCTGCAGTATTGGGTTGTTAGCGTGATCGGATGCATTGTTTTCAGTAGAACTTCCACATGTGGTCATGCAATCCCTTGTTTTTACTACCTACACCTGGGCCAGGAAGTAGTTTGAAGCCATTCTCTTTGGGGTAGAATGTTAAAGCTGTGCGCCCTTATGAAATACGTGACATTTTACCTGGACTTTTAAATGTAACTTTCTTTTTTGTTGCTTCAACTCAGCATTACAATTGGGGAGAAGAGAGTAACACAGGAAACTGCTGGGGTAAGTGTTTGTTTTAACTTTTGTAAATAAACCATTCTAAAAACTAGTCCGCTCCGGCTAGTACCTGAACAAAGCTTTCTACAAGGCTGCATGTCTCTGCCTTGCTATTCCTGTACCACCTGGGTGTAGATGCCTGGGCTGGTGAAGAATTGTTTATGTAGCTTACTGCGAGAGGAGAAGTAGTAGTAATGGGATGAAAAGAAACTTTGTCTGAATATAAGGAAAGGCCATCTGACAGTGAGCTCTGTCACGCTCTGAAAGAATCTCCCAAGGAAAGGGAGGAATGCTATCACTTGGGACACTTTAAGAGGGACTGGGCAAAGCACTAGTAAATATACTGTGGGGAAAAGTCATGCTCTCATTTAGGGCCAAATCTAGCTTCCATTGAATACAAGAGAAAGATTCTCAATGATTCCGAAGGATTTTGGGTCAGGCCTTACACAGCATTAACTTCCATCTCCAATTTTAAGACAAAAATATCACAGTTATTTTGGGAACCTGGGATTTTGATTAGACAAAATCATAGTGAGTTCAGAAATGGAAGGTACATTTATCCTTTCTTAGCTGCATTCCATCTGGTGTATTGGCAGCTTTGTGCTAGCATTTTTTTGAGACATTCAGATAGATGAATATGCACCACGCTCTGGCATAGGAGTATATATGATAAGCTGTTTTGTCTCAATGTCAGTGTATTATGGGATGTGCCGGTCTTATTGCAGAGCTAAATCATTTCAGAGGCACGAGAAAGAGCAGAACATATGGAACCCATTCATTGATGGGAGCTATGAAAAGTACTATTCGGCTATGAAACCTATGACTAGATATTGCCTTGAGGAGGAATGGATTCTGACCAGACAACTATTATTCCTAAAGACCTACAAGGGAGTCATTATCACTGAGGGATCGTTCCCATAATGAACGAGTAACTAAGATAAGTTTGGAATGACGAATACTGCTACAAATGAATAAATTTGCTAACACGTGCAGTGGCCATCTAGCCACAACTATGCTAATGGGAGTGTGGGAGGCACAAGTTTGATAACCATTCCTCCAGCAAGAGGGCAGCCCAGCTGGTCCATGGCATTTTCTCTTGTAGGGAACACAGGACGATTCGTGGAAGCACTGGGGTCCAATTGACAACACGATTGTGAAACTGACAAATGGGCTGGCTCATTAAAAGGGATGGCTTGGTGGGAGCATGCGGGCAGATAGTAAGGAGATCTCCCACCCACACTCGTTATTAAGGCCATTTGGGGAGATGCAGGAAATAGCAGGTGGGCATGGTGCCCTGTTGTGCATGCCTGTGTAATCTCACGTTTGCCTCCCTAGTATGTGGATGTACTCATTCAATTATCATGTCTATTATGCTGGCATTGGTCTGAATGTCTTTCTTCCTTTGTTGCGTGATCAGAACTTTTAGGCCAGTGACTGATGGGGAGGTGATCCTGAAGTGTGGATCCAAAGCATTGCTGCTGGCTCTGCCAGGGGTCTCTTCTGCCTGTCAGAGTTGGGGGGTGGGGAGATACCCATTAAACATCACTTTGGATCGATGTAGGCAGAAAGTGAGGGGTTCTCCATCTCTGGGTGAGAATGGGCAGCATTTCTGGTGTTGATGCCATGTTTGTGCAACAACCCTTCATTCGGGTTTGCACACACTCCATTGTACTGCAATAGGCTCCAAAGCTTTCCTCTTTCAAATCCTGACCGAAAACATGTGTTCTGTGGAGCTCCTCACTGTAAGCTCAGCCACTGAAGTGCTATAATTCATTATATTCAATAAAAAACCCAATCGACACCAACCCCCCCCACACCTCCTCTGCACTGACAAGTGTGTGCATAGAGTCATAGAATCCTAGAATATCAGGCTTGGAAGGGACCTCAGGAGGTCATCTAGTCCAACCCCCTGCTCAAAGCAGGACCAATCCCCAACAAAATCATCCCAGCCAGGGCTTCGTCAAGCCTGACCCTAAAAACCTCTAAGGAAGGAGATTCCACCACCTCCCTATGGGTATATCTATGCTATGAAATTAGGTCAATTTTATAGAAGTTGATTTTTAGAAATCGATTTTATACAGGTGATTGCGTATGTCCACACTAAGCGCATTAAGTTGTCAGAGTGTGTCCGTGGCTAGCATCGACTTACGGAGCGGTGCACTGTGGGTAGCTATCCCACAGTTCCCGCAGTTTCTGCCGCCCATTGGAATTCTGGGTTAAGCTCCCAATGCATGATGGGGCAAAAACATTGTCACGAGTGGTTTTGGGTACATGTCGTCAGTCTCCCCTCCCTGCGTGAAAGCAACAGCAGACAATTGTTTCATGCCTTTTTTCTGTGCAGACACCATACCACGGCAAGCGTGCAGCCTGCTCACCGACACAGCCTGCTCACTGGCAGATCAGCTCACCGACACTGCCGCTGTTGTGTCCTGGATGCTGCTGGCAGCAGACGGTGCAGTAGGACTGCTAACAGTCATCATACACTGCTTCCGCTGCAACTCTGCTCTGCTGCTCTTGCCTCGACAGTGAATTTCTCCATGTTGTCTGTCACGGGCTCCCAGGTACGTGTGTTCTTCCTCGGGAAATGTGCATGGTGCTAACCGTCGTCCTCTACCGCTTTCACTGCAGTTCTGCTCTCCTGGTGCCATGAATCCATCTCGCAGGTCCTCTCATCATTCTGTATAAATATCTATTCTTGTGGCATCCATCGTAATCCACCAATTCCTCTGCAACTCTGCTTTCCTGCTCTCCTTCAGACGCCATACCACGGCAAGCATGGAGCTCACTCAGCTCATCGCTGCAGTTGTGAGCATTGTAAACACCTTGCGCATTATCCTGCAGTATGTGCAGAACCTGCAAAAGCAGGCGAGGAGGCGACGACAGTGCAATCATGATAGTGATGAGGACATGGATACAGACTTCTCTCAAAGCACGGGCCCTGGCAATTTGGACATCATGGTGGTAATGGGGCAGGTTCATGCCATGGAACGCCGATTCTGGGCCCAGGAAACAAGCACAGACTGTTGGGACCGCATAGTGTTGCTGATCTGGGATGATTCCCAGTGGCTGCAAAACTTTTGCATGCATAAGGGCACTTTCATGGAACTTTGTGACTTCTTTTCCCCTGCCCTGAAGTGCAAGAATACCAAGATGAGAGCAGCCCTCACAGTTCACAAGCAAGTGGTGATAGCCCTCTGGAAGCTTGCAATGCCAGATAGCTACCAGTCAGTCAGGAATCAATTTGGAGTGGGTAAATCTACTGTGGGTGCTGCTGTGATCCAAGTAGCCAATGCAATCACTGAGCTGCTGCTATCACGGGTAGTGACTCTGGGAAATGTGCAGGTCATAGTGGATGGCTTTGCTGCAATGGAGTTCCCTAACTGTGGTGGGGCAATAGACGGCATGCATATCCCTATCTTGGGACTGGACCACCTTGGCAGTCAGTACGTAAACTGCAAGGGATACTTTTAAATAGTGCTGCAAGCACTGGTGGATCACAAGGGATGTTTCACTGACATCAACGTGGGATGGACGGGAAAGGTGCAGGACATTCGCATCTTCAGGAACTCTGGTCTGTTTGAACAGCTGCAGGAAGGAACTTACTTCCCAGACCAGAAAATTACCATTGGGGATGTTGAAATGCCTATAGTTATCCTTGGGGACCCAGCCTACCCCTTAATGCCATGGCTCATGAAGCCATACACAGGCATCTTGGACAGTAGTAAGGAACAGTTCAACTATAGGCTGAGCAAGTGCAGAATGGTGGTAGAATGCGCATTTGGACGTTTAAAAGCTCGCTGGCGCAGTTTACTGACTAGGTTAGACCTCAGCGAAACCAATATTCCCATTGTCATTGCTCCTTGCTGTGTGCTCCACAATATCTGTGAGACTAAGGGAGAGATGTTTATGACGGGGTGGGAGGTTGAGACAAATCGACTGGCAGCTGATTACGCACAGCAAGATACCAGGGCGATTAGAAGAGCACAGCTGGGAGCCCTGTGCATCAGAGAAGCTTTGAAAACCAATTTCATGACTGGTCAGGCTACAGTGTGACAGTTGTCTTTGTTTCTCCTTGATGAAAACCCGCCCCCTTGGTTCACTCTACTTCCCTGTAAGCCAGTCGACCTCCCCTCTTCAACCACCGGTTTCAGAGGCAATAAAGTCATTATTGTTTCCAAATCATGCATTCTTTATTAATTCATCACACAAATAGGGGGAAAACTTGCAAGGTAGCCTGGGAGGGGTGGATGAGGAGGGAAGCACTGGATGGGGTGGTGGATAAGGGGAGGAGGGAAGGACAAGGCCACACTACAGTTCAAAACTTATTGAATGCCAGCCTTCTGTTGCTTCAACAATCCTCTGGGGTGGAGTGGCTGGGTGCCCGTAGCCTCCCCTCCTCCCCGCGTTCTTGGGCGTCTGGGTGAGGAGGATATGGAACTTGGGGATGAGGGCAGGCGGTTATACAGGGGCTGAAGCGGCGGTCTGTGCTCCTGCTGCCTTTCCTACAGCTCCACCAGATGCTTGAACATGTCCGTTTGCTCCCTCATTAGCCTCAGCATTGCATCCTGCCTACTCTCAGTGTGCTGCTCCCTCCTTTCATCGTGTTCATTTAATGCTTTCCTGGACTCTGCCATTGTTTGCCTCCACGTATTCTGCTGAGCTCTTTCAGTGTGGGAGGACTGCATGATTTCTGAGAACATCTCGTCGCGAGTGCGTTTTTTTTGCCTTCTAATCTGTGCTAGCCTCTGGGACGGAGATGATAGGGGGAGCATAGAAACATTTGCAGCTGCGGGAGGAAAAAAGGGAGAGTAGTATTTAAAATGATACATTTTAGAGAACAAAGGGAAGACTATTTCACACTGAATCAAGCAATTCACATTACATAGCATATATGCTTTTGCTACAAGGTCGCATTTTGCCTTTTATATTGAGTGTCTGCTGGTTTGGTGTGAGACATCACACACGCTTGGCTGGGCAACAGAATTCAGCTTGCAGGTAGCCATGGTAAGGCAAAGGGTTTCGGCTTCTTCAACCTTCATAACATGTGGGAACGGTTTCAAACAGCAGCGCCCTCCTTTCCCATACCAAGCAAAGCCCGTTGGGTTGGCCATTTAAAAGGAGGGGCTGCAGTTTTAGGTTGAATGTGCAGCACAATCCAACCCCCCCACCCCAATTCTCTGGGATGATCGCTTCACCCCTCTCCCCCACCACGTGGCTAGTATCAGGGGAGATCCCTGTCAGCCAAACGCGAACAGCTCAGCATGAATGGGCCTTCCCCCACTGCGTGGCTAACAGTGGGGATGATTTATTTTCAGCCAAAGGCAAACAGCCAAAGCCCGGGCCCATTCGCTGCAGGGTTTTGTTCTTCAGTGATTCCAGACTACTTGCTCCTGTATTATATTTACAAAGATACACTCACCTGAGGTTCTTTCTCCGGCATCATGGTCCGGGAGCCCGCCTTGGGAGGGTTGGGAGGGTATTGGCTCCAGAGTGATGAACAGTTCCTGGCTGCCGGGGAGAAGGGATTCTCCACTTGCCTGCTGTGCATTATCCTCAACCACCTCCTCCTCCTCATCTTCCTCATCTTCAAACTCCTCATCCCTGTTGCGTGAGACACCCCCTTGCGGGTGTCCACGGACAGTGGTGGGGTAGTGGTAGGGGCCACCCCTAGAATTGCATGCAGCTCATCATAGAACCGGCATGTATGGGGCTCTGACGCGGAGTGACCGTTTGCATCCTTTGTTTTTTGGTAGGCTTGCCTCAGCTCCTTAACTTTCACGTGGTATTGCTGTGTGTACCTATTGTAGCCTCTATCCATCATGCCCTTGGAGATTTTGGCAAATATATTGGCATTTCGTCTTTTGGAACGGAGTTTTGCCTGCACGGATTCTTCTCCCCATACAGCAATCAGATCCAGTACCTCCTGTTCGGTCCATGCTGGAGCTCTTTTGAGATTCTGGGACTCCATAGTCACCTGTGCTGATGAACTCTGCATGGTCACCTGTGCTAATCAGCTCGCCACGCTGGCCAAACAGGAAATGAAATTCAAAAGTTCCCGGAGCTTTTCCTGTCTACCTGGCCAGTGCATCTGAGTTGAGAGGGCTGTCCAGAGCGGTCACAATGGAGCACTCTGGGATAGCTCCCAGAGGCCAATACCGCCAAATTGCACCCACACTACCCCAAATTCGACCCGGCAAGGTCGATTTTAGCGCTAAACCCCTGGCCTGGGAGGAGTACAGAAATGGATTTTAAGAGCCCTTTAAGTTGACAAAATAGGCTTGGTCGTGTGGACGGGTGCAGGGTTAAATCGACCTGATGGTGCTAAATTTGACCTAAATTTAATAGTGTAGACCAGGGCTAGGTAACCCATTCCAGTGCTTCACCACCCTCCTAGTGAAAAAGATTTCCCTAATATCTAACCTAAACCTCCCCCACTGCAATTTGAGACCATTACTTCTTGTTCTGTCATCTGGTACCACTGAGAACAGTCTAGATCCATCCTCTTTGGAACCCCCTTTCAGGTAGTTGAAAGCAGTTATCAAGTCCCCCCTCATTCTTCTCTTCTGCAGACTAAACAATTCCAGTTCCCTCAGCCTCTCCTCATAAATCATGTGCTCCAGCCCACTAATCATTTTTGTTGCCCTTTGCTGGACTCTTTCCAATTTTTCCACAACCTTCTTGTAGTGTGGGGCCCAAAACTGAACACATACTCCAGATGATGCCTCACCAATGTCGAATAGAGGGGAATGATCACGTCCCTCGATCTGCTGGCAATGCCCTACTTATACAACCCAAAATGCCATTAAGCCTTCTTGGCAACAAGGGCACACTGTTGACTCATATCCAACTTCTCGTCCACTGTAACCCCTAGGTCCTTTTCTGCAGAACTGCTGCCTAGCCATTTGGTCTCTAGTCTGTAGCAGTGCATGGGATTCTTCTATCCTAAGTGCAGGACTCTGCACTTGTCCATGTTGAACCTCATCAGATTTCTTTTGGCCCAACCCTCCAATTTATCTAGGTCCCTCTGTATCCTATCCCTACCCTCCAAAGTATCTACCACTCCTCCCAGTTTAGTGTCATCTGCAAACTTGCTGAGGGTGCAGTCCACACCATCCTCCAGATCTTTAATGAAGATATTGAACAAAAAGTGCTATTCATTTTTTTCTATTGCTTGTCTCTCTTGAGACCCTCCTTATGACAGGATCTATGTATTTGTGCATTTAGCTGCTACCCTGATGGGCAAAAACACATTCAGCAGAGAGATAGATGTTTCTGTGTCTATTATGTTTCAGTACAACACTAAGCATACATTGCAGGTGCATAACAAGTGACTAATGCACATTATCTCTGAATTAGTCTGGTTTCCCTGCAGAATTATGAATACCAAAAAAGAGGGAGTTGTCAGGATAGGTGAACAAAGAACCCTTTTTTGTACAGCTGTCAGAACTTCCTTCCTTCCTTCCCCCAGGCTAGTGTGTCTTCATGTACATGTACAGACCTGCAGGTGGCTATCTTACGGTCCATTTCCTGGACACTACTGTGCTAATAAGCGATGGTCACATAAATACCACCCTATACCGGAAACCTACTGACCGCTACACTTACCTGCATGCCTCCAGCTTCCATCCAGGACACACCACACGATCCATTGTCTACAGCCAAGCTCTAAGATATAACCGCATTTGCTCCAATCCCTCAGATAGAGACAAGCACCTACAAGATCTCTATCAAGCATTCTTAAAACTACAATACCCACCTGCTGAAGTGAAAAACAGATTGACAGAGCCAGATGAGTACCCAGAAGTCACCTCCTACAAGACAGGCTCAACAAAGAAAATAACAGAACACCACTAGCTATCACCTTCAGCCCCCAACTAAAACCTCTCCAGCGCATCATCCGAGATCTACAACCTATCCTGAAAGATGATCCTTTACTCTCACAGATCTTGGGAGAAGACCTGTCCTTGCTTACAGTCAACCCCCCAACCTAAAGCAAATACTCACCAGCAACCACACATCACTGAACAAAAACACTGACCCAGGAACCTATCCTTGTAACAAAGCCCGATGCCAACTCTGTCCACATATCTATTCAAGTGACATCATCACAGGACCTAATCACATCAGCCATACCATCAGGGGCTCGTTCACCTGCACATCTACCAATGTGATATATGCCATCATGTGCCATCAATACCCCTCTGCCATGTACATTGGCCAAACCGGACAGTCTCTACGCAAAAGAATTAATGGACACAAATCTGACATCAGGAATCATAATACTCAAAAACCAGTGGGAGAACACTTTAACCTGTCTGGCCATTCAATGACAGACCTGCAGGTGGCTATATTACAACAGAAAAACTTCAAAAACAGACTCCAACGAGAGACTGCTGAGCTGGAATTGATATGCAAACTAGATACAATCAACTCCGGTTTGAATAAGGACTGGGAATGGCTGAGCTATCTCCCCTTGTAAGTATTCTCACACTTCTTATCAAACTGTCTGTACTGGGCTAGCTTGATTATCACTTCAAAAGTTTTTTTCTCTTACTTAATTGGCCTCTCAGAGTTGGTAAGACAACTCCCACCTGTTCATGCTCTCTATATGTGTGTGTATATATATCTCCTCAATATATATTCCACTCTATATGCATCTGAAGAAGTGGGCTGTAGTCCACGAAAGCTTATGCTCTAATAAATTTGTTAGTCTCTAAGGTGCCACAAGTACTCCTTTTCTTTTCATTTACAGTGTGCAGTGTAGTAAAGTTATGGCCTTCATACAGTAACCATTTCAAGTGAATAATGAGCCTGTGTTATTCATACAGGCCTCTGATAATAGTTGTTAGGTGAGTTTTTAACTATAGGCCTGATCCTGAAAAGCGCTGAGCACCATTTGCTCCATTGCAAGCAATGGGAGTGGTGGGTCCTAAGCACCTCACAGCTGAGCTGTAAGGAACATTTATTTATCTAGATGTTTAGATTCCTGATCAGGATTTACAAGAAAGGATTTAAGATTC
This sequence comes from Malaclemys terrapin pileata, assembly GCF_027887155.1. NCBI lineage: Eukaryota > Metazoa > Chordata > Testudines > Emydidae > Malaclemys > Malaclemys terrapin. The sequence continues at coordinate 87,202,840 of NC_071512.1, forward strand.
ACCTAACAATACTGTGTTTATTTTTATATATTTTTTATTTAACAGCAGAAGTATACAGATAGAAATAAATTAAAGCAGGAGTCATGAATCTTAGTATGAGACACATAACATTAATAATAATCAAGGCCAAAAAAAGTGTATATTATAACCTGAACCCAGAGTTATTCTTGGGTGTTATTTTAAGAAAATAAGATAATAATCTGTCATAAGCCCTGCTTTGGCTGCAATTCAAATCAATCACAAAACTCCCATTGATCTGAATGGGAGCTTGATTCAGCTCCTTTCTAATACCAGCTATTTGCGGGTGTGTTATGTACAGAAGTTCTAATGACTACATAAAACCTTATGTAATTGAAAATCAACAAATGTTAGCAGAGAAAGAGAGAATATGTACACTTTTATTAGTTTCATTTGGCAATTGGATTTGATCTTGGTCACTATCTGCACCCACTGCAGAAAAGGACGGTACAGAGTTAATTAAAATAAGGCAAATTTGCCTACATCTGTGTTTTAATTTAAACTAATTCTCATTGACAACAAAATGTATTTGTCATTTTGTCATTTTCAAGAGCCATTTTTATACACTCATTAACAAATAATCATATGTCATTTCAAAGACAGGTAAAGATCAGGTGTTTACTAGTTAGGGTTCATGTTAATTCTTCAAGCCCTGGTGCTTTGAGGTGCTGAGTACCCTCTAATCTCATTCAATGAGTGGAGAGTTCTTGTTGTTTTGCAGGACCTTTTGAGCCCAATCCTCCTTCCTTTGAAGTCCCTGTCAAAACTCCTATTCTCATCACTGGTGCAGGACCTATTCATTCACGTACCTCCTTTCTGTTGTTGCTGAAGACTGGTACTAAACAAGATTAAGCACAAGTACATGGATCTGATGAAAAGCATTTTAAGGACACAATGATGTGATCAAACAGAAAACAGGAGAAGCGATACTTAAAATATATTCTGAGTTGCAAATATACACTTCCTACTATTTAAAACTCCTCACTCAAAGCAGTCATTTTAGGGAAGGCTTTAAAAAGTTAACGGATCCTGCTCAAGAGGGACAGAATAATATCTTCCTCTGAAATTAGTACACTAAAGGAAAAGGTTATGTTAAGATTACACTGGTCTACAATTTTTGAGAAGTCATCTGCTTCAGAGATAAAATGTGCTATTTATTATGTATTTTGATGTGCTGAATTCAAATATGACAATTAAAACAACTGATTGGCTACTGTTTCTAAGATATTTAAGTTTTTACATTTTATGTCTATGTATATTGTGTAGATAGTAGAGTTTTAATCATAAATTGTAAACCTAGGTCTTTTCATGTGTTTATGGTTGCTTTACATGATAATATTTCACCTGTCCTGTTTATGTAACACTTTAAAAATCAGCAAAAGGGTTATAAATAAAATTTATTATGAAACAAAAGGCAAAAAACTGTTCTGTACATAGTTTAGTCCTATTCAGTGTCTACTTGACGCTTCTTGGCTTGTCTCTTGTATTCATTAAATGGAGCATCTCTTGTCACTGTCCAGCAATAGTCTGCAAGCATTGATGGGCTCCATTTGCCCAGATAGCGTTTCTCCATTGTTGCAATATCCTGGTGAAATCGCTCACCGTGCTCGTCGCTCACTGCTCCGCAGTTCGGTAGAAAAAAATCTAGATGAGAGTGCAAAAAATGTCTCTTTAGTGACATGTTGCAACCAAGGCTTTTGTGTGCCTTGAGGAGGTTTTCCACCAACAATCTGTATTGTCTGCTTTGTTGTTTCCGAGAAAATGTATTGCCACTAACTGGAAGGCTTTCCATGCCGTCTTTTCCTTGCCACGCAGTGCATGGTCAAATGCATCATCTTGAAGAAGTTCACGAATCTGAGGACCAACAAAGACATCTTCCTTTATCTTAGCTTCACTTAACGTTGGAAATTTTCCACGGAGGTACTTGAAAGCTGCTTGTGTTTTGTCAATGGCCTTGACAAAGTTCTTCATCAGACCCAGCTTGATGTGTGAGGGTGGTAACAAAATCTTCCTTGATTCAACAAGTGGTGGATGCTGAACACTTTTCCTCCCAGGCTCCAATGACTGTCGGAGTGGCCAATCTTTCTTGATGTAGTGGGAATCTCTTGCACGACTATCCCATTCGCAGAGAAAACAGCAGTACTTTGTGTATCCAGTCTGCAGACCAAGCAAGAGAGCAACAGCCTTCAAATCGCCACAAAGCTGCCACTGATGTTGGTCATAGTTGACTATGTTGGTCATAGTTTATGCACCTCAAAAGTTGTTTCATGTTGTCATAGGTTTCCTTCATATGGACTGCATGACCAACTGGAATTGATGGCAAAACATTGCTATTATGCAGTAAAACAGCTTTAAGACTCGTCTTGGATGAATCAATGAACAGTCTCCACTCATCTGGATCGTGAATGATGTTGAGGGCTGCCATCACACCATTGATGTTGTTGCATGCTACAAGATCATCTTCCATGAAGAAGAATGGGACAAGATCCTTTTGACGGTCACGGAATATGGAAACCCTAACATCACCTGCCAGGAGATTCCACTGCTGTAGTCTGGAGCCCAACAGTTCTGCCTTACTCTTGGGTAGTTCCAAATCCCTGACAAGGTCATTCAGTTCACCTTGTGTTATGAGGTGTGGTTCAGAGGAGGAGGATGGGAGAAAATGTGGGTCCTGTGACATTGATGGTTCAGGATCAGAAGTTTCATCCTCTTCCTCTTCCTCGTCTGACTCAAGTGAGAATGATTCTGGTGCATCAGGAACCGGCAGTCCTTCTCCGTGGGGTACTGGGCGTATAGCTGATGGAATGTTTGGATAATGCACAGTCCACTTTTTCTTCTTTGACACACCTTTCCCAACTGGAGGCACCATGCAAAAGTAACAATTGCTGGTATGATCTGTTGTCTCTCTCCAAATCATTGGCACTGCAAAAGGCATAGATTTCCTTTTCCTGTTCAACCACTGGCGAAGATTTGTTGCATAAGTGTTGCAGCATATGTGTGGGGTCCACCTTTTGTCCTGCTCTCCAATTTTGCAGCCAAAATAAAGGTGATAGGCTTTCTTAACCATAGTGGTTATACTGCGCTTTTGTGATGCAAAAGTCACTTCACCACAAACATAGCAGAAGTTATCTGCACTGTTCACACAAGTACGAGGCATCTCTGCTCACTTTGGCTAAACAGAAATGTGTCCCTTTGCAAAATCAAACACTGACAAATAAGAGAGCACGACACTGTATGATTTCTAGAGCTGATATAGGGCAATTTGTTTAGCAGAGTGATGTAAGCTTCGTTATGATTGCATCATCCATGACTTCTAGGAATAACATGATGCAATTCATATAATGTATGACGCAATACCAGCTTCAGATTGCATCATTCATTGTTTTGCCTAAAATGCAAGTACTGTCCAAACCCAGTCATAGATTTATTCATAGATCCAGTCAAAGATGTATTTTAGTCATTTCTGGCTTAAATTGAGATCCCTTCCCTTTATAACTCACTTATCCTCCTCCATTCCCAAGTCAAGGGTTGTATATACTGACCCAATAGCATATCTTGAAAATTAGAGCCAATCAAGAATTTTAAGCATCATTTTTGTTCTCAGTGACCCAGAATTAGTAAAGTTTGACTACATTTATTTCAGAAGCATTTTGGCTGTAGAGCAGTGTTATATGTGTGCAATTTACAAAACTAATAAACAGTCTTGGGGACAGATTTTATAAAATGCCTTTCAGAGCCATTTAATTCATCATGTATTCAGCATTTGATCCTGCATCATTGGATGCAATCGAGGTTTTGCCATTGACTTCAGTGGTAGCAGGTTTGTGCCTTATATAAGAGATTAACAATCTGTAACATGCCTCTGAAAAGTTTAATTTAGACCTGGATCGGCCTCAAATTAGGTCTCATCCTGTTCACACTGAAGACAAAGAGCCTATTGATTTTGATGGAAAAAGGACTGGGCCCATTGCCATTCGCATGGAACGTTACCCAAACTAAAAGTTCTCTACTTAGTTTCTAGTGCCTCTAATTGTTGTTGTTCCTGTCACTTGACTCTCATTTGAGTTTCAGTGGGTTGGAGGTCTAGCTCATTATCCAGTTTCATAGCCTTGAATGGAAAATGTGTTCTAATACTTTAAGTCTTTATGGTGGGATTTTAAAGAACACTCAATGCTGGCCTGACTCTGCTTCCATTGCAGTCAAATGGAGCCCTACCATTCTGTGGGAATAGCGTTAGGCTAACATTGAAAGAGTGATTTTGAAAATCCCACCCAATATCTACATCTCATCCTTGATTTTTGTCATAGACGAATTTTGGAACAGGATCTTTTTATGTTTTCAGGATATCCAGAATTGGAGTGAGCATCTTTCACTCCTTACTACTAGAACACTACGTGTCTGTATGCTGTTTTTCTGGCATACATATATGTGTAAGGTACCAGTAAGTCAGAATAGGATGTTTGGAATGGTTCCTTTCACATAAAGAAATGGGGTGTGTGATTGTACAATTTAAATCTATATTTATGCTGCTTTTACAATATGTACATATACCTAGAATCATAGAATATCAGGGTTGGAAGGGACCTAAGGAGGTCATCTAGTCCAACCCGTTGCTCAAAGCAGGCCTGATCCCCAGACAGATTTTTACCCTAGTTCCCTAAATGGCCCCCACAAGGATTGAACTCACAATCCTGGGTTTAGCAGGCCAATGCTCAAACCACTGAGCTATTCCTCCCCGCTGTTTTATTTGGCCAGAGAGAATTTAGAGTCTAGGATATTTTGACACTTTTTGACTTATTCTGTACACAACAGGCCAGGTTATAGTTAAAATATTCCTCTTGACTTACAATGTGGAAGTAGACCGACAACTATCACAATGTTTTAATTGATTGCATTTTAGAATAGCTTATATTTTACTTTAGGATTAGGTGTCTTTTCCAAGAATTTTTTTTTAGCCAAGTGGTTCAATCCATATAATACAGTATTTACATTTTAAATGCTGTTCAAAATCTGATTACACATTTCGCAACTATATCTGAAAGTGTACACGTTATAATACTTTTTATGTTGTCCCTGTTTATGAGTTAAATCCTGCAGTTTTTGGTCTGTCAGAGCCCCCATTGATTTCAGTGGGAGATTTTGACTGAATAATAGCTGTAAGATTCGGTCCTCTCTGTGAAGATTTTTAAGAGTTTCTAATGGAAACACACTTGTATGCCAATGAAATACAGATGTGGTTTTTTTTTTCCTGAAATTGAATGTTTAGGTGGATATTTTAGAATATGTTACAGAAAATCCTCTGAGATGCATTAATGATATGAAGTACAGCTGTGCGGGAACTGGACTCTTCATTATGGGGAGTCTCATAATTTTGAAATTTCTTCAATTACAGAATGAAAACAAAAAAAAAAAAATTAAAATTTTCCATGCACTGAAATTTTTGGGAAAAAAATCATTTCAGGTCAATTGAAATGTTTTGATCTGATTTTATTTTTTTTATTTTCTATTATTGATATTCTAAATAGGCTTGGCAGAATTCAATTTCTATTTTCTTTATAATAGTGGATAATATAGGTATTTATTTTTAAACATTTATTTATTTTTATTGATTTAAATTTTCACAGTTGGGGGAAACTATGGAAGGTCTGAAAATGGTGGGGGTCAGACAATAATTATTTAATGATAGTAGACGTTAAGATTTACTGAGTTAAAGGTTTATGGTAATTAAAACACACACTATCAACATCAGATGTCAAAATATTCAAAGTAAATATCCTTAAATCAAACTCTAAGTTCTCAAGCAGCATTTTTCTTACTTTCCCTGTCTGTAAATTTTGATTATAATCAATGGAAATATTTGATATCACTTTGTGTGTGTATGATGAAATTGATTATCACACTTGCTGATAAAAACCTCATCCTTCCAAGCCTAATTATAAAATAAATCAATACATTAATAAAAATGAAAAGTAATTTTGAAATGGAAAACCAGAACAGTCCACTCTGAAAAGTGTGAAATCGAATATTTCACCTTTATCAAAATGCTTTCAATTTTCATGTCAGAATGAATTTTCATTAATGGCAACGTGTTTTTGTGAACGATTTTACTTTTGACGAATTGGCATTTGCTGACAGAAACATGTTGCACTGGAAGATTTCCAACCAGCTCTAATATCAAGGTTTTTTTATCTTTCAAGCACGATGCCCACATTTTTGATCACGTGCACTTGTGGGTGTTCCCAAGCACAGTCTGTAAACCCCCCACCATGTGTGAATACAGAGCTGGGTTATGTGTGAACACACAAGTGGGGATTTGCCTGCCTAAATATTGACATAAATCTCTTGAAAAATTTGGGCTTAAATTTACAAGAGAATTTCTTGAAGATTAGCAGATAAACATGGACAGATTGTGGCTTAATCTCATTTCAGTTGCTCTATAGTTTTTAAAACCATTTTACATTAAGAACATACAAAATATCAGGGGTTAGAACCTGGCCTCGCTGAAGTCAATGGGAGATTTGTTGTTGACGCCAGTTGGCCAAGACTTCACCCCAGTATTATACATTCAGAAGAGTAGGGACATAGACATTCTCCTCAAGCCCTATATCAAGCTATAAAAATACATTAAGTTTAGAACAGGGCAGTGGATTGGAAGTCAGGGTATAGTTCTATTCATACTTCCACCAGACACTAGTGTGGCTTTGGACAAATTACTTAGAGCTAAAATCTGCTCTCATTACACCAGTGCAAAGCTGGGATCATTATCCCCCTAACTTCATGGAATTATTTCAGCTTTACACTAATGCAAAGCAGAGCAAAATTTGGTTCTATACCTCTCTGTGCCTCTATTTTCCTATCTGTAAAATAATTCTTCCCTTGGACAGAGGGGTGTGTGGGGTTTATTTCCTCTGCGTTTATAAAGTGCTTGGAGATTCTCTGATTTAAGACATGCTTTGTCCTGATCGAAAGCCTTTTAAAGTCAATGGAAAGACTTTCTTTGCCTTTAGTGGACTTTGAAACAGGCCTTCATGAAAGTGCAATGTATTAAGTCACTTGCTTCAGTAAAATAGTGCAAATGATGTGAAGTTTCTCAAAAGCTTCCAAGTAGCAGTCATCTGCCTTCTTTTTTTCTCTTTCAAGATGCAGCTTTTTTTTTCTTTTCGGTAAAGATGTGGCTTCTGACTGGGGCGTGAGATGTTAGATTTTAAGAGCTAAAAATCTATCTAAAAGGGAACCTCTAAAAGGCATAAATCTGTGTGTCACAACATATTTTTTCCTCAAGACAAGCTCAATCCTATTGTCCTCCTGCCTGCAAAAACAGAACTCTCCTTATGACATTTCCCCGAGACTTTAATGAGTTTAGTCTGTAGGATTTCCTTTTTTGGTGACATTATCAGAAGAAATTACCCTGTACCATTACCTATGGCCAATGAGGCCTGACAGGCCTCCTTTCTCTTTCCTCTCCCAGGCTGCATGCGATTCTCTGAGACAGGAAAGTATCGTCTAGACGTGACCCTTTGAAGTTTCCTTTACCTCCATCGACCAGCTCACTGAAATGTCAGTGCTGTACTTCCCAGTCCAAAACACTCAGAGCTTGTTGATGCTGCCGTGCTTATTATAACCATTTACTGTACTACTCTGCACTGGAGGAAACGCCAGGCTGGCTGTGGAATTTGCCTGGAATTCATTCCGCTCTAGCCCTGGGTGGCCCTGGGCCGGCCTGTGGTTTTAGGCTGAAGTGGGAGGGTGTGGGACTGCAAAATGAGAAGGCCCAAGACTGTGTAGCTCTATAAATGATGTAGTAGAATTATTTCTCAGGAGATGCGAACCTTCAAAGCAGTTGAACGAAAGAAAAAGCATCTCCTGAAAGAACTGTCACTCAGACGGTAATAAAGTAACATCTGAGTAAAGTGCCAGATTTAGGCTTTTTGTGGTTATTTTCTCAGACATCCTACCCACTTGCCAGTGCTGGAATCTGGCTGTCAAAAGTCGGGTCCTCACTTTAATTTCAGTGTGACCTCCCACCTTGAAAACTATGCAGGATCAATCCTAACTCAGCACTGGGGTTCTAGTATATCTAGAACTCCCACTGAGGCTATTGAAATACATAAGCAAAACCAGCATTTTTAGACGAACAAAGCAAAACTCACTGCATTCCTATCACTCAAGTACATGATTATAAGCCAGAAAGTCATGGGTTCTAGTCCTGGCTTTGATATCTGTTTCTTCTGTGGCTTTGGGAAAGTTGCTTTGTCATGTACGGACTTAGATATGAGTGAATGAAATGATGTTGTGCTCTAGTCCTCGGTCTACTGAGTACCTGCTATTATGGGTAGCTAAGGCCGTTCTCCTACATCAAATGGCAGCAGCTAGTGGTTTTGGAGCTGATGGATGAGGATTCTAATCTCTCTCTGATGTATCTATTAATTTGGCCGTTGTGAAGGTGTGCTTGTATTTCAACTCCTGTGTCTGAATTTCCCCCTCTTTAAGAAGGGAAAGTAATATTTACCCCTTCACAGAGGTATTGTGAGGCTTAATCCATGTTTTTAAAAGGTTTGGAAGAAGAAGAAAAGCGCTATATTATTAACTCATGAAATTTAAGACTCTTGTCCTTCTGTGAAAGGCTGCACGTGATTTCCATGTAAACGGTTAGCATCAAGCAAAATAACATTTTCCTGATCTAGGAACATTTTCAGTTATGACACACTAAGAGTAGAAACGTGTGACAGTCACGTTGGTATACTCTCTGGGGAGGCTGGAGGGCTGAGTGCCAGCCCCAATGGGGAGCTGCAAGTGTATTGACTCCTGCAAAGCCGGTAGCCTGGACAGGCAAGCCCCTAACCTCTGTATAGCCTGAAAGGCAACGAGCCTAAATGTAAACTGTTTCCAAACACCCAGTAATTGGGTTGCACCAATTTGTTCTGCCCTCCAATCACACTTTACGAATGTCGAATCTAGTGAGTGAGGATTGAATTGGAAAACAGTTAAGTGAGCTTGACAGACTCTGCATATTCCGTGTTTGTATATATGACAGTTCAATCATTTATAAACTTTCCCACAAAATCAAACAACACCCTCTTTAGGGAGTGGTTTTCTAGCTATTATGAAAAACATGCTATGTGGCATCTAGGGTATACAGAACTGCAGCCAAATAACACTTTTGTTAGTGAGTTTTTTCCTTTCTCTAATTTTTCTTTTAAACATTTGCTCATCGCAAAGATTTCAGAGGGACATTACTTACAGGGTATTTTCTTTGTTTAGTTTTCTGCTGGCCTTATTTAGCACTGGGCTACAGCCAGAGCCATGCATTTTTCAGATTACATTATGTGACTCCCCATGGTTTCAATTTACATCCACTTTATCATTCTGTATCTCTCATAAAATTGGTAAAGCTTCAGAGCTCTCTGCTATAGAATTATGCTAAGAAATAGGAACGCTCCACATGGCATCTTGGGCATTGCAAATGCCACCGTCTTGGATCAGATTGTCTATTCAGCAAAAAATCAGAATGTCTTTGTAAACGTTAATCCCTTGTTCGATAATTTTGGGCCGCTCACATAGGACACTCCTGTGGACTCACCCATGGGAAAGGCTCAGGGAGATGTCTGGATTCTACAGAGTTTTCTGCCTCTGAGACTAGGCAGTTGTGGGCTCACAGGGGATATGAAACTTTGTGCTGCTAATTGGGCACTCATCATCATCATTCAAAGGCATAACTTCTGCCTTTTTTATTTTTTCCTGGCCCAAACTGCTGGATTGCTGGGGAACATGCCATGGCTCTGTTCCCGTTCTGCCTGCTCAAAAGCACCACCCTGCTGAGCCCCATCCATGTGGAGTTAGCTTGGAGGGGTTTCCCCCGGCCTATTCACAGTGAGAGAGGATGCTATGGCCAGCGGTTGCTGATCCTTGCAGGGCATTTTGCCCTTCGCTTCTCTGGGTGTCTGTGAGCAGAGGGCCCTTCACTTCCTGCTCCCACTTGTTCAGTGACAAACAAGAATAAATCTGTAATGGGAGGAGTCACTGTAGATTTGCTCTGCTGTAACTGGCCCTCAACCTGCATCTTTCCCAGGGTTTCATTAACTCCGTTATCCAATTCACAGCTTTGACAATTAGCATGAATGGTTTTCTCCCACCACGAGGACTCAGGGTAAAGATTGATCTGGGTGTAATTTTCAGTAACTTCAGTAATTTTATTGGACCTCAAAGTGTTCTGTGGTTGGAGGAAATATTCTGTGTGAAACTCATAGCTTCATCTGGTAGTGATTTGTCATTTACAATGTTTTGGGCTTGCTGCCAGGTCAGCTGTTGGCAAAAGAAAGGAAGACAAGGGAATAAAATGATTATCAAGAAAAGGCTTAGAAATGTGGTGAATGAAATAAACTAAGAATAACTTAAAACTAAACTAGGAGATAATATAATCAGTCACAGAAACAACAGGGAGTAGGCAGCAAGGGAGATCATGTTCCACCTTATTCACATTCAGAATATTTGAATATTATCCTTAAAATATATGTAATCAGTTGGACCATGTGAACAGGTCTCTCCTTCAGCTCCTGGAAACTTGGCAGGTAAGTGTTCTAGGTGAATTAAACAGCATATACAGTTCACAAGGTACCTTCACCTCTGGGTCCAAGAGACTGAGCTTCAGCCCGAGTCCGGATGTCTATACTGCAATTTTATAGTCCTGCAGCCCAGGCCGGTGAGCCTGTTAGCTGACATGGGCAAGCCACAGATATTTTATTACAGTGTAGGCATACCCTTAGGCCTGTTCTACATTAGAAAATTAGGTTGGTTTAACTACATCACTCAGGGTGTAAAAAATCCACACCCCTGCCAACCTAAGTCCCAGTGTAGACAGCGCTAGGTCAGTGGAAAAATTCTTCCATCAACCTATCTATCGCTTCTCAGGGAGGTGGATTACCTATGCCAATGGGAGAATTACCTCCTGTTGGCGTAGGTAGTGTCTACACTCAAGTGCTAGAGTGATGCAAAAACAGCAGCACAGCTGTACCGCTGTAGTAATTTAAATGTAGACAAGCCCTTATTCTGCGTGCCTTCTCCCAGCTATTGAGCTGGTGAGCTAATTACTTCATTAGCCATCGGGTTCTCTGCAGGAGCAAGTGATCCCTTCTCACTTTCCGAGCCCACTCCTACTCTCACCACACCCAGGACCCAGGGTGCTCCAAGTGACCAGAGTGCTGGCTTCCAAAAGGCTCTATCTGTAGCTGCTAACAGCACCCTTTCACAGACCACCAGGAACATATTTCCTGTGGTGATCTTGTAAAGCTGTAGTTACATATAGGTTAGGTACATGTGACACTCTGTACCTCAAAATAACACCCTGGAACCACCATATTCACCACTGTGATATAAGGATGATATGTTTTGCACAAAGTATGCTTTGTGAGGTATCATTTGAGAAGTCATAGATTCATAGATTCTAGGATTGGAAGGGACCTTGACAGGTCATCGAGTCCAGTCCCCTGCCCGCATGGCAGGACCAAATACTGTCTAGACCATCCCTGATAGACATTTATCTAACCTACTCTTAAATATCTCCAGAGATGGAGATTCTACAACCTCCCTAGGCAATTTATTCCAGTGTTTAATCACCCTGACAGTTAGGAACTTTTTCCTAATGTCCAACCTAGACCTCCCTTGTGGCAGTTTAAGCCCATTGCTTCTTGTTCTATCCTTAGAGGCTAAGGTGAACAAGTTTTCTCCCTCCTCCTTATGACACCCTTTTAGATACCTGAAAACTGCTATCATGTCCCCTCTCAGTCTTCTCTTTTCCAAACTAAACAAACCCAATTCTTTCAGCCTTCCTTCATAGGTCATGTTCTCAAGACCTTTAATCATTCTTGTTACTCTTCTCTGGACCCTTTCCAATTTCTCCACATCTTGCTTGAAATGTGGTGCCCAGAACTGGACACAATACTCCAGCTGAGGCCTAACCAGAGCAGAGTAGAGCGGAAGAATGACTTCTCATGTCTTGCTAACAACACACCTGTTAATACAACCCAGAATCATGTTTGCTTTTTTTTGCAACAGCATCACACTGTTGACTCATATTTAGCTTGTGGTCCACTATAACCCCTAGATCCCTTTCTGCTGTACTCCTTCCTAGACAGTCTCTTCCCATTCTGTAAGTGTGAAACTGATTTTTTCTTCCTAAGTGTAGCACTTTGCATTTGTCTTTGTTAAACTTCATCCTGTTTAACTCAGACCATTTCTCCAATCTGTGCTCCAAAGCAGTTGCAATCCCTCCCAGTTTGGTATCATCCGCAAACTTAATAAGCGTACTTTCTATGCCAATATCTAAGTCATTAATGAAGATATTGGACAGAGCCAGTCCCAAAACAGACCCCTGCGGAACCCCACTCGTTATGCCTTTCCCGCAGGATTGGGAACCATTAATAACAACGGTTATCCAGCCAGTTATGCACCCACCTTATAGTAGCCACATCTAAATTGTATTTGCCTAGTTTATCGATAAGAATATCATGCGAGACCGTATCAAATGCCTTACTAAAGTCTAGGTATACCACATCCACAGCTTCTCCCTTATCCACAAGACTCATTATTCTATCAAAGAAAGCTATCAGATTGGTTTGACATGATTTGTTCTTTACAAATCCATGCTGGCTGTTCCCTATCACCTTACCACCTTCCAAGTGTTTGCAGATGATTTCCTTAATTACTTGCTCCATTATCTTCCCTGGCACAGAAGTTAAACTAACTGGTCTGTAGTTTCCTGGGTTGTTTTTATTTCCCTTTTTATAGATGGGCACTATATTTGCCCTTTTCCAGTCTTCTGGAATCTCTCCCATCTCCCATGATTTTCCAAAGATAATAGCTAGAGGCTCAGATACCTCCTCTATTAGCTCCTTGAGTATTCTAGGATGCATTTCATCAGGCCCTGGTGACTTGCAGGCATCTAACTTTTCTAAGTGATTTTTAACTTGTTCTTTTTTTATTTTATCTGCTAAACCTACCCCCTTCCCATTAGCATTCACTGTGTTAGGCATTCCTTCAGACTTCTCGGTGAAGACCGAAACAAATAAGTCATTAAGCATCTCTGCCATTTCCAAGTTTCCTGTTACTGTTTCTGCCTCTTCACTAAGCAGTGGGCCTACCCTGTCTTTGGTCTTCCTCTTGCTTCTAATGTATTGATAAAAAGTCTTCTTGTTTCCCTTTATTCCTGTAGCTAGTTTGAACTCATTTTGTGTCTTTGCCTTTCTAATCTTGCCCCTGCATTCCTGTGTTGTTTGCCTGTATTCATCCTTTGTAATCTGTCCTAGTTTCCATTTTTTATATGACTCCTTTTTATTTTTTAGATCATGCAAGATCTCGTGGTTAAGCCAAGGTGGTCTTTTGCCACATTTTCTATCTTTCCTAACCAGCGGAATAGTTTGCTTTTGGGCCCTTAATAATGTCCCTTTGAAAAACTGCCAACTCTCCTCAGTTGTTTTTCCCCTCAGTCTTGATTTCCATGGGACCTTACCTATCAGCTCTCTGAGCTTACCAAAATCTGCCTTCCTGAAATCCATTGTCTCTATTTTGCTGTTCTCCCTTCTACCCTTCTTTAGAATTGCAAACTCTATGATTTCATGATCACTTTCACCCAAGCTGCCTTCTACTTTCAAATTCTCAACGAATTCCTCCCTATTTGTTAAAATCAAGTCTAGAACAGCTTCCCCCCAGTAGCTTTTTCAACCTTCTGAAATAAAAAGTTGTCTGCAATGCAGTCCAAGAATTTGTTGGATAGTCTGTGCCCTGCTGTGTTATTTTCCCAACATATATCTGGATAGTTGAAGTCCCCCATCACCACCAAATCCTGGGCTTTGGATGATTTTGTTAGTTGTTTAAAAAAAGCCTCATCCACCTCTTCCACCTGGTTAGGTGGCCTGTAGTAGACTCCTAGCATGACATCACCCATGTTATTATCTGTTGAACATTACTATTCTGTTGAATTGTATGTGTTACAATTGTTTCTGAAGTTATGGAATTTTGCTATGTGTGTGTTACTGAAATATGTTGTGAGCCTGGGAGATGACCACAGCTGGCCTTTTGGTGGCAACAAAGGAGCAACTAACACCCCCAGACAGATTTACATTAGGACTCTCCCAGTGGTCCCCTTCCAAAGCACATAGACAATGGAGGCCCAGTGCCTTCCTATTGGCCAGCCATCTCCATGAAGGCCATCAGAACCAAAACAGGGCAGCATCTTCCCTTTCATTTCTGTCCTGTACCTGGATCTCTCTTGCTCTAACTCTCCTACCTGTACTCAGAGGTTCTTGAGTAGACTTTTCATAACTATTGAATTTATTTTTGCCCATGGATGAGGCTTGGTTAATGGAGCAGCTGCTGGTCACTAGGAGGTGACACGGAAGATGGTGTAAGCTACACTGGGTGAGTGTGGGTTGGGTATGTTGTAATGTATTACAAGTTTTTACCAAGTTTTGGTTTTCATATCTATGGGTGTAAACTCTCAATTTGCTTGCCCTTGTGGGTGGTTCTTGAAATGGGGTTAGATTAAACGGTTTGAAATTTAGACTATCCTTAGGCCTGGTCCCCACTTAGTCCGGACTTCGGACTAAGGTACGCAAATTCAGCTACGTTAATAACGTAGCTGAATTCGAAGTACCTTAGTCCGGACTTACCGCGGTCCAGACGCGGCCGGAAGTCTCCCCCCGTCGACGCCGCGTACTCCTCTCGGCGAGCTGGAGTACCGGCGCCGACTGTGAGCACTTCCGGGATCGATCCAGGATCGATTTATCGCGTCTTAACCAGACGCGATAAATCGATCACAGAACATCGATGGCGTGCCGCCGGACCAGCCGGTAAGTGAAGACTAGGCCTTAGATAGGAATTCATGATACCCAATGCCTGAGGTCAGAATCTGCCCCCTAAATCTGTGAATGGATCAGACGTAGCTGCCTTTGAGATGCTGGTAAACCTGTGATGGGGCGCTATGGAGATTGGGTGGGTGTGACTATATTGACCTGAACTGTGACTGTATAGATCATTGTTGCAACCAGGGTCCTATGGTTGCACCAGGTCTTGTACAGAGGAGGTCAAATGGGGTGTCTATGGAAAGGTTGTAGTTTGTTGGTTATGATTATGCTGTCTGTATGTGTGTATCATTTTTGTATTTAAAGTTATGAACATTGGCTATATACTTGTATCTCAATGTGTTTGATTCTAAGTAGCCTCAGTGAAGCATTTGGTCAGCTTATTGAGAAAGGACTATTCTCCGTTCCCAATCAAGAAACACTTAACTGACAATGGACTTTGGGAGACGCCAATCCACATCTGAGCTTTCCTGGGAATGTTCAAACTAACATGTAAACAATGGCGTCGGCCTGCAAAAAGCTGAATCATTCATGGACATGTGTCTTGCCTGGTACAAACTCCATCTTGTTGCTGTGACTTTGCACAGTAGAACAAACGGGTTTCCACCCACAAAAGAGAGAATATAAAAGGCCCTGGAAACCCCTCCATTTTGTCTTCAGCTGGCTTAAGAGATAGCCTCTCCACCCCAAAGAGATGCCTGAAAGAAACTGGAACAAAGGACAGTAACTACGGGGTGTGAGTGATTGCTGGATCCAGACTAGAAAGGAGTCTAGTCTGTGAAAGAAGATTATTGGAACATTCTGAGGGTGAGATTTACCCACATTCAGTTTCCTACTATATTAGGCTTAGACTTGCATGTTTTTGTTTTATTTTGCTTGGTAACTTACTTTGTTCTGTCTGTTATTACTTGTAATCACTTAAATCCTACTTTTTATATTTAATAAAATCACTGTTGCTTATAAATTAACCCAGAGTAAACAATTCCTGGGGGAGCAAACAGCTGTGAATATCTCTCTATCAGTGTTATAGAAGGCAGACAATTTATGAGTTTACCCTGTATAAGCTTTATACAGAGTAAAACGGATTTATTTGGGATTTGGATCCCATTGGGGTCTGGGTGCTAGAGACAGGAGCACTTCTTACGCTGTTTTCAGTTAAGTCTGCAGCTTTTGGGGGGCATGGTTCAGACCTGGGTCTGTGTTTGCAGCAGGCTAGCATGTCTGGCTCAACAAGACCGGGTTTTGAAGTCCCAAGTTGGCAGGGAAAACAGGCTCAGAGGTAGTCTCAGCACATCAGGTGGCAGTCTCAAGGGGGTTTCTGTGATCGAACCCGTCCCAGTGGGTATGGGGAAGAGTGGGCAGGATGGGCTAGAACAAGAGGAAGCATGTCATCCTCTTTGTGTCCCCAGGATATTCTCCAGAGAAGATAATAATAGCTGATGTAACTGACACACGGAGGAGCTGGGAAGAAGGTGAAAATTAAAATAGCTTCCAAATGCTTTTAGCTTATTCCTCCCTTTGCTCTGCAGCACCTATATTGGACCATTTTAGGTTCTGAAACATTGGCAGGGTGGGTGTTTGCAGGTTTAAGAGAGACTGAGTGTAAGGAAACTGAAGGCCTGTCCCAAAGCTCAGTTTGGTCAGTGGAAAAATTCCCACTGACTACAGTGGGCTTTGGAAGAGCCCCTAGTTAGTGTGAGGAGTCTCGCTTACACCATCTTGTATGCCATCTCTGAGTTTGGCCCGTCCCTCTTCTCTGTGTTCCCATTTGTCTGATCCTGCTCCTACACTGCTTTTACCGTGTACCCTCTGACTGTTTTTCTTCACAGCCCCACTTCCCATTCTTTATCACCCCACCCCTCCTATTTATCCATCTCTGTCACTATAGTTACTTTTCACCCCTACCCTCACTTCCAAATCCATCCCTTCTCTTCCTCTCTTTAATTTTTCTCCTGCTTTGAAATGCATATTGCCTCTGCTTCTCTTCCCCCCGCTGTGCTAAATTGATACTCGAGGAAGCAGTGCCTTCCATCAGTGCATATCACTGCTGATTTCCCCTTGCTGAAAGGAGTGGCTGCCTTCTGAGGTACATTGTAGTTGAGGATAGGCAGCCTTTCGTCTGTTGTGATGGTAGTGTACAACTGCATGATCTGGAAGGATTTTCTTGCCCTGATAATTTTTCTTATTCTCCATCAGTATGAGGAGAATAAGGAACTTAAACTGCATCAGCAGCAGGCTCTCTGTAGTATTAGCATACTGGGATATAATATTGTTTTGATGAGGAAGGCAGCAAAGTGTTTACTCTTGATTAAAGATATGGGGAAGTTATCACTACCTCTTCTCCTTTCATTTAGCAGGAAGATATCTGCAGGAAGCCTTGATGAATAATTATTACCTGTGCACCTTTAAAGGTGGTGAATGGGTGACTTGAAACATTATTTTTCAGAGGTGCTAGTGTAATGTGTTATCTAGTGGGTTGAGAGGAGGATTGAGAACCAGAAACCACTGAGTTTTAATCCTGGCTCTGGCACTGACTTCTGTTGTGATATTGTGCAGGGTGGCGTGAGGATTAATTAATTGATATCGGTACAATTCTTAGAAGATTAAGTGCTCCCTTTTAATGTTGAGTTTTATTATTTATTATTTTATTAATAGAAAAAAGTTTTCCTTCTACAGAAAAAGAATCCCTCCCTGTTTCAAACTGGTGTTTCCTCCAGCATGTTTTCCAATCAGACATTCCAGATGACTTGTGATTTCATGCTGGCTTGTTTCAGTAGCGTGTCATGCCAAGGAATTCAATACAACTGATGTACTGTGGTGTGTCAAGTCTTGACATAGCCCATCAGCTGCATGTTTTTCAAGAAGATTCTATTCTAACACTGTAGTTTGTAATTATTTGCCCCCTTAAGACCGAGACATGTTGTGACATGATTTGAGCACACATTTCATGGATGGTCAGTGCAGAGATATGTCTCTGGATTTGAAGCCATTCTCCAAGAAAAAGAGCTGAAAAAGGAGGGCTTCATGTTTACCCAGTCAATGACATTAGATAATGTGGGTATTGCAAGGGAAAAACACTTTATAATAGACTCCTAAGGAATTCACTAAACCCCCCTTCCCAAAGGGTATGTTTGCCTAGAAGCTCTTCTCCAGAGACTTGGAGGAAAAAAGCTAAATCTACTATCAAAACATGAGTTATTTTCTGTTATTGTGAATAGTCAGACCTTTATCAACCAGACAGTATACCAGGGGCTGGCAACCTTTGAGAAGTGGTGTGTCAAGTCTTCATTTATTTACTGTCATTTAAGGTTTCACGTGCCTTAAATGTAGTAATACATTTTACATTTATAGGGGCCGGCAGCTGGAACCCAGCTGGCAAGGGGCTGGCGGCCGGAACCCCAGACTGGCAGCAAGCTGATCTTTAGTGGCACTCTCCTGCCAGCTGGGGTCCCAGCCACCGGCCCCGCTCAGCCCGCTGCCAGCCTGGGGTTCCATTCATCCAGGCAGGCAGTGGGCTGAGCAGGGCTGGTGGCCGGGACCCTGGCTGGCAGCAGCGTGCCACTAAAAATCAGCTCGCGTGCCGCCTTTGGCACGTGTGCCGCAGGTTACCGACCCCTGTAGTATACTGTGCTAAAAAGGGAAGTATGTCCCAAATTGAATATATTTTGTGGCCTTCTGAGGTACCTATAGGAAATGATAGCAAAACTCTTTTATTTAATTTATTTAATCTATACATATTCAGGGCTCCTATCACTAACAAAATTCCATAAAGCAATATTCTTTCTGAAGGTTTGTATTCTCTGTCCCTCCAGTTTCTCGCTCGGTATGTACATACATTCTTAAGTGTAAATCAGATGTTGCTTGAAAAGCTGCCAGGGTTTCTGGGAAAACAGGTACATTAGGAGACACTAGTTTCATTTCTCACCTTGCACCAGATAGGCAGTTTTCTTAACTGTGAAAAACATTGAGTACATTACATGTAAGATCCCTGCTGCATATCTGTTTTCTTCCATGCTATTTGGTCTGTCTGGGTCACCTGCTACCATTCTCCTTACTTGGTCCACCATGAATATTTATTTGCTATTCTGAAAATCAGATCATCTACATTAAGTCAAATCTGGAGCACCTGAAATATTTGTGGGAGATGAGCCAAGGCATTCAGTTTACTCAGCCTTTGAAAGGTTCTTGTGAACAATCTGAATTGTTATTTGAGACTTATGTTGGAAATAGACTTATGAAGCCTAGGTAAGGAAACAAAGGCACTTCTTGTTCTTAACCACAGAGAAGGGATTGGGTGTTGTCATGGTGGTGCTACTGACTTATCCGAATAGTAAAGTCCACTACCATGCATCAAAGGTCAAAGAAAAATAGAAATATTTGTAGAATTCAAGACATTGAAAAGAGATTCTGCTCAAATACCATGTTACTGTGAAACTGCAAGAAAGGCTGTGGAAATGCTTACACGTCAGTTTTAGGTCAATAAAAAGTGGTTTAGGTCACAGCTAAACTGTCTGAAGCGATATTAAAAAATATACCTGTTCTTTAGATTCACACTGATTGCTCACCCCTTCAGAACAGCTAATCTGGTTAGTGGGCAAATGCTCTAGAGATTCATTTATTAAGGAAGGCAAGGTGTAACCTCGCTCTTTGGTTTATAGATTAATACATGTTAAAGCCCAAAGGGATGATTATGATCATCTTCTCTGA
Organism: Malaclemys terrapin pileata; assembly: GCF_027887155.1. Classification (NCBI taxonomy): domain Eukaryota; kingdom Metazoa; phylum Chordata; order Testudines; family Emydidae; genus Malaclemys; species Malaclemys terrapin. The sequence goes on from NC_071512.1 coordinate 87,222,420, forward strand.
CCTTCTGTGTAGTACTGGCCATAGAATTTAATCAAGTAATTTCTGCCTGAAGCCTATGTCTTTATCTAGCATATATACTCTTGCTGTCTTGCTGACACTTCATGCTAAAATAGCAAAATTTTAAGGAAATAAGTTCTACCTGTTAATTTATCATGCCTGTATCTCTTCATATATCCTTATTTACTGCTGCACTTTTCTGAGACTATCCCTGTTGTGTAATGACCTACAAAGATTTGCAGAAATTTATTGATACTTTTGTGGCTGATCTACTCTTCCCCTTTTTTCTGACAAAGACTCTAAGTGAAGGACAAACTTTCAAGTTCTTTATGTACTACAGGCTAATGAAGTCCAAATACAGCAGAAGAGTGAAATTAGTGCCCAGTTAAATAATTCATTGTCATTTATTTTTCTTTTAAGTAAAACGAAATCTCCCAGGTTTAATTAACATTTCAGTGTTCTTAAATAGGACAGGAATGCCATTTCCTGGCCCTTAGCACTACAATAACAGAGAAAATAGAGGAGTATGTAAATATTTATTCAAACAATATAATAGCTGTGAAAGAGACAGCACAAAGGTGTTGACAATAATTATGTAACTAGTAGGGATAACAGGAAGGTGAAAAGACTAGCCTGGTAATTTACCTCAGGGCCTAACCTGAAAGAACTCAGAACAATCTTCTTCACTTCATTGCTAGCGTAAGGAGTTAACAGAACTAAAGAAAAATTAAAAAGGTCCCTAGAAATAGCTTCTACTGACATCAGGGCCTGACTTCAGGCTAACAAACAACGTTCTCCCTTCTTGTTTTCAGACAGGGAAAGCAGTTTCCTAATGTGTTGGATTTTGACAAACTTGGTCCTGTCAGATGGCCAGGTCTTGCATCAGATTTACAAAACTTTATCGGCAGCTCAGTTCTGCTGAACATTCACAGATCTCCGAGTGATTTCAATGGAAGTGCTTGTATGAGTAAGATCTGCAGGATCCTGAGTGTAAGATAGATGAATTTTTTTTTTCATATAAGAGCTCACACAAACAGAGGGGCTGGGAGAAGATGATAGGAGTCTGGTTTGAGCTGGTTTCATAGTTTGGAGTGATGAATTGCATGGCAAAGATATCACTGCTAATAAAGGACCCAACATGTTGGGTAGCACCTTAGTCCACAAGCAGCCCCACTGACATCAGTGGGACTATTTGTGGAGGGAAATGTTATTCACCATAAGCAGTATCGGAATTTGGCCCAAAGAAAGCTGAGTGCCTTTTCCCCCAGGGACTGAGCATTTCTTGGGAGCTGCCCCTGGGAAGCATTTCACATTGAAGATTGTAAGAGTGAAGGGTCTCAGTATCTCACAGGGTACTGAAAGGGTAGCTTTCAGTTTTGGGTCCTTGGACAGATTTCTAAGGAATAACTAAAGACGGGTAAGAGCTCAACCATTTGTTTGTTCTCTTGAGCATCATTAAGTTCTCTTGAGCCTTTCCTTTAACTCAAACCTTTTAGTATGGTAATGTTGGGAATGCATACATGGGGCCATGGCCACAGTTACCTGCTGACCCCTTTGAGCAAAGGGACTATAAACTTCCCCTGATGAGCAGTAGTTTAGGGGTGCAATCTGTTGGCTCTGACCGCTCTCAGTTGCCTCCATAGCAACCCCCATCACAAATGTTTGTGCAGGCTGTGGTTGGAGGAGGGGTGAGCCAGAGGAGGGAGGGGCAGACTGGGGACAGGAAGCGATGTGGCCGGGGAAGTCTTGCTTCTTGGAGGTTCTGCAGCCCTGCAGGGCCCCACTACTGCTGCTTTGTGCCTTTTGCTCTTCCTGGTGAAAAGAAGGAGCAGAAGGAATACAGCTAACCTGCAGCCTGAAGATCTGCTTGTATGGCTGTGCTAGGCGACCCTGTAGAGCAGTGCTCCACAGCGAAGAGAGGAGTATGATGATATAGGGGTGAAACTGCCTGTTCCCTTTCTATACTAGCTTAAGATTTGGCAAGGAATGGATTCCAGGGCCAAGGAAATAGTGGAATTTTCAGGGCTTTGCTCCTAATGTTACTCCCACCCCAGTTTGACCTATCTGTAATCAAGCAACCTTTCCAAACAGAACTGCTGCTTTCCGAAGTTCTGCATCCAGTGTGGGCCACATTCTGACCTCTGCTACACTAGTCTAAATCCAGAGTAACTCGACTGATGTCAGTTCAGTTACATGGGATTTACATCAGGGTATATGTATTCAAAATCTGTCCTCAGGTGTCTAAGTTTTGCCTGAAAACCTATAAGGAAAATTCTTTCTTTCTTTATTTTTTATTTTTTTTACATTTTTCTGATGTATAGAACACGAGACTTTTTTAGATCAATATTTTTTTTAAAATGAACATACCTCATATATATAAAATACCCTTGAACAGATAAAAAAAATGAATCTGGTTTTAAAAATCAGATTCTCCTTGCTGATCAGCTCAACTTCTGCTAAACCATCCATGAGTTAGAGTTTGCTGCTGCAAGAGGCAAAAAGCAAATGCTATTTAAAACAAACAAACCTACCTCCTTTTTTCCTGTTTGCTTATGCCACTATTCCCACTATGTAATGTGAGCATAAAGGAAAACACACTGCTAAACGTTTTGAAACCATCCTTTAGCATACAACATGATGAGCTTTAAAAGAAATAAAACTAACAAGTAAGATGTATATAAAGAATCTTGGAAGATTATACAACAGATAAGGAAAATGCTTAGGATATTTTTTAATGTAATTCTTCTGCAACCTCCTCACAACATTATTCCCTGTGTGAGGGCCCCCTAATTATTTCATCATGCAGCAGGAAATCCTGGTAGGTCATATATAAACAGCCTGAGGCAGGGACCTCTTCATCAGATAGATCATGACATCTGACATCTGTGCAGCCTGCCATTCGCATGCCACAATTAACTAGGAAGTGCAAATGTTAACGAATGCAAGAGCAACTGGAAGCATGGGGATAACATGGTATGGCAAAGGTCTTCCTTAATCCAGGATTATAGTTACTGGAGCACACGGCTGGTCCCTTTCTCAGTAATCACGTGGCAGGCTCTTAACCAAACCCCGGCCTCTGCTCTACACAGATGTTTCCCACAGTGGTTGAGAGGATGGAGTTATTTTCCCAGCTAGACCAGGCTGTGGAGCACCACCAGTGATCATTGCATGGCCACTACTTCACTTTCAGGGTGCGGTGGCCACATTCTGGTTTAACACAAGCTCCATGCTCAAGGGCATCCATCCAAAGCTCCGATAACTCTGTTTGTTTAATTTTTGCAATGACTCCAGCACCACTGAGATGGGAGTCAAAGAAATCCTTGTAAGAAACTAACAGAGTATAAATGCAAAAAATCAGGTTGAGGTGTACAGGACCTTGCTTTTTGTATTCTGAATGCTCAGAAAATCCAAATGCTGTGCAGAGGAAACAAGGCCAATATTCACTATTCTGCCTGATCGTTATTCACCTTAAATTCATTGCATCTCCCAACTCCATGGCTGATGGGGCTCAGGAAGTGTGTACAGTAAGAATGATCTATCTGTTCTATCTCCACCATTTCCCTAGTAAGTACCATAACTGGCACAATGAAGTTAATGGAGTTATTACACCACGGATGGATCTGGCTGGCTGTGCTTATACAATTGACTTCTCCAGATGCCTGCAGGAAGGAAGCCCAAGTTAATTTTTCAAAGCAGCAATGAAATAGGCCCAGATATCCACATGGATACCAATGGCCTGGGGAGGAGAATGTCAGAGAGGCTACTCCGGCTTTGCGCTCCAGAGACTTGATTTCCACCAGTGCAAAGTGGGTCAGAACTGCTTCCTCATCAGAATGATAGAACTCATTTTGCACTCATGTCAATGATTATACAAGGTGCAAAGCAATGGGGGGTGGAGGGTGGAAATTGGGCTCATGGATCTTGATCCCTTTGAAGTTCCTACAGGAGAGCTTCTGTAGGCTACTATGGTAGGGGGAATGGTGCTACAATCAATATCCCACCAACTTCTGCACCTTGTGGTGAAATACACCTGAACAGTGCTCTCTTCCACTCGAGAGGGAGAGGGGACAGTGTAGATCATGCTCTGGAACTGGGCATTCAATGGTTTTACCCTTACTTGGGTCTCAGTCTTTAAAAGAACACCAAGAAGTAGAAAGTTTTGACAGTCTGGTAGTTTGAGCCTTTGGTTCTCACAGCTGTTCTTTGAGACTTCCAGGAAGCTTCCGATGACTGAAACTTGGGATGGCAAAGTTTTTGGCACCCATTTCCTGTCCTTTCCTTTCTCTCTCATCTCACTGTTCTCTTTCCAAATTGTACATTCTGTTTGTGATGCTAAGCTAGGGAGGAAGATAAAACCTTGCAAAAGCAGATGTTAATCTTCTCAGCTCTCAATAGACTTTTCCCCATAATATTCTTACCATTAAGAAAGGAAGAAATGAGTGAGAATAAGACTAAATAAGTGTCATTTTGTCATATGACCTATCTTAAGATCATAAATTAGAATATCTGATTTTTAGGGATTAGTAATATTGCTTTTTTAAAGGTCACTTCAAGCTAAAACTAGCATGATAGTTGCATAGTACAATTGGGCTTTTTTATTTTCAGTTTAGCAAAAATCCATTTGGTTGGCTTTATCTTTATCTTTGTGTTCTCTACACACTGGTGCTCATATTTTGCTATAGATCAGGGGTAGGTAACCTATGGCACGCGTGCCAAAGGCAGCACATGAGCAGATTTTCAGTGGCACTCACATTGCCCGGGTCCTGGCCACCGGTCCGGGGGACTCTGCATTTTAATTTAATTTTAAATGAAGCTTCTTAAACATTTTAAAAACCTTATTTACTTTACATACAACAATAGTTTAGTTATATATTATAGACTTATAGAAAGAGCCCTAAAAACATTAAAATGTATTACTGGCACGCGAAACCTTAAATTAGAGTGAACAAATGAAGACTCAACACACCACTTCTCAAAGGTTGCCGACCCCTGCTATAGATTTTGTTGCCTTAGTCCATCATTTGCACTAATGCTGTGTAAAAGGGTTGGGGGTCTGACTTTAAATTTAAAGGGCTAAATTTTTAGCAGCCTTATTCTATTTTTGAGTTGTCCTCTTTATTCCCTGGTAGTTTAGTGGACCTACTGATTCTCTCGCTAAACTGTATGTTACCACATATCTTAGAGATATGCATTGTCACTTTAAGACATGGTAAGGCATGTGGCACTTTAATACACTAAAGTTTAGAAAGGTATCAGAGCTTTCAGGATATTGGTGAAACTATTCATTCTTGAAGGGATTTTTCTTTGAGAAACTTATTTTCTGAGATTTATAGTAATAGGCACCTGAACTCGAGGTGGAAAAAGTAAAGCGATCCTTATACCATATAATACAATCAATATTTTTAGTGGTGGTCATTATTCAAAATTATCAGAAGGATAATTGGATAAGTGGATAGGGCACCAGGCAGAGACTCAGGAGCAGAACTAGCTGAAATTTTTAATTCAGAACATATTTTGGTCCAAAAAAAGCTTTTTAATTAAAATGGAAATTTCTGTGGGAAATGTCCAATTTTTATGAAATTTTTCAGGTTTTTATAGAAAAACTGAAACTGTTGCCAAGCAGTCTGAGATGGAAGGATGAAAAGCTCTGTGTAAAAGTTGGATATTAATAGTATTTATTAAAACACTTTGACAGGAGGTTACCATCTGTGTGAGTGAGTGGAGAATTCTGAGTTGGGGATGGTGTTCAACCCTCATTTTGCACAGGTGTGAATGGTGACTACATAAGAGGCAATGCAGAGGAGACTCAGGCCCAGTGTTTCTTTCCAGTGTTTCATCTTTTCAGATGATAAAAAAAAAATCAGGCCCTTTTAAAGATTAGGAATAAACTTTTCTCAAACTTTGCTAGACCTGGAAGATGCTGTTTCTGCTCCATGATAGTTGGTTGCATTTCACTATAACCACAGATAGCCCCTTTACAAGAATGACCTTACAGGGCTAACCAACTATTCTGAGGTTCTGGGCCCTAGCAACAGGGTCACCATCTGAACACCTGCGAGAAGTAGGTCATATGATCTATGAGCCAGACTGTTAACTCTTTGACTCCAATAAGAGTACCTGGATGAGTAATTTCTCTGCCATATGAATAGATTTTTGAACCCTTTGACCCCACATTATTAGCTACTTCGAAGCTGTTGGCCTCAGTCAGTTTGCTAAATTCATTGATTTAGCTTGTATCAACTGGAAGTGTGTCACTTCTGAGATAACTACATTTCTGAGAGACTGCGGGTGTCTTAGAGTCAGCACATGTCTCATTTTAGATAAGCTGAACAAACAGATTTTGCAGCTGACTCTTATCCCCAGTGCTCTTTCACTGGCCCAGTTCATTTGACAACGTAGTCAATATGCCATGTGGAGCCAGATGGGAACAATACACATTCCATGTTACCTTGGTTTTCACACTATCTCCACTGCATTTTCCAGAGATTTGTTTTTAATAGAGACAGGAATGTGAAAATGGTATCAATGAAACACAGACAAATCTGTCAGATTCAAGGTATGTTATACACTGACGCCCTGACTCAGCAAAGCATCCTTATTTGGGTAGGGCTATTAAAAACATGCTTAAGTGCCATTGAAGTCAATGGGACCTAAGCACATGTTTAAGTGCTGTTCTGACTAGAAATGGATTTAAGTATATGCTTAAGAACTTTCCTGAATGTGGACCTGAGGCTGGAAGATGATACAATTTTGGTTCTTACCTCATTTATGTGGGTGTAAATCTGGAATAACACCTCTTCAGGGAGATACTCCACATTTACACTAATGTAAATCAGAACAGAGTCTGGCCCTTTGTGTTGAATCTCTTAAAAATCTGAAAGAAAAATTACAAACTGGTTTCACAGTGAAATTTCCATCATAGCACCTGACCCTTGTGAAAGCATGGTATCTAAATGACTCTGTTTAACTGTGCCTTCAAAAAATCGTTAATGAAACTTAATTAATGATTATGCCATACAGTTACATAAAAGGGTGGAAATGCACAGAGCCAACATGCTGAAGCACTCTGTGTAATTTATACATCACAATCATAGAAATTATATGGAAGGAGTGTGCAATGAACCCAAATGAAATACATTCTGTAATTGTCTTATTCATGAAAATTTGTGCTCACTGAGTAATTCCTCTCTGACCTCAGCTCCACAGCCCCTTGTATAATAACTGCGGCTGAATAGAGGAGCTAGCTGTGATCCTGTGCCTCTAGTCTTTGAATTCCTTATAGGTGGGGATTTCTGATATTTGTTAGGCCAGACCCAGAATCCAAACACTCATGGGGGCGGGGGTGTGTGTGTGTGTGTGTGTGTGTGTGTCTAAAATCAGAACCTGGGTCTGGATCAGAATTTCGTGAATAGTTTCTTTTTTTAATGAAGAGCAGAACCAAAAACCTGGATCCAAACACCTCTGAGCTTTGAGGTCTGAGGGGGTTGCTTTGAAACCTCTAATTATTCTTAATGATAGGAATAACATTCTACTCTCCTGTTTTTCCTGCTGATGCGGATTGCCCGCACTTTCCAAGATTATAGGAATCTCGCCACCTCACATAAATACAAGCAGTGTATTTTCCTTTATTTTCTAATGATGGGTGACATGAGGCCATCTTGATACTATGTGCTGCTATTTCAAGTTTTAGACACATTTCACAGTTGAGTCAATCCATTGTTGATTCATACACATGTTGATTGGATTCTTAGTGATGTGAAGCACAGTGATGTCATAGTCCAACAACAGATAGTTAAGATGTGGGCAAATTGTTTGCTGATTTATACTCTCTGAAGCCACAGTAGAATGGGGACCAATATCTAGTTTAGGTATCTATGTAGCTCCAGTCTCTATAGTATCTAGGCTTTTTGGTGCCTTCCTATGTCCCAGGTAGAATTAAAGTTTATGGCAGGAGGGAGCGGTTTCAGCAGCATCCAAATAACCTGAGTACAAAGTCCTGTTGAAAGTCAATGAGACTTCCTCTTAATTCACTTTTGAAAATCTTACCCTGTATTCTTAGATTTGCAGAATCTCAGTTCTAAGTAATTCTACAGAGAGCACAACTAAGGAGAAATAGTTCTTAATTTAAACATATTCAGGAGAAGAAATTTACAAAATGAAAGCATCCCTAAGGACATTAAATGCATGCTTTCACTCAACAAGCATAGTCGTCTGAGAATCCTGGAATGTAACGATAGGTATCTCAGGGAGCAAAGATCAAAAGGCTACAATCTCAGGAAGACTGATCCATCTCATTTGTGTAATCCCCTGTAATGTGTGTTATTCTATTCCTCATTTACTCAATGGACATAGATATTACCACGCGATAGAGGATTGTTGTTAAATACTGGCATACTTCACCATCTCCACTTAAAAATATATCTTTTATTCCTCCGTTTGTTTTGTCTGCTATGAACATATTTAATGAAACAGGAATCTTATACCTTGAAGCGAAAACTTAAGGCCAAAGGTGGCAAAAATGACAAATATTTTCATTATTTATCACTTCCAGTCAATATTTATATAACTTACTTTCCCTTTTCTGTCATTTTGCCCCCAGCTTCCTAGGGGATTATCAGAGGGGTAGCCGTGTTAGTCTGAATCTGTAAAAAGCAACAGAGGGTCCTGTGGCACCTTTAAGACTAACAGAAGTATTGGAGCATAAGCTTTCGTGGGTGACGAAGGTGGGTGAGGCCTTGCGTCTGATGAAGTGGGCATTCACGCACAAAAGCTTATGCTCCAATACTTCTGTTAGTCTTAAAGGTGCCACAGGCCCCTCTGTTGCTTTTTACAGAAAAGGGAAAGAATCCTTGGATATATATATTTTGAAGGAGCGCATCCAGTATGCAGTGATAGCAAACTGAACAAGCAGAATGAAGTGGAGAGGAGTAAAGAGCAAAGCATATGAAATTCTGGAAAGAGCAATGAACAAAACAGAACTTGGGGCTCTTCTTAGAGTGACTAGGGCAGAGGGCCTGCTCAAGAACCCAGGCCTAGATCCTCAACAATTTTTAGGCACTTAACTCCCATTGAAATCAATGGAAGTCAGGTGCTGAAATACCTTTTTGGATCTGTGCCCTAGTCCCTATACTTAAGCCCAAGGGTTTACATGGAGCCTACGTGGTGCCTTTTGCATTGAATTTTAACCTAGAAGAGTACCATGTCTTCAGGAGCCCTGAAGGAGAATGGCCACTGCGCCACCCATAGAGACTGTGCAGTGTGCATTATCTCCAGCAAAGAGCCGCTATTGCTGGCCCATGTGGGGAGGGAGGGGTTAGTTGGACTTTGGCTCTTTCCCCAGCACACCTCCCCTGGCAGGCTAGTACCTATAGTGGCGCTAACCTGCTGGTGTTCCTGGGAGAGCAGGGGCTGCTATTGTGCATTGGGTGTGCAAGAGGTAAGAGGATTCCTTGCACCCTCTCCTTCCTCCTGTGTACCCACATTAGGCCAGGCCCAACTGAGGCCTAAATCCCTCCTTGGCAGTGGGGACTCAAACTCAGCATTTAAGATGGGATCTCAAACTTATCTTGGCTGTAAATGTGCTCACTACTTGAGGGCTCTTTTGAATGAGGTCCTCAGTCCTCCATTGTACAATGGTCTGCTGCAGCTTTGGAGCCCCTGACTGAAATGTGCATTATACATTCTGCTGAGGCACTGTGGGTAGCTGTCTCCCATGGGTTTGTCAAAGGGAGAGCTTGTCTGTTAATTTAACTGCTGCGAATGGCGGGTGCCAAGCGCCTCAATGAAAGTTCTCAGAGGGGTAGCCATGTTAGTCTGGGTCTGTAAAAGCAGCAAAGAGTCCTGTGGCACCTTATAGATTAACAGACGTATTGGAGCATGAGCTTTTATGGGTGAATACCCACTTTGTTGATGCATGTAGTGGAAATTTCCAGAGGCAGGTATAAATATGCAAGCAAGAGTGAGTCAGGCTAGAGATTACGAGGTTAGTTCAATCAGGGAGGATGAGGCCCTCTTCTAGCAGTTGAGGTGTGAACACCAAGGGAGGAGAAACTGCTTTTGTAGTTGACTAGCCATTCACAGTGTTTGTTTAATACTGAGCTGATGGTGTCAAATTTGCAGATGAACTGAAGCTCGGCAATTTCTCTTTGAAGTCTTGTCATGAAGTTTTTTTGCTGCAGGATGGCTACCTTTAAATCTGCTATTGTGTGTCCAGGGAGATTGAAGTGTTCTCCTACAGGTTTTTGTATATTGCCATTCCTAATATCTGACCTGTGTCCATTTATCCTTTTACGTAGGGACTGTCCAGTTTGGCCAATGTACATAGCAGAGGGGCATTGCTGGCATATGATGGCGTATATTACATTGGTGGACGTGCAGATGAATGAACCGGTGATGGGGTGGCTGATCTGGTTAGGTCCTGTGATGGTGTTGTTGGTGTAGATATGTGGGCAGAGTTGGCATCGAGGTTTGTTGCATGGATTGGTTCCTGAGTTAGAGTTACTATGGTGCAGTGTGTAGTTACTGGTGAGAATATGTTTCAGGTTGGCGGTTTGTCTGTGGGCGAGGACTGGCCTGCCACCCAAGGCCTGTGAAAGTGAGGGATTGTTGTCCAGGATGGGTTGTAGATCACTGACGATGCGTTGGAGAGGTTTTAGCTGGGGACTGTATGTGATGGCCAGTGGAGTTCTGTTGGTTTCTTTCTTGGGCTTGTCTTGCAGTAGGAGGCTTCTGGGTACACATCTGGCTCTGTTGATCTGTTTCCTTATTTCCTCGTACGGGTATCTTAGTTTTGAGAATGTTGGTGAAGATTTTGTAGGTGTTGGTCTCTGTCTGAGGAGTTGGAGCAGATACGGTTGTATCTCAGTGCTTGGCTGTAGACAATGGATAGTGTGGTGTGTCCGGGATGGAAGCTGGAGGCATGAAGGTAGGCATAGTAGTCGGTGGCTTTTCGGTGTAGGGTGGTGTTAATGTGACCATCACTTATTTGCACTGTGGTGTCTAGGAAGTGGACTTCCCGTGTACATTGGTCCAGGCTGAGGTTGATGGTGGGGTGGAAGCTGTTGAAATCGTGGTGGAATTTTTCCAGAGTCTCCTTCCCATGGGTCCAGATGATAAAGATGTCATCAATGTAGCATAGGTAGAGAAGGGGTGTGAGTGGAAGAGAGCTGAGGAAGTGTTGTTCCAGGTCAGTCATAAAAATGTTGGCATATTGTGGGGCCATGCGGGTGCCCATAGCGGTGCCACTGGTCTGGAGGTATATATTGTCACCAAATTTGAAATAGTTGTGTGTGAGGATAAAGTCACAGATCTCAGCAACCAGTTGTGCTGTGGCATCATCAGGGATACTGTTTCTGACAGCTTGTATTCCAACCGTGTGCGGGATGTTTGTGTAGAGAGCCTCTACATCCATGGTGGCTAGGATGGTGTTTTCTGGAAGGTCACCAATGCATTGTCGTTTTCTCAGGAAATCAGTGGTGTCACAGAGATAGCTGGGAGTGGTGGTGGCATAGGGTCTGAGTAGAGAATCCACATATCCAGACAGTCCTTCAGTGAGAGTGCCAATGCCTGAGATGATGGGGTGTCCAGGATTTCCAGGTTTGTGGATCTTGGGTAGTAGATAGAATAACCCCGGTCGGGGCTCTTAAGGGTATGTTGATTTGTTCCTGTGTGGTGTAGGGAGTGTCCTGAGTAGATGGTGCAGTTTCTTAGTGTATTCCTCAGTGGGATCTGAGGGAAGTGGCCTGTAGAATTTGGTATTGGAGAGTTGTCTGGCAGCCTCCTTATGGTAGTCAGATCTGTTCATGATGACAACAGCATCTCCTTTATCAGCCTCTTTGATTATAATATCAGGGTGGTTTCTGAGGCTGTGGATGGCATTGCATTGTGTACGACTTAGGTTATGAGGCAAGCGATGTTGTTTTTCCACTATTTCTGCCTGTGCACGTCAGCGGAAGCATTCTATGTATAGGTCCAGACTGTCATTTCGACCCTCAGGAGGAGTCCATGTGGAGTTCTTCTTCTTGTGCTGTTGGTGGGAGGATATCTGTGTATCAGTATGCTATTCAGTGTTATCTTGAAAGTATTCTTTGAGTTGGAGACAGCGAAAGTAGGCTTCCAGATCGCCGCAGAACTGTATCATGTTTGTGGGGGTGGCAGGGCAGAAAGAGAGTCCCTGAGATAGGACAGACTCTTCTGCTGGGCTGAGTATGTAGTTGGATAGATTGATGATATTGCTGGGTGGGTTAGGGGTACCACTGTTGTGGCCCCATGTGGCAGGTAGGATTTTAGACATCTTATAATCCTTTTTCCTTTGTAGAGAAGTGAAGTGTGAAAGTTCATTCTTTCTTTGGGCAGGCACTGGGCCACATTTCTCCCTGAGTTACACTTGTGCAATCTCACTGACATCAGTGCAATTATGCAAGTATAATTCAGGGAAAAATTGGGCCCCACTAGTTTTAAAGGTAATGACACATGTCCTGTGGGAAGAGGAGAATCTTTGTCTCAGCAAACCTTTGTCAAACCAATAAGGCTGGATAAAAGTGCGCATGTAAAGCAATGATTTGGCATGCAGGCCAGAACAAATCATTCCTTTCATCCCTGAAAAATCCTGTGTTCATAAAATGCTGAAATTTACAAGTGATTCCCTCATTTCCTCTATGTTAATACCTGAATTTGCTAGAAAAAACTTCTGGTGCCGAGAATGCTTTGTAAATTTTGACTGGTTAGGATAAGCCTCATCCCTAGTATTCCCTGAAATTCAGTTTTTCATTCTTATTGTCATAGGCCTATATGACTGCAGTGGTTTTGTTTTAGCCATGATAGTATCCATACTCACAAATGCTGCATATTAGTTCTCTCAAGAGGCTTTAAGCTAACTCTGCATGAAACAAGTGGTTACGTGTAACTATGGAAGTTGCCCAAAAAGTTATTGTTTATAGTACGTGGGGTTTTCTTTGTTTTTATTCCAAGCAGAATTTGGAGTTTTGTTCTGAAATAAAACTTCTTTTGCTCAGTCACAAGTGAGGGGAGCGAATGGTGGTGAGCTTATCAGAACAAGAGCCTTCAAGTTCACAAATTGCAGAATGTGCTTTTCAAAGGAAATTGTGCATTTGCCATGTATGTGGGCCATTGCTTTCGATGCTCAGTAAAGTGAATAGAGCCTGATTCTGCCTTCCCATGGTCAGTGGGAGCTACGTGCACATAGGAGACCGTGGCGTTTGACCTTTTTTCTCTAGCAACACAATAGTTACGTGGGAAGCACAACCAGTGGCTCTGTAACTTCTAAAATGCAATGGAAATACACAACATCAGAATGTGGTCCTGCCTCATTGAAATTAATGGGAGTTTGAACATGGACTTCAATGGAAGTAGGATCAGCCTCTTAGAATAGATTGGGGAAAGTAAATATGAAAATACAAGTTGGGAGAGAGGGGATCTCCCATCCATGTTAAATGTAAAGGAGAAGGATTCTGTCCTTAGTAATTTCTACCATAAAGAGCATCTTCCCAGGTCTCCAGCATAGTTTAATGATTCAGTAATAATACCAGGTAATCACACCAAACATGGAAATACTGGGCAGCCTTTAAAAGAAAAGGGCAATTTTTTTGTGTTGGAAACAGCTCAGATCTCTTGCAGATTATCTCCACAGTCCTTGACATTAAGCCCTGTGACATTAAGTTGTTTCCTTAATTCTCAGTAACCTTAAGATAAAGCATGGCCCTGAACTCTCTCATGGGAACTGAAACATCCACAAATGGCTAGAATTAATTGTTTGTCATAGCAAAAATAGTACAAGAATGTAAAATAATGGCATAAACCCAGCAGAGGCACTATCTAGAGGAGTGGTTCTCAACCCTCAGCCCACGGGTCGCATGTGGCCCAATTAGCACACAGTGTGTGCTAAACGGTTGCGGGGTCCAGGGACGGGGCTGGCACGTGGCAGCGTCCGGGGTTGGGGTTGCCACCCAGCTCCGTGCGGCAGGGTCCGGGGTTGGTGGTGGGGTCGGGTTGGGGCTGCTGCCCGGCCCCCTGCAGCAAGGTCTGGGGTCGGGAATGCCGCCCGGCCCCAAACAGCAGGGGTTGAGGTTGGTGGTGGGGTCGGTCTCACACAACGAGGTCTGGGGTCCCTGCTACCCGGCCCTGCTGCTGGGGCTCTGCTCCTGGCCCCACTCTGTGGAGGGGTCTCGGGGCTGGGAGCGCTGGGCATAGCAGTGGGGAGGGGGATGCTGTGGATCTCAACCTGTGGCCCAAGTACACATCATGGGCTGTGTATGCGGCCCACAATGATGAATGTCTTGAGAACCACTGATCTAAAGAGGCTGTGTGGTCCTGTGAATAAAGCAGTAGATTAAGACTCAGGAGAAAAGGATTCTGTTGTTGACCCACTGTGTGACCTTGGTAAGTCACTTCACCTCTTTGTGCCTCTGGTTCTCCTCCTCCTTTTACCAGTCTTCTCTATTTAGATTGTAAACTCTTCAGGATAAGGACTGTATCTTACTACATACAAGTATATCACCTGGCGCAAAGGGGCTTGATATCAGTTGGGTCCTATGTGTGTTACTGTGATGCAAATCATTAATAGTTATATTATTTTGAGCTGTTCTATTGTGGGCCGTTACCATAGTTTACTGTAGATTTACCCAAGGAGTGGCTTATTAAAAATGAACCTTGGCTTAACCAATCCTAAAACTACCTACTGTCGAGAGCCCTTTTGGCTAATGTATCAATGTTATTGCTAATAAAAATGATTGTCTATGTCTCTATTTCTATATGGGTCATCTTAAACTTCTGTGTTGAAATAATTAAATACTTTTGTCAGCTGCTACATTTGCAGTAATTCCCTTTGAGCGCCTAGCAGAAGGGCATCTGAGAAATAGTGAGCTCCAAGGTGCATGTAGAATTGATTATTATTGTTTTTAAATGGTTGTTCTGCAGCCCACAAGAGGCAGGGATCACCGCAGCAAAAGGAGATCTATTTCTTTTAAATATTTGGAAGATTTTTTTTTTTTTAAGATTAATGAAGCAAAATCTACTAAATTGGTTTTTGGCAAGGATAAAGCCCCCAATACAGCAAGTGACTTAAGAACACATGTAACGTTAAGTATCTGAGCGTTCTCATTGACTTCAGTTTTGTTTGGCTTTCAGTTTATTCAACTGTATATAATACTAATAATATTTAAAATAATTGACATAATTGGGATTACTCACATGCTTAAAGTCACCATGTGCTTAAGTGCCTTGTTGAATTGGGGCCAAGGAAATCAAATAGGATATTTCAGGCTATGTCATTTTCCAGTTCCTCTAAGGGATCAGTTCTCTAGAACTCCATGACTTCCTTCTCTTCTTACTTTTTGTAGCTATTTTTGATGCCTGGAGAACTCTCTCTCTCCGTCAGGTGCATGCACATTAGAGTTTGCTCTTTGGTTCCCCAGAGCAGAGCAAATCATAAACATATTGCACTTCCTAGTGTAACAGTTGCAGAATCGTCACTTTTGTTATACAGAAACCTTAGACATTGCCCAAGGGATCAAATTCCTCCTTGATTTTGAGAAAAACCCATCAAAGTCAATGGGGTGGCCTGGAGTGGTAGGACAGATTTTTTCCCCCTTTAAATTATTAAATTAAAGTCTAGATTATTATACAGCAGATGTTGATCTTTTATTTTGCAGCACTGTTCTCAAAAACATCAAATGGATGCATGGGCATGTTGTTATTATTGATTGTTTTGTATTGTGATAACACCTAGAGGCCCAAATTAGGCATCAGAGCTACATTGTGCTTGACACTGTCCACACATAAAATGAAAAGATGGTCCTCGTAGAGAAGAAGAGAAAATTGCTTGCTGGACTGCAGGGAATTCTTGAACTTCTTTTCCTGTTCTTCTCATTATTACTCTACCTTTCCCATTTCTCAGTCACCTCTTGCCTTTTGTTTTAATGCCCTCTCAATTCTTTATGCACTCATTGGAGTTGTACATTGTTTGTAGCAATGTGAAGTGCTGAGTTTGGTAGTAATGAGGCAAACGTAAGTGGCTAATGCAAAATGCTGTCCCTCCAGACTCTCTTCTGATGGTTTGTGCCTTGTCTTGAATGTTTGTATGTGAAAGTGAACTCTGTTCCTTTTTGTTGTGGTTGCTGTAGGGCTTGGCAAAGAGTTCAGGGGCTGGACACCAGAGAAACAGCAGAAATGAGGAAAGAAAGCAGATGAGAGACAGATGTCTCTTTTGAGACTAAGTGAGCGATGACTCTCTCTTCTGGGGCGTAGGAGTGAAAGCAGTGAACAGGATTATGGCTCCTGTGGAGCACATCTATGCCCAGCCTATTTATTTGGGCTAGTTATATAAGAGGGGATTTGATCCCAAGTGAGACCAAGAGCCCCTGAGGCAGAGCATCTTACAAACCCTTGTTAAATACTGCAGTTCTTAAAGTGGGGTTGGGGCAGGTCATCACAGCCCTTCAGAAAAACCTCACAAGATACCATCTCTCTGGAACCATAAACCTTTACAAAGAAGATAGTTTCCCAAGGCATCAATGGAAAATAATCTGTCTCAGCAGAACTGTGAAGTCCCTGTCCTCTTTCAAAAAAAAACCTTGCAGCATCTTTAAAGGTCTGATCAAGGAAGCCCCTGAATAGCTTGTCACCAAGAACAAACAAAGCCAACAAACCCAATTGATCAGGGAAATGTGTGTAACTAAACAGCTCAATAGATGAGTAACCCTGTTATTATCATCCTTGTATATGCTGTAAACTTGTCCCCAGTTGCATCACAGGCATGCTGGGCTTCTGAGGTAACTAACTACTGAAAACAACAGACATTTGATGGAATAAAATGAAACAAAACAAAGCAATTATTTGTCGTTGTAAGTAAAGTGGAAATCAGTGGTTCTAAAGACAAAGGCACAACTCCCATATGTTTAAATTAAATCACATAGGGGATGTATCAGGTCCAAGGGCTAACGTGTCTCCGCTAGGCCATCAATCTCAATGCACTTGCAGTCACTAACACCAATTAAACGATGTATGAATACAGTCATTTTAATTACACAGCATTTTTCTCCATTGCCATGCTGCGGGTCTTTCACAGCTAGTGTCCACATACATCAGCATATAGTAAAATATTTCCTTAGTAAAGGGAACCTTGAACAGGAGGATGTGCCAGCCCGGAAACAGGATCTCTGGGTGGTGTTGCCTCTGCCATGTTTGTAAATAATGTAGTGATTATTCCATATGAATAGGGCTGCTGATATTTAGACATGGCAGCGCTATTGCCAGAAATAATATGACAGAGTGTAAGCTGGTGGAATGGATCAGCAAATTCAGTAACAGTAACCAAAAACAAAACAAAACCCCCAAACTTTGTCTTACGATTTATTCCCAAGTGAGACCAAAATCCCTATCAGGTTTGCCACAGAGATATGTCAGCATTTTCATTCAGCAAGATTTTATTTTTGAAGGTTTTTTGAGTGGACTGGTATTTTTTTTTTTAAGAGCATGTTAGACAAACACCTGTCAGGGATGGTCTAGATCAGTGGTTCTCAAACTGTGGGTCTGGATCCCAAAGTGGGTCGTGACTCTGTTTTAATGAGGTTGCCAGGGTTGGCGTTAGACTTGCTGGGACCCGAAGCCAAAGCCTGAACCCCACCACCGGGGGGCCAAAGCCCAAGCCCCACCACCTGGGGGCTGAAGCCGAAGCCCAAGGGCTTCAGCTTTGGGTGGCGGGACTCAGGTTACAGGCCCCTCAACCAGGCCTGATGCCCCTTGGGCTTCGGCTTTAGCCTCTCCGCCTAGGGCGGTGGAACTCGGGCTTTGGCCCCCCCAGTCCTGGGCTGTGAGACTTGGGCTTTGTCCCCTCCCCCCATCTTGGGCTGTGAGGCTCAGGTGGGCTCAGGCTTTGGTCCCCGCTCCTGGGGTCATATAGTAATTTTTGTTGTCCGAAGGGGGTCATGATGCAATGAAGTTTGAGAATGCCTGCTCTAGATAATACTTAGTCCTGCCATGAGTGCAGGGGACTGGATTAGATGACCTCTCGAGGTCCCTTCCAGTCATACAATTCTATGACCAAACACGAGCATAATGATATTATGTAACCAGGAAACAGACACCCCCAACTTAGCTTGCAGTCTAGCCCTGTACCCCAATGGGTCTGGGCTTCTGCTCTCTCTCAGGCTCTCCTTTTCACTGCTGACTAGCCAGTAGTTGGCAGTAGAGAGTTTCCAATATTCCCTCTAAGAGCCTGACTGAGTCCTCAACCCCACCTCATTACTCTATCCCATACATTATACAAGGCCTAAGCAGGGAATTAACCAGAGTGGGTTGAAATTTTTCATCTGTTTTTTGATGAAAATAGTCTTTTTGTCAAATTGGACATTTAAACCAAATTAGATTGTCACCAAACAATGGAAAAGCAAAAATATTTTGGCTGGAAGCTGAAACACTGTCGTTGTGCGTATGGGTGGGTGCGGTGAATTTTTTTTTAAATTAAACCCAACAGATTTTAAAGAAAAACGTCAAAGAAAATGAAACACTTTTTGTTTTTGTGTAATTTTTTCTCTGTAACGCAAACCATTTTCCAGCCAGCTCTGGAATGAACTACTTGGTTTAGGGAAAGCAACCCTACCCTAACAGCATTGCCTCAGTCTTCCCAGAAGCATCAATTTCAGCAGCAGTGGTTCCAGGAATGTCCAGAAACATATGGTGGCATCAGCTAAGGTCATAGTCTAGGTGGTTATCAAAATACTTTTTGTCATAAATTCATCCTCGATACAACTCCATTGAAGTCAATGAATTTGTTCTCTTGATCTTGAATGCACTTGAGTTTTACCAAACCTCTTTGGCCTATTATTGATGTTTACAAATGATTTGAGAACTGATTCTTTTCCTTTCCCCTCCCAACACAGTCACTGTGGGAAGCTACAGGAGGCAGCAGAACCAGTTTGTGTAACTTGGTAGGTAGAGAGGAGCAGGAAACTTACATGGAAACACATTCTGCAGCTTGGTGTTCTTTTATGGTGTGTCTGTTGAATCCAGATGGCTTTAAGGGGAAGCTACAGCTTCAAACTTTACCTGTTTTAGTTTGTTACTTTTTGATTCCATTTGTGGCTCTCTTCTGAATTGTTTGTATGGAGAAGGCCATCAACTGTTGCCAATGCTCTTTCCCTGACAAGGCTGAAATCTAACAACAGGCAGGTGAAACCAAACCACTACAAGAGATGAATGATATAACCTCTCTTTTTAAATCCAAAATTGAGAGTTAGCTGTTAGAATATTTCTTTTGTTTAAAATAGAGAGAGAGCCTTATTCACTACAATAAAAACCTATCTGACATAAGCTGACTCCAGATCCCAGCTGAGATACAATAACCACTACCACCACCACCACAAGTGATTGTCAGTCTCAAAAGGATGCCATGGACTTACTAAGCATGCCGGCTGAGGTATGCTTGGGGTGCTCCCTTCAGGCCAGGGTTCTTCTGTTGGTACTGGAGCAGAGAGTGGAAGATTGCACTGCTGTTGCCAATGCTGTATTATTTTATTAATTATTTATATTACAGTAGTTCCTAGAGGCCTTAGTCAAGACCAAGGCCCCATTGTGCTAGACACTGCACAAACCTGGACTATAGACAAATAGAGGAAAAGAGGGGCTGATTTTCCTCTCACACCAGTGTAAACCAGGCATAACTCCCGTGAAATTCATGCAGTTGTATACAATTGGTTTGCGAACAGACCCTTTGTTTAATGTTGAGCCTATAAAATTCTTTTTGTTGTTCTTCATGCCACCTTGCATCACATTAATCACTAAGTAATGTAACAGTACCCTGTTGACTGGAAACTTGTATGACAATATAACATTAAAAGCCAAATAAGGCAAAGCAGAATATAAATTGCTGAGCTTTCAGTGCCCTGTCTTCAATTTTCCTTTCTAGTCTTTAGGGTATAAGTTGGTGATGAGGACTTTTGTCATAAGGGCCCAATGGATTGTTCCATACACTCCAATCTGTATTTAGCTTTTAAAAAGAGCGCCTCCTGCCAGACAATGCAGGTATCCTTTTCCATGTGTTGCAGGAGGGATATACATATGGTTCCAGCATTTGGATGAATAATGGCTTAGATGCTTTTGAGAGAAGGCAGCCCTGCTTTTCTGAGGGCCAGAACTCACAGTGTGGGGTTATGTTTCTGTATTTTGTGCTGCTTTAGGTTTCCCTCACATTTATTTTTTTTTATTTTTTTGTAATGCCATGCTGCCTTTCCCTTCTGGGTGTGTGTGTGCGTGGGGGAATGCCATTACATGCGGTAATTATGCTGTTATTCTTATTGCATTCATGTATTGCACTGTTGCACAGACCTCGGAAATATACATCGAGCCATCTGATCCTTTTTTTTTTTTTTTTTTGGTTCTATACAAATTCACTTACTTTCAGCTCCGAGGCATATAGGTATAATTCCCACTGTTTTCTGATGCTGTGTGAGGCTTAATCATATCCCAAGGAAGCAGTATAATTATTAAACCACAGGAAAGTTAATGATTGGTATTTGCTATTCAGCATAACGCATTTTGGTGTCCAGAGTTTGGCATGCCATCCAATGAGAAAACCAAC
Organism: Malaclemys terrapin pileata; assembly: GCF_027887155.1. Lineage (NCBI taxonomy): Eukaryota > Metazoa > Chordata > Testudines > Emydidae > Malaclemys > Malaclemys terrapin. The sequence continues at coordinate 87,243,010 of NC_071512.1, forward strand.
TCAGATGAATAATCCTCAAACCACACATGATTTTCCCATCTGCTTTTGTATTCCAGATAGAACAATGACTTTGCTAGTCTTTATTAGAATAATACCTTTTTGATCAAGATTCCCTGTAGTTATTGCATAGCAGATGTAGTACCTACTGTATATTCTACCCTAGAATTATCTCATGGGTCATATATGGAGGAAAATGGGTATTTCATCATGTGCAAATTAGATTTTTACATACAATTTGCATGGTTGTATAAACGTTGCCTACTGTACTTGTCATTACACAAATGCATAATTCAGGGTATTTTGTTAAATCAAGAGCTCCTAATGTACTTTGCTTATTATGTATAAAATCCTTAGAAAATTGGCTAACAATTGTTCAACATTTTCTTTATTGAAGAGATTACATAGCAATCTAGCAATGGCAATTGGTCTTTAGTGGCTCCCAGTATTTTTAACAAATTCTGTTTTATTGGAGATTTGTTAATCTATTTCAAATTTTGCATCAATCAAAAAAATAAGAGATTGAAGATGAACAGTTCAGAGCGCATTACAAAGCCATTTTCACTTTTTTGTTCAGTGCCTGATATTTTGGCCAGCAAAGCAGGGTCTTCAATCAGCTCTCCATTTAGCCAATAGGTCTATATAGTTTGTTTCTAAAATCCTAGCAGCCATTTCAGTTTTTGCATCTTTATATGCCTTGCCTGACCATGCGTGAATTTGGCCCAGTTTGGAATTTGTTTCCTTACTTTGCACCACTGTCCACTCAAAACAGGAACATTAGACAGCAGATGGCAGCTTAGGGGCAGATTTGATCCCCTTACTCATGTTTAATAGTATCTTCACGAGTGCTCCCAGTCCCAATGAAATCAGTGGGTCACTTGTGGAGTAAAGTGCTACTCAGTATGAGTAGAGGCATCAGAATCTGACCTTCCAAAACTGTTTAAAAGGGACTGTTGATATTTCTGAAAATACTACAGATCCGAAAGTGGAGGATTAGCAATGGTTCCAAGAATGATAATGGCTGTGATTCACTTTCTGTTTTAATGAACTGTATAAACTGGAATTTTGCCAAGATAATGTAATATTGGCCAGTTGCATGCTGACAAATCGATCCCAGGAGCCTGTAACACTTTTATTGATGCTGGGTGTAACATTCCCCTTTCTCTGTTTGGATCAGTCTATGGTTTACTTGGATTTGTTTTTAAAAACAAATCCAAAAGTCAGCACTTGAATGTTAAAAGTCTGATTTTGGCCTCTCACATACGGGTTTTACGCGGGTGTCATTCCACCAGTGTGAGATCAGAAATAAGCCCTGAAGGCCTGATTCGCCACTGTATCATTGACACCTGTGCAGAGTGGGTATAAAATCCTAGCAGACCAGGATGGTAGCATTTATACTCACTTTGCACAGGTGTAAATAATTAGGCAGTAGTGCATTAGGCTTTGAGAGTGAAATTCACCATCTTCCCCTAGCACAAACACTTTCTACATTAGCTTCTGATTTCTGTGTAAGTGAAAATCCATTGACTCCATCCATGGCCCGGTCCCAATGCCAACCATCAGGTTGGTTGATTTGGAACAGTCTCAGAGTCCCCTCCCCTGAGCAAAGGGTGTTCACACCCCCTATGTGCAAACATACCACATGGATCCATGTACTGTGAGGGGCCCTCCCAAAGGACATGTATTCCACCTTCATGCTCTACGTGGATATTTATGGGGAACACAGGTCACTGGCTTGTTGGGAGTGAAGGCACGTGCTGTGAATTTTAAGAGTCTGTTCTGAAAACCTTTTAACAGCATAAGCGGAACTGTGTATATGTAAGAAATTGCAGAGTAATCATGTTTGTGAGAAAGAGATAAAGTAATTAAAAGCTAGAAAAGACCATTTGAACTAACATTAAATCTGCACTGATGGAGGAGAGTTAATGTGGAAATGAAAAACCAATACATATGTATAAGAAGAGATAAAAAGTGTTATAAATAAGTTTGTGTAAGAAAGGAAGGTTAAAGCTGGATTGGCTGTTGCTGGAGGCAACCGGGATGAGATCATCCTGATGATTTTCTCACTTGTGAATAATTGATCACCACTTGCCAAGTGTTTTGCCATAATAAAGATTTGTTAGACCCCTTTCCAGAGTAAATGAATCTCCATCCAACATGGCTGAAATGCTGCAAAACTGACCAGACATTCTGATAGGGTTGCTATCTCTGAGGCAGTGGCATTGGAACAATTTTTATCCTGGGGATGTTGAAAGCCATTGAACAAAACTGTAAACCATGTATATAATGGAAACCTCTTCAAGCCAGGGGGTGCTGCCACACCCCTAGTTCCAGCACCCCTTCTCTGAGGTACAAAAAATCAGGACATCCAGTATTTTAATGAGGCCATAAAACTGGGCAGCTGGCAGTGTGTACTGAGTACCCTTACCCATTTCCCAGGACAGCTACCTCAAAAAAGGGGCGAGCCTAGGCAAAAAAAAAAAAAAAAAAAAACTGCAGCGCGGCCGGAGCGGCACAGCAGGGAAAAAAATAACCACAACCCTGCGGGGCGGCCGGAGCCAGGGGACTCCCTGCGCTGCAGACATGCCCCAGCTAGCGGGGGGAAAGAGAGAAGGGGGACGGCCAGGGCTTCAGCAGGGAGTTTACCATGCAGCCCCGACCGCCGCGCTGCCTGCCAGGAGGGCTCCACGCTGCTTGGGTCGGTGGGGAGGGAAGGACGCGGGCTGCCCTGCCGGGCTTGCTACAGACCTGGCACTGGCTGGGGCAGACGGAGCACGCAGCCCGCTCCCAGCAGGGTGCTCCCCTCCTCTGTGCCGCCGCCCCCTACAGGGCGGCCGGATCAGCGAACCAAAAAAAAAAAAAAAAAAGTGGCCGTGCTGCCCTAGGATTGGGCGGAATGCCGCCCCGTAGAATCTGCCACGCCAAGCACGAGCTTGCTCGGCTGGTGCCTGGAGCCGGCCCTGAGCCTAGGAAAACCTGGACAGGTGGCAACCCTACATTCTGACAAGTCTGTGGCTAAGCGAACTCTAAATCCAAAGGAATCGGATGATTTTGCATGGAAACGTGTGTGGCATTAGATTCATCTCTATGTTTTGAGGGCATATGAAATCTAGGAACGTACTTTTGTTTTCTTACATTTGGGGCTTGAAATAAAAGAGTCACTCAGGAAGTAAGGAAACAGTTGTTCACTGACAAAGTTTGAAAGTTGTTTTGAAGCAGAACATAGTGGCTCCCCCCCCCCACTCTATAAATAACTCTTGGCAGGCAGAAACAACCTTGATTGCATGAGATGAAGTAGAGCAACCAGCAGGCTCTACAGCAGAATAAATGGCACTGTGCCAAGAGCTTCATCAAATGAATAATAGCTTCCACTTGACAATCAGTAAAGTGCCTCTTCTCCTGTGGATTTAGTTTTTTAATGATGATTAGAGAGGATGGGCCCCTAAAATTTCTCTGGTAGAAATGACCTCCTATTAATTTCTGTTACTTGAAATGCTGAATTTCAAAGCTATTTTACAGCTGCAAAACCAAAGGCACTGACATAAAGGAACTATTATCTTTGTAATTGTAGCAACAAGTACTAGATTTGTCATTGATTAACAGAGACTTTTTAACTTTATGATCCTTTTGTTGGCTAAGTCCCTGTATACTATTCTGAGCTTTTCAGATTTACTGACTTTGAAAGTCAAATGTTTGTTATAGCTACAGTGCTAAAGTACATTTGGTTAACAAAAAAATCCCTTCTAGAACACTTCTCTCTTTTTATTTCATTCTTTCATAGCTTTTGCTGTAACATCCAGTACTGATCATTATGGGTGGCAGGGAATCCAGTTCAATATGCACAATATATTGTGCACACTGTTTACTAAAGTATTTTGTGGGGGTATGTGCATAGTATACACATGTAAAGAGGTACATCTTCTCCGGTGCATATATACACAATAAAAACAAATGTCCTATGTCATTGTATCTAAGATCAGGAAGGGTCCTTTCCCCAATCTGGGAAAGGAAGCTGAGAGGTTTAATATCCAGAGGGTTCATCATCCTGGAAAAACTGAAACTCTAAACATACTCCACATCTATTCACTTTCCTCATCTTTCCCAGAGCAAAGTAACAGACAGAAACTGAATGCAGTCAAGTTGCTGCTTTTATCTGATGTTAAAAGGTTCAGATCTGAGCTCACCTGTTCATCAGAATGTTCATCAGTCCAGACTAGGCTTCTGTCCTCAGGCTGCTTAAACTAAAGGGCTGGGATGATGCACGTGGCTCAGTGGTCCAAAACGTAATTTAACTTTTTATAGCCATAGAAACACTCTGCTCACTTCAATATCAAATTTCTTTAAGGTACATGTTTTTTTCTAATATAGAGCACATAAATGCTCAGGTACTGTGTGAATACCTAGACTAGATTAGACAGGCAGTGCTTATTTCCAATGCTCTTTACCTTTTTATGGGTACACATGGGGACCTGGGGGAAAGAAGCCAAAGACACCTTCTTCCCCACTATTGGAACCTCTCCGCATCAGGGAAAGATAAGTTACCAGGACTCTGAGTGCCGGGGGAACCCCAGTGGATTCACCCCAGGGAGGAAGGGTGTGTCAACAAACCCAGCTCCACTCTCCTTATGCAGTGGTCTGCAGCCCCTGTCAGAGGTGGGGGCATGTTCTCTTCCAGCCTCTTTGCTCTGTGTAAGAAGGATTGCTCAGGGTTCCTGTGTGGGGCTGACTCCCTTCCCTCTTCTCAGCCTTTACGTGGCTATTCTTAGTAAGGGCAGGTTTTTGCCCACAGAGTAACAAAAGTTGTGGCAGTTTTTTAAACAATAAGGATTTTTGTAACATGGGTGAAAGTTTTAACTAAAGTACTATTAATAGAGAAATTTGGCCATTTGCCTCTGCAACATTTCCCATTCCTCACAGCAAAACATGGTTATCTGCCTGTTTTGTTCTCGAATATGGAACAAGCAAACCTAAACTTATCTCCTCTAAAGCAATAGCATTTGGCAACTGATCTGAAATGTGATGAAAGTGTTAGGCTGGGATTCTCAAAGGTGTCTATGGGAGTTAGGAACCCAACTCTCATTGACTTTCAATAGGAATTAGGCACCTCACTCTCAAAGGCCGCTTTCAAGAGAACAGCCTCAGCCTGAAGGTATCACAAATGCATCACATTTGAGATGAATGAAAAGAACTGATTTGTCGCTCAGCACAGATGTTGCAATGTTGTTGATCTCTACAGGTAAAGGTTAAGGGAGAGGAAGGATGGTCCCTCGGCCTGCGCCACTTCCAGCAGTTCCCATTGGCCTGGAGCAGCGAACCGCAGCCACTGGGAGCCGCGATCAGCCGAACCTGTGGGTGCGCCAGGTACACAAACTGGCCTGGCACGCCAGGGGCTTTCTCTGCACAAGCGGCGGAACAAGTTTGGGAACCACTGGTGTAGACATTTTGGCTCAGGTTAGAGCCTGGACAGTGGGTGGGTCCCAGAGATCAAGCTGCAGCCAGAGTCCAAATATCTACACTGCAATTAAACAGCCCCTTAGCCTGAACCCAAGTCAGCGGGCATGGGCCAGCCGTGAGTGTCCAATTGCACTGTACTACTACTAACCTTTAGTACTAGATTTTCTAAGGTCGTTAGGTGCCTAAAGATTCAGACAGATACCTGGTGGAATTTTCAAAAGCTCTTTGGTACCTAGATGCTTTTGAAAATTACTTTGGGTGTGTAGCAAAGTGAGACTCACTGGCACAGCACCTCCTGCTGGTCGCCCTGGGAATTAGCTCTTGTCCAGCCTGGAGTGCTCTCTGCAGGCCGGTGTCTCACCTGCCTCAAGCCCCGTGTCCCTCCCAGACCCCAATGCCCTTTTCCTCAGGGTTCTGCCCCCTGAAGTACCCCCACACATGGGGTCTCCCCTCCCAGGGAAACCCTCAACCCTCTAAACCCACCTTGCCTCAGTGGCACTGCCAGTCATCATCTAGCCCCTGCTCACTGGGGCAAACTGCAGTCTGTCATGGCCACTTATCATTGGCCAGACAGTTGGACCAGCCACCGCTGCCTAACCCTGGGCTGCAGCCTCTGCAAACCCAGTACCTGTTTTGGCCTTGAACAAGGCCCACAGCCTGAGGATTTACCAAGCTGGAGCTCCCCAGCTTCTCTTGCCTTTCCCCAGCCCTGTTCTGTTCTGTTCTGTTCTGTTCTGTTCTGTTCTGTTCCCTGAGCTCCCAGGCAGCCAGGTCCTTCTCTCTCCAGAGCAAGAGAGAGACTCTCCCAGCTCTTGGCTCACAGCTCTTTCATAGGGCCAGATGTCTTCTAATTGGGCATTACCCCAGCTGTGGCTGCCTCTCCAATCAACCTAGCTTGGCTGTTTTAACCCCTGTTCTCCAGGAGTGGGGCAGCCGCCCCACTACAGGGTGCCTAACTTTAGGCATCTTTAGGCACCTAAATACCTTTGAAGATCTGGTCCCTAGTTTCTCTGATCAAACGAGGGCAAAGTGCATTAGGAGCTCTTTCCGTACTATATAGAGAATCCTTAGAAAATTTAGCTAACAATTGTTCAACATTTTCTTGACTGAAGAGATAATAGCATGCCTCGACCTTGCAATGGTGTTGTGTGGATAAATACATTGAAGAGTAAGAGATGCTCAGATATATGGTATGGGCGGGGGGCATTTAGCACCTTAGATAGAATGAACTTTTTATTGTATACAAAAAATGGAGTCCGAGAGTAATACCATGTTGTGCTTCTATGTAACATACAGGATAGAACATTCACAGTAGACAACATAAAGAAAATTTAAATAGAAAAATGTTCAGTCAATCTGTCTATCCAGTTATTTTATACCACACTCCTCACCATGGTGTCTGATACAGACATACTATATCTGACGTGATTGATTTCATAGGAAGTTCTTTGCTATCACTACATGGGTGGCTTTTTTGCACTGTGTCAATACAGTGCTTTGGTGACTGTTATTGGTAGTACCTAAGAAGAATGCCAGATGAGTATCAGATTGACAAGAAAAGGTTTTAGAATAATCTCTATGTCTCTGAACAGGGCTGGGGTGCCAGGAGTTAAGAACTTGTGAATGGGGTGGATGCTCTGTTCTTCTTACCACCATTACCTTGGTCAGGATGAATCCTATCAAAATCACCAGTGCAAAATTATTTCAGATACTTTCCAAAAGTTTAGAAAGATTCACAAAACAGAACTCTTTATTGATGAAAACATTTTTCCCCATGGAAAATAAATCAGATTGCACTTAAAAATGTTAATTAAATACATTGCATATTTAATTCATGGAAAAACAGCCAGTTCTTAGCTCTTTTTTCCTTGATGGACCTTCCAGGATCAAGAGAGCTGTCTCTCTCCAAGACTTATTGGCCTTGGTAGGCAGAATTCTATTTCCCTGAGCTTGGGCATTGTTAAAGGCTTCCTGCCCTCCCTATTGGCTCTGATTCCCTGTGAGTGGCTGTAAGTGGGAACGAAATGATGCAGCTGGATTCTGTTAGAATCTCTCCCAAACTTTTGGTCTATTAAAGTTCTCTTGCAACGTGCAAAGAGCTTTTCTCTTGGGGGCTTTGGCACATACCCTCTCCTCCCTGCCCCAGAGAAACAGACTGGCTCTTCCCTAATGATTTAAGGTGTGACATCCTGGCCCACTTGAAGTTAATGGGAATTTTGGCATTGGCTTCACTGGGGCCAGGATTTCACCTATACTCACCTCTGCCCCAATTAGTACACATTGCAGGGTTTCCTCCCAAGCTGTGGGCCAGATTGTGATTTCTCTTGCATGTGTGTCCAAGGGGGAAAGCAGCGAGGGGAGATGCGGAGAGCAGGAGGAAGCAGGAATGTCTGGGCGTGGGGTATGAGGTGTTTCTCAGCCCAAAGGTGGCATAGCTAAGCTGGTGCTAGGGTATGGAGGCCAGCTCAAGGGGCAGCGGAACCTCTACCCTTTTGAAAGGCAATACTCCAGAGTGTGCTCCCAGCACCCTTGGACGCATTCTGTTTGCCTCAATATTCTAGAGGCTCAATGCTCTTGGCCAGTGCTGACTGGTAATGCACTTCCACACCCTACTGATGGGGTTGTGGCTGCCAAAGTCACAAGATAGCTTGAGTCACAAGATAGCTAGCACATAGAAATTACATAGGCCAAACTAGTTTAAGGTCGTTATGGCTGGATAGTGAGTTTAAAGGGCCAGATTTTCTCTTATGCCGAGATACGATCCGTGTGGGGTGAGATGTCAGGGAGCCCATTACAGCAGTCTCATTCTCAATCTACCCAGGCCCTAATGTACATTAGAGCACCATGGGGGCTGCTTTAATTTATGACCGCTTGTTATGATCCCTAAGGGGCCATATGCCATCTGAGAATTACCACAGGGGAGGCCTGTCCCACCCCATCCTTGTCTACTCCACAACTTCTATGATGTCAGGGCAAAGGAAAATTTGATGTAGGAGCCTCCTCTGCCCACTTTGTACCCACTGAGAATTTCCCTGAAGGAGGGGGAATTCTCAGTTGGCCAGCTGTGGCCAGATTACATCAATTCTGTACTGCTCAGGTGTCTCAAAGAAGACAGAACTGGGCTGAGATTCTGGCCCAAGAAGTTAAAATCAAACAAACATGGAAGAGGATTAATCATCTTAGCAATAATTTTCAGTCCTACTTTCACTAAAGACAATGGCAAAGGATCAAACCTTAAATCAACAGCAAAAAGGGAGGATAGTAATAAAACAAGGCAGGGTAAAGTTTTGAGGACAGTGTGTTATAATCAGCCGTTGCTCACATGGAGGGAATTAAAACACAATTTCTAAGTACACTCTACATTACCCACCATGACACTTAACCAGCTCAGACCTAGAGGATGTAGCCCACAATGTGAGTTTATTTATTTAAGTTTTACTCATAACATTTCGAAGACTCTAATAACGCTGCAGGATACCTAAGGCCTAAGTTTATTTTATTGTTTTGCAGCAGCACGTGTGAGGTTGGGCCTTGTTAGCCATGTGTTAAACAGGAATGGGTCAGCAAAAGGGTTTAAAACGAATGCTGTCAGCCAAACCCTGAATTACTTACTCACATGGATAGTCCTACTGAAATCAAGTGAGTGAGGGGATCAGGATAGTACTTACAGCCAACAGTGTCAGTGAGAAACTCAACAACAGCTGGGCAAAAGAGTCCAAGCTAAAATACCAAAGGAAAACAGGAAAAGTTTGTTTTATATTAAAAACCATATGTTCTTACTACTTTTCTTTTCTTTTCCTTTTCTTTTCTCTTTCTTCGATAACATGTTCTTCATTAAAGTTGAATTTAAAGAGCTTCCCTTGCAGATTGATAAATAAAATCTCAGACACAGCTTTATACATGGGGAGGAAGGGAGAAAAATGGATGGCATTTGTTTTGTACCATTTCATTCATGAGCCAATTCAAGGAAGTGTTACTGTCAAATCAGATCCAATCTTGTGCTGTTAATGGCAGAAACATGTGAGGTGGGGTAGGATTATACACACGCTGCTTCTTGTAGGTTTGGCCTAAGTACAATTTGTTTTCATGTGTAATTTGTAAGTCTAAAAACCAAAGGGCTTTGTCATGAGCTAGGGCCAGTGTGATGTTGTGCTGCATCAGGAGCAGTCTTGGAAACAGATTACGAGTTGCCTCCTGGTTTCCCCCCGTTCTGTGGGGGAAGTGCCCGGCACCAGGCCTATACGTGGTACAGAATACTGCCCATGTCGCTCTGGTTAGCTATGTTATCTAGTGCATTGGGGTGAGTTAAGGCCCCACCCACTACTTCCCTCTTGCAGGTGAGGGGAAGTTTAGCAGCATCATGTAGGCTGATCACCTTCCCATGCTGCTACCTGCAGATTTGTGCAGCTGCACAATCTGGGCCACAGTCTGGCCTCAAATGAATTAATAACATGTTAATAATTAGGACCGAGCAGACAAGCAAAGCAGTTAGTTGATCTGATGAATTTATCCTTTTTTCTCTTTGCAAATTGTTTATGGGTAAATTGTGATTTTCTTCAATTTATCCATTGTTAGAAATGATTTGCCAAATCATTTCTGTCAGTAATATGAGCTGTGTTGCCAAGTTTTGGCTGGACAAACAGATTGCACAGCATTGTTTCTGTTTTCAGAACCAACAAGATAATGGTTACATTAGGATTTGGGAGTAAGTGTTCCCCTCATGAAGACAGAATGTGCTTTCTGTCTATATTGTCCCAACTCTTGCTTAAAAGCAGCTGTGTCTGTGACCATTCCCACTGGTAGATTCACCAACTAAACTGTTCATAGAAAGAGAACCGAAAACAGGGCCGGCTCCAGGGTTTTTGCCGCCCCAAGCGGTGCAAAAAAAAAAAAAAAAAAAAGCCGCGATCGCGATCTGCGGCAGCAATTCGGCGGGAGGTCCTTGGCTCCGAGCGGGAGTGAGGGACCGTCCGCCGAATTGCCGCCGAATAGTTGGACCTGCCGCCCCTCTCCGGAGTGGCTGCCCCAAGCACCTGCTTGGCAAGCTGGTGCCTGGAGCTGGCCCTGACCGAAAAGGAGTCTGAATACAGTCAAAACAATTTCATTTTTTATTGGTATGAACATTGGCAGAACATTTTTGAGGTATTAGCTCATTTCTCTTAATAACATATATCAAGCTGATTTGTAACTTACACAAAGAGATACACAGTATGCACATTTATCAGTTATCCTCACCCCACTGCTGGGAGAATACCTCTTCTGCACAGCTTCTTTTCTCACCAGGGCGGAACCATGAGCATAAACCTCACCGCATTAGAGACTGGAGCCAATTCCTACTAATAACAATTGGAGTCTTTCCATTGACTTCAATAGGAGCTGGGTTGGGGCCCTAAATCAGGATTGATTTGTAAGATACGATATTTTATGTGTGACTATGTAGTTTGGTTGGTTAACTTCTTATAGTTATCATGGAAGTAATGAATCTTTAGGAGGGATTTGAATGTGGAAAGCATGATATCTTGGAGGGAATATTTCCTTGAGAACATAAAAATGACCTCACTTATTAAATAATGTCCTCAGCTTTCAGGTTTGTGCTTTCAAATCACAATCTGAGTGATTTCTATTCCCTTAGACAATATTGTATAGCTCTGTATCAGGCACTCTGTATCACAATACACAAGCACATAACAAAAACATATGTAGTAATATTGTTTGTGATGGATTGACAAAATCAGGGAAATGCAAACTTCCAGGGGATCACCCACAGTCAGGGCAAAATCTCTATTAATTTTGCATGCAGGATATACATGCACCATGCCCTGGCAATGGAATAACCTCAGTGATCCAAAGGTTTTGTTTTCTCATCTCTAACTGTGGTGATCTGTAATAGACATCTGCATATTGGAAAGAGAAGCTTGTCCTTGATTTCTCCCATTCTGGGTAGATATTGCTATTCATTTTGCATGCACTAGCCTATACTGTGATCATTGAGTCCCTTTTGGGTAACATGATACACATTAATGGTGCACAGGTTACATTTTTGCAGTCCCTTTAGAGTTGTGTGTAGGAAACTCCTTTGGAAATTAATCAGACTGCTGAACAAGACTTTGAAAATATACTTGAGTGTTCACCTCTGGCAGCACCTCTTTGTTTTCAGTAGATAACAGGCACTGTTCAGTAGTCAGCACTTTCCAATAGATACCACCAAGGTTCCTGCTCTAAATATATGGGGAAATGATGGTGTCCTGGATACTGCGCCGTGGCAACTGTAGGCTGTTGGCTTGCTTAGTAACAGTGGCCAGTGCATGTCCCAGAGGTCATATTTAATTAAATTACATTTTGGGATGATAAGATAATTTTAGTGTACAAACATAAGAGAAAGAAATTTTGTGGAAAACCCAAGAACAATGCGTGTGTGTGTGTGTGTGTGTGCGTGTGTGTGTGTGTGTGTTTTCCCCTCCAAATAGGCAATGACTGTAGAATGTCATAGATCTGCATGGTTCAGGTTTAAAATATATGGCAGCAAACAAATCTTATTCTACAAAATCCCTCACGCAGACTAATTTCCCTGTGTCATACACTCCTGTGTCTTTAAGGGAGACAACTTTTTATTTAAATTTTGAAACAAAAAATGTCCGCAGTGCTGACTGGTCCCCAGTATACCAAGCTTCAGCAAGATTTAGAATGTACCAGAACAATGTGATGGGAGGCCATTGCTGCCTGGCATTTGGATGTCTCTGTGTAAAATGAAATATACCTGTGCTATCTTTAAGGCTTTGGCATTGTCTTACATGTACCTCATATCTGTATAAAATCACCTAGATCTGTGGGTAATATTGCACAAGGGATGTTGCCAACATTCTGAATGGAATTCCCTATAGAAATATTAAAGTTTGAGTTTATTGTTTCAAGGTAATGAGTATAGCTTTAAATTCAAGGCAAAGACAAGGGCTAAAACCAGATTATGTGGCTTTAAACCACACAAGAATTTCCCTTGTGACATTTTTTGCTGTTTGAGTTTAGTTTGTATAAAATAATCAAAACACTCTGTAGGAATTATAAGTTTTAAAGTGTTTTATCCCCGCAATGCGGTTTGGATCATTTGTGGCAGCCCAAAATTCAGAATGTGGTCAAAATAATCTATTGTAAGCATTAGAAATCAAAATTAGCATTAGAAATCAACCCCCTGAGAAATTTTTCTTCTGTGATTTCAGTTTGTAGAAAACAATCATGTAGGACTCATGAGCTTCTGGAGTGCTAAATTTATCATAGAGGTAGGAGTGTTTCGTGGAGCTCAGGTTTTACAATTTAATTCAGATTTATAATTAATTTTACAAACATATACATTTGTGTCTATGTGTGTGTGCCTATATATGCACAATATGTATAATCTTAAAAATATTAGATAACTGTAATCTGTTTTGTTAGAGGACAATTCACCAATCCTATCTTCATATTGTTACTAATTTCAAGAAAAAAAGCAGTCAACCCAGTGCTCACAGATGTTAACTCTCTGGTATAAGATAACTGTGTAAGAGATTTGCTGTTTTTTCTAAAGTATGAGTTTGTCCTCAGCTGGTGAACAGTGAAGTCTAACAAATGGTTATTCCAGTATTCCTGACTAGCGCTGAGCAACATGGAAGTTGCTTGCTTTGCGAATGTGACAGTAATAATAGATGTGCATTGGGAAAGTCCTGACCAGATTTTGCTGTCTGTTCTTTTCCTGATAATTTACATTACTAGTTTGTTACCATCATTAATACTGATATCACAAAATCTGGAGGCATGATTCAGCTCAGTGACTCGTACAAAAGAAAACAATAGTTAATTATATGAAATAAGTGCAGTATTCTTCAGGAAATCTGTGCCCGAAAACCGCCATCCTGAGGCAATCTGATACATTAATGATAAAAGCCCCATACGAGACTGTGGGAGTCTAAGTATTTGCCATGAGATATGTGTGCATAGAGTGATTGAGCAACTGACTGTTTTACATATAGGGGTGGGATTTTCAAGGGAGCTCAAGGCTGGCCTACCCCTGATGTCACTTAAGTTAATGATTTCACCAGTGGCTGTGCCAATGGTTTTACCATGGATTTGAATGGGAGTGGAATTAGCCCAACACTGAGCACTTTTGAAAACTCCACCCCAAATGTACTTTGAAGCTGCAACACCTTAAAACCTGCCAACATTAGGATAATGATTTGATATTTAATTTGATGGTAGATGATCATTTTGGAAAAACCACGTCTCACCATACTGAGAACTCTCACTGACTTCAGGCCCATAATGAACTGAATTTCACCTTGTATGACTATAATGAATTAATCCCTCTATATAAAGCTGGCACAAGGCCTATACACCATTTCAGTCTCACTTTAAAGGTGCATAGGACTTGAGACAACCTTCTCCCCAATGGTGAATTTCACCCATATGGTACAATGGCAGCAGTACATAATGTTTCTTCTCACTAGATGTCCCCTGTTCAACTAGCAAAACTCACGAGCTACTTCCTCCCACTCTCTAACCTTCCTTTGCCCCTACTCTCTGTACCTGTTACAATCTGACTGTCTGGTGGAGTGGGGAATTTAATGCAAATGTTACATTCCCAAGTAACATGTTAAGGGTCACTCTAAGAGTGCAGGTGTACTCCAAAGGGTTAGGTTCACCGGAAGCTTCACACTCTCAGTGTTCAAGCAGAAGGGGTTCGTTTTATTTTCACAGTGCCTCCTCACCCTCATCAAAGCTCTGGGGTGCTCTGCAGTCATTCATAATAAATAAATGATAAAAACACATCAAAAATAACGAAGCATTAAATTCATGCCCATGAGGCTACACATGGGTTTTAGCCACAGCCCTGCGTTGGGGGTGACGCACAGTCACATTGTCCCAGCAGAAGTACCAGGAGCTACTGTGTTTCCTGGAGCTCCCAGGCCCACAAAGGAGAGCCTGTTCATTGCTCCATCCCTTGGAGGATAAAGCCAATACATGTTCCTGTGTGTGGCTGGTGAAAGCAGGGGTGGGCAAGGGGGACTGGCAGAAAGGGCAGGCTGATAAAATAGAAGGAGACAAAGTTATTTGTTTCCCCTCAGAAATCAACCTTCCTGCTTTGGGCTGTGATTCAGGAAAGCACTTAAGTATGTGCATAACTTTATACATTCACTTCAATAGGACTTTAGCATGTGTTTAAAGTTAGGCATGTGCTTAATTGCTTTACTGAACTGGGGTCTTTGAAAGCAGAAATAATCAAATCTCTTCCTAGAGTGGGTATCCCAAAGAGCTGTCAGCATAACAACAGCTGGAAAGGTTGGATTCTGCACAGTGCCAAAGGCAGGGAGCTGAGGAACTATTTTTCAAGTGGTGGTGATCTGACTGCACTGTTACTTTCATGGTAAGCTCTTTGGGGCAGAACCTGGCATTTGTTCTGTTTTTGTATTGTGTCTAGCATCATGGGGCCCTGGCTACCATAATACAAACAATAATAATAATAGGAGAGATGCCCTGTAGAAATCTAGATCTATCTATCCAAATACCTGACCTGAAGACCACCTCTGTGTAGCTCAAAAGCTTGTCTCTCTCACCACCAGAAGTTGGTCCAATAAAGCATATTCTCACCCACCTTGTCTCTCTAATATCCTGGGACAAACATGGCTACAACAACATTATAAACACCTGTCCTGGCATTCATATCTTGCTCAAAAACGTGGCATCTTAACACCTTACAAATGCAAAATGCAAACACCACAAAGGACCCTGATCTTTCCCTCCGCTCAAGTCCACGCAGTTTAATTTTTTTAATTTTAAAATGGCCCAAATTCAACCCTGGCTCAACCACATTGATTTCATTGCACTTGTGTCCACTTACAGCCAGTCTGAATTTGACCCTTTGTTTTGGATCATTGCTCTGTCTCTCTGCGCAGAATATCTACTGCAGCTCCAACAGGTTTAGAATCTTAACGGTAACCCTCTTCTTCCTCCTAAACCAAAAGGTTTACATTTCTGATTAAAATGATGTCACGTCCAGTTTTGCTCAGTATCCCCAAAGTCATTTTTAGCAATAAGATTTTTACTCTAAATGTAGATTAGATGGAAGATCATCTTCTAGAAAATCCGTTCTAGCAGAACTTTGGAATAGCTTTATCTAAGTTTTAAGTTTCTTTTGCTTTGCCCTCCTCTTTAATAACCTTTACATGCATAAAAGGAATCTTTTGTCAGTTTCACTTAACAAGAAAGTTTTGAGAGAGAGGAGAGCCAAGTTTGCTTTAGAGGGTGTGTCTTCAGGATAGAATTCTTGACCTGAACATGTTCATCTCGGTGAGACTAGCAGCCGCTATCTGGATCTTCTTAAAAAGGAAGTCATGCATTCATGAGGCTGTTTGGAGCCAGGAGAAGGAGAGAAATCCTGTGAGGATGCTATGTTATTCCTGCATGAGAATTACTTTCTCCCAAGAGCAATGTACAAATTCTGTGCGGATGGCCTGTTCTAGTAGGATTGTTTAAGGCCATTCTCATGCAATTTGAACTTTCATGATACCCATTTACCAATTCTTGGGGAATATCCTGTTCTGGTGAGATCTGTGGATAGTGGCATGTAACTGTGGGATATGGAACGGGAAAGAGCTGGGGGGCTGAGCTGTGTCAGGGTAAATGATTTCTGGCTGGGTTCAGGTTAGGCTGGCTCCTGTTGTAAATTAGGATTTGTAATACCTCTTGTGTATATATATTTTGTGGGTGTGTAACTGTAGAGCTCATGAGTTATTTTCTTTGCTAACAGCGGGGTCCATTATACACCATGCTGCCCTGGCCCATAGCAATGAGAAGTCCTTGATTTCATAAGGAACACTGATAAACAGAGAAAACACACATGGCATTAATATCATCATCATCTCTGGATGATGTTGAAAGTAACACATGTTGTAACAGTACATATAAATCATCTCGATACAACAGAGACCACAGAAAAGGTCCGTGAACCCCTCACTCCTATAAAATGCCAACTGTTACAAGTGTGCTCTCTGGCTGTATACATGTAAATAGTTAGTCAGTAAGGTTCCAGTAGGTGGTGCTCAAGAATCTGTAGCATAGTTCTTGTCTGACCAATACAGCTTTTGCTGTTCGCTGCAAATGGCTTCCTTTGTGATCTGTTAACATTTGCTCTTAAACACCAAGTGTGGAAACTCAAATAAGGGTCTGGAATCTAAAATGCTGAATGGATTGAATTTCTACAGAGGATGCCATGACTAACAAGAGCTATGGTGACTTTGCTATGTATTGGACAGGGTATGCAGAACTGCAGTGTTTTTGAAAAATCTTTTCCATATGAGTGTTGGTGTGAGATTGTTCTTTCAGAACATTTCACTGTGTTCCTCAGTGTGTTGCGGTTTTTCACTGCTGTAGATCTGTGAGCAGGAAACTGATCTGTTTTCAATTGGTGGCTATAATGGTCACATTTAAATTGTGCATATTTTTTGGAATTGATTTATTTTGTGGGTACAGGGTGTAGGTATGAAGTTTCAGTGCATAATCATCTCGGGTAAAGAGAAAACTCAGATGAACTGCAAAGAGGTCAGGTACCTCTGAACTTCGAGATGCTCATGGGGTATAGTTCGGGTGAGGAAACTTGGGAAAACAGCCTAGAGCACCCCATTGTCTACCTGCTAGGGAGATGTCAACTTCCAAATGAACACAGAACTTCAGGTGAGAGTGTGTAATCATTTTGTACAATGTTAGAATATATTTATATGATTTTCTATCCCTTTTTTAATGTAATAAAAAATCCTATTTGCTTTTCTAGCCATTGCTGTGCACGAGGAGGCAGCAGAATCTAGTGGCTATGATAATGGACTGGGAACCAGAAGACATGGGCTCTAATCCCAGCTAGGTCCTTGACATGCTATGCAACTTGAGTCCTGTCTGTGCCAGTTTTCCCTCTGTCCATGTTGTCTCTCTAGATTGTAAACATTTTAGAGGCAGAGCTTGTGTGTTAACACAGTCCCTAGTGCAATGTACAATGGGACCTTAAGCTCAGTTGGGGGCATTTAAGGGCTACTGTAATAAAAATAATAACAATAACTGAAGAGGAAGGATAGCCCAGTGATGAAGGGGCTAGTCTGGGACTCTGGAGATCTGACTCAGATTTCCTGTGTGACCTTGAGCAACTCACCTAGGCCCAGATCCCCCAAGGTACATAGGCTCTTAAATCCCATTGGGCACCTAAAACAGATTTGAAAATCTGGGTCTTAGTCCCTCTGTGCCTCAGTTCCCCATCTGTAAAATGGGGATAATAGTAATTCCCTACCTCACAAGGGTGTTGTGAAGATAAATACATTAAAAGTTATGAGGTGTTCAGATACTATGGTAATGGGAGCCAAATAAGTACCTAAGGAATTGGGCAGCCATCTTCTCTGAGCCCTAAACAACAGCTCCTAGGTCTTTTCCCTACAATGATTCTGCCAGCAGCTGAGAGTCTATTGGTGCAGATGAAAGGTCGGGCTTAATAATTTTCATATACCTGTGTTAAAATTCAGCTGCCCTAGTCTGATAATGCCATCCAGCACTTCCTCATCACTACCTTTCAGTTAAGAAGAAAACATATGGGTGAATTTTTTAGCTACACATTTCTATGCTGCAGTAGAACATGGTGCGTGCGTGTGTGTGTGTGTTTACTGACTTATTCCTTGGATGTCCGTTTATATGGGATATTGATTAATTATTTTAGTTTTATTGCCTGCAGCTTGCTTGCTTATTTTTAAAGCAGTTCAAAGGTAGTGTCTGCTGGGGATTGTTCTCATTGTGGCTATTGGGATTCTGGAGGTTGATGACAGTTTCTTTCACTGTATGCTTGTTACTCTGATTTATTTTGAAAGTGCATAGCTTTTTGGTTTATTTAACAGAGCCCTAGCCATGGATCTCATCCCAGATTTTCTCTCAAGAAATTTAAATTGAAAAGGAGAACACTGACATGGCAGCATTTTGGCTTCTACCTTTGCCAGGTAATGAGTAAAAGATGGTGTGGAAAATGAAAGCATGTGTTATTTACGTGTACATTCAATAAGAAACAACAATAATGGTAAGAAGAATTAGATATGCTGCCTTTGGACATCAGGACCCTGGTCCTGTGAGATGGTAACTTGCAGAAGGTGCTTATCGAGGGCCAGATCGTTAAAGGTATGTAGGTGCCTAACAACACAGATAGGCATAGGTGGTGGAACTATGGGTGCGGGGGTGCTGCTGCACCCCCTGGCTCGGAGCAGTTTCCATCATATTCAGGGTTTACAGTTTGGTTCAATGGCTCTCAGCACCCCCGCATACAAATTGTTCCAGCACCTCTGCAGATAGGTGCCTAGTGGGATTTTCAAAAGCACATTGAAATCAATGGGAGCTATGCACCTAACTCACCTAGCTACTTTAGTGAATCCCACTAAGCACCTAACTGAATCTTTAGGCACCTAAATACTTTTAAAAATCTGGTCCTGAGAGCGCTTACTCCCAATGGGAGTTTCCCTGAATAAGGACAAAGTAAATACTGGGGACGGGGTTCAGGATGTAGCCCTTACTCTGTAAATATTTGTGAAGGAAGGAAGCACAGTCTTTGCTGTGTTACCAGACATGGGAGGAGCATGATCATAGATGAATAGCAGTTGCTATACCAGAGCAAATAGTCCATTCTCTCAGTGGCCAGCACTATTACACAGGAACGTGTAATAAAACCTGCAGTGGACAATTATGGAATAAGTAGCCCATTGGGGGAGTTTCTTTCTAACACCCACCAATGTTGGGCTTGTGCTCTGAAACATGAAGGTTATTTCCCCATATTTAAAAAAAAACAAAACTAAAACACTCAAAGATATTCCTATCTAATGGATCTCCTCATTATCCATGACCAATCCTTTTTTGAATGCTGCTCTTGGCAGTGAGGTCCGCAGGGTAATTATGCATTGCGTAAAAATAAGAATTCTTCCTTTTAGCATTTTTAATCTCTGTCTTTCAATATCATCCCAGACACTCTTGGTTTTGTATTGTGGAGAGGGTAAACAGGCAACCCTATGGCTGATGGGTAGGAATAATTTTTTCAACTTAGCATTTTCACCACCGCCAAAGCAATAATAACAGCAGGAAAGAAGGAAGAAGACAGAGGATGATGAATAATAAGACTTAAAAAACCCTCCCCTAGTTGCCTTAGTGGGAGGAAGGAGGAAACTAGACTCATGAGTGGGCCTTTTTATACAGGTGGTGTTAGTTTTATTGGTAGGTGCACAGATGAAAAATGCATGAAAGTGTGTTATATTTTTTATATTCCAAAGCAAAAGTGTATACCAGAGATCTGCAACCTTTGGTATGGCACGCAGCCATCAGGGAAATCCGCTGGCAGTCTGGGACAGTTTATTTACCTGCAGTGTCCGCAGGTTCGGCTGATTGCAGATCCCACTGGCCGCAGTTCGCAGCTCCAGGCCAATGGGGGCTGCGGGAAGTGGCAGCCAGCGCATCCCTTGGCCTGTGCCACTTCCCACAGCCCCAATTGGCTGGAATGGTGAAGTGCGGCCAGTGGGAGCTGTGAACGGCCGAACCTGCGGACGCTGCAGGTAAACAAACCGGCCCGGACTGCCAGTGGATTTCCCTGATGGGCCGCGTGCCAAAGCTTGCTGATCCCTGGTGTATACCAAGCAGTTTAAGTCAAGAAGAAGGGTGGTGCCTGGAAGATACTCTTTCAGATGAATGGTTTCAGAGTAGCAGCCGTGTTAGTCTGTATCTGCAAAAAGAACAGGAGTACTTGTGGCACCTTAGAGGCTAACAAATTTATTAAGAAGTGGGCTGTAGCCCACGAAAGCTTATGCTCTAATAAATTTGTTAGTCTCTAAGGTGCCACAAGTACTCCTGTTCTTCTTTCAGATGAAGGCAGTATTAAAAAGAAGGCATGTGTCCACCATAATACAGATAAATGGTTCCAGGGAAATCTAGGAATAAACTGCAGCAGAAAAGTAATTTTCATGCCCCGCCCTCTTTTTAAGTTATTCTTAGTTGTCCAGTGTCTTTTGAAATCTGAAACAAATATTTAACAGGGATATTAAAAATGTGAATTGCCAGTCAACATTTTGGTCAAAGGGCTTAGTTCAGTGTTCATTAGGAAGTTCTAAGTACCTGTGGAATTTCATTTTGAAGGGTAACACTTGTTTTAGATTAAAGTGTTGCAAACTGTCTGAAAGTTCCAAAATTAACGCTTTTTGTTTCTCTGATTAAAAATGGGTAATTGTTTTTGATGATTTTAATCCAGTTTAAAACAATCAAGTTATAAACTCCCCCAAATGGGGTTTATAATAGTGGTGACAATAGCTCCTTTTTTATGGAGTTGAAAAGAACATTAGGATATATAGCTTATCTCTGTGTCTTTCATTTAATAACAAAAAGGATGAGGCACAACGTTATAAAGAAGGTGTCGTTTTATTTTATATCCTGCTAATGATCAGACACAGCATTTTTATAGTCCCTCCTATAGAAGGATCTAAAACTGTATTCCAAAAATTCCTTAAATTCAGGGCACAGCGTGAGGTTGGTAAATAAGATTTTGCCTGTTTTAAAGACATGGAAAATGAGGCACAAGAAAGGTAGGTGATTTAGCCAAGATCACACAGAAAATCTATGGGAATGCAAGGGATAGACCCTTAATCTCCAAAATCCTAGGCCTCAGCTATAATCACAAAATCATCTGTACTCTCATTTACATGTATTGTCATCAGGAGCTGATTTATTATGTTCCCACAGGTCATAATGTTCCCTATAGGAAGAATGAGACAATGCAACAAGCTATTGTCTGCTCCATTTGCCATAATCTGATGATATAATTGTTTGTGTTAGCATCTATGTTTATTTATACACCTAGGAAACTCTTCTTACAGTTTACTTATGTTTGCTCCAGTTGAACATTCTCACTCAAAGAACTAAGCCATGATATCCCACTGGAAACCACCATCTATCCTCAAATTATTTAAACAATGATCTAAGTGTGCAAAATGATGCAGATACAAATCCCAGATTCCCAGGTCTGTGTAAGAATACCTACTTCAGATTCCATGTAGAGTTTCAGCTACGGCCTGATGTTATTTTCCAATTGCATGCATAGATGGCTTATTTTGAGACTGTATAGTGGTTGTTTGTGCAATACAGATTTATGCTGCTTAAGCAACAGAATTCAGTGCCACATTCCCATGTTAACTGCAGAATGAAGATCGGTATTGTTTGTTTTGTAGATTTAAACAGTGATAAGTTAAATATTCTCCTCTTGTTTTTGCCTTTAATTCTTGGTAAGGATGAAATCATGTTTGTATATTTAAAAAGATCTTGTGCTAAAGCTAAGAATCCTGCACTGACAGAGGAGTGGCATTTTCTGTTTCTGATTCCTGTGATCCTACGTTTGCAGTAGAAAGTATGTATTTCCCTTTCTAGTGAATGAAGTGAGGATTTTCCACTAGAATGTCTAATAAGAATCATTATATTTAAAACTCCCAGCAATAACAGCCATTATTGTTTTGACTGTGACCCGTATATGAACAAGCACAGGGAGAATGTGCTTTAACGTAGCAGTAAAACACGAGGTAAGTGATATTGCTAGAACACACTGTTAGCAATAATGGGCTTTGTAACTTTACAGTCTTCCACGTATAAGGGGTGACATGTAGCTGCACTGTCCCAAGAGCAGACAAATTGTGGCCCAGAGTTCCTGCCGTGCTTTCTCCTTGCTCAGGGAGGAGAGGGAGGGAGTTGCTTCACCTCTTTTCATGGGTGTGCCTCTTTTCTTACCAGACAGCTACATTGGCCAGCAAATAGGGAGGGTGGGACTAGGCCTCCTTCCACTCCCCATCATCCTCTAGTCTAACCCCTCCTCATGGGGGGGGGGGAATATCAGGTGAGTAGCCCTTTCTCTCCCCACTTCAGCTGAGTCAAGAGCAGGGCCAAAGAGATGTTAGCAGCACCTTTCTCCTTCTTACTCCCTTGTCAAGCTGAGTAAAGGCTGTGATGATCTAGCCCTGTACAGTCAAACACACTGGTTAATAAAGACTCTGCTAGGGCATACTTTTGATTTGTTCTGCTTCAGTTTTCTCTTCCATTGACACTAGTGAGAGCTCTACATTAGACCAAGGGGCAAATAAGGATCCTTAGTTTTTAAAGAAAATGTGAGATCTGTTGCTCTGACCTGCAGCTGTCATGGGATAAAAGGGAAGGTCCTTTCATGGATTGAGAACTGGTTAAAAGACAGGGAACAAAGGGAAGTAATTAATGGTAAATTCTCAGAATGGAGAGGGGTAACTAGTGGTGTTCCCCAAGGGTCAGTCCTCGGACCAATCCTATTCAACTTATTCATAAATGATCTGGAGAAAGGGGTAAACAATGAGGTGGCAAAGTTTGCAGATGATACTAAACTGCTCAAGATAGTTAAGACCAAAGGAGACTGTGACGAACTTCAAAAAGATCTCACAAAACTAAGTGATTGGGCAACAAAATGGCAAATGAAATTGAATGTGGATAAATGTAAAGTAATGCACATTGGAAAAAATAACCCCAACTATACATACAATATGACAGGGGCTAATTTAGCTACAACAAGTCAGGAAAAAAATCTTGGAGTAATCGTGGATAGTTCTCTGAAGATGTCCACGCAGTGTGCAGTGGTGGTCAAAAAAGCAAACAGGATGTTAGGAATCATTAAAAAGGGGATAGAGAATAAGATTGAGAATATATTATTGCCCTTATATAAATCGATGGTACGCCCACATCTCGAATAATGTGTACAGATGTGGTCTCCTGATCTCAAAAAAGATATACTGGCACTAGAAAAGGTTCAGAAAAGGGCAACTAAAATGAGTAGGGTTTTGGAACGGGTCCCATAAGAGGAGAGATTAAAGAGGCTAGGACTCTTCAGCTTGGAAAAGAGGAGACTAAGGGGGATATGATAGAGGTATATAAAATCATGAGTGATGTGGAGAAAGTGGATAAGGAAAAGTTATTTACTTATTCCCATAATACAAGAACTAGGGGTCACCAAATCAAATTAATAGGCAGCAGGTTTAAAACAAATACAAGGAAGTACTTCTTCATGCAGCGCACAGTCAACTTGTGGAACTCCTTACCTGAGGAGGTTGTGAAGGCTAGGACTATAACAGCATTTAAAAGAGAACTGGATAAATTCATGGTGGTTAAGTCCATTAATGGCTATTAGACAGGATGGGTAAGGAATGGTGTCCCCAGCCTCTGTTTGTCAGAGGATGGAGATGAATGGCAGGAGAGAGATCACTTGATCATTGCCTGTTAGGTCCACTCCCTCTGGGGCACCTGGCATTGGGCACTGTTGGTACACAGGATACTGGGCTAGATGGACCTTTGGTCTGACCCTGTACAGTCGTTCTTATGTTACGTTCTTATGGAGAACGAGCAGAGATTGCACAGGTATAAATACTATGCAAGGTGCAAAGAGGTGGGGAATCAGCCCCCATGTCTCTTTGGCCAGCAAACTATTCAACAGGAACTTGTCTAGCCCATTGTATCTCTTGTTTTAAAAAAAACCCTGGTTTTCATAAATATGGAACAATTACAAAGTTCATAGAACTCAAACACTAACAGGAAGCATTTGTAACGCACATCAAATGTAACTGAAGAACGAGAGGATACTATATAATCACAGAGTGATCCAACTAGGTTAAAGGTCTGATTCTGATTTCATTTAAACCACTGTATGCCAGGAATAACTCCACAGAATAGGGCACACAGGTGCAAATCAGGGTAAGTGACAGCAGAGTTTGGTTCTGAGTCCTATCCTGCAAGTAGTACTTACTGAATCATTACTCAGGCAACGGAAGCTTTACCTGAATAATGCGTAATGGGAAAGTCTAAGACCTTCGGGGCACGCCTGCGTCTACCCTTTGGTTCATATCTAGCAGACAATATATGAAAAGCTATGAGATATCACATAGCAGAATAATCCTGCTGGCCTTTGAACCTTGCAGAATCTTAGCATCTGAGAAAAGAGCCTCAATTTTTGTTTTAATTTGCAAGCCCTTTGTGGAGAGACAGTTTCTGTTTTAATTCAGATCTGTGGCTGGAGGTCAAGAAGAGTGTTGTAGCAGTGGAGAGCCTGTGCTACATAGCACCATTCTGTAGCTGCAAGTGTAAGTAAGAGCAAGTCACTAAAAAATGTAAAGCCCCTCTCTGTAGCATCAAAGTGGCTGTTTTGTCAGTGATCCCAATGGATATAATCTCAACAGAAGCATATGCCATCTTGTTCCCCTTGCCCCAGCAATGGCTGAGAAATGTAGATAACTTGGCTTGGAAGGATTAGATATTTATTGATAAATGTTGGTAAATGTCAGTTTCACCCCCTTTCCCCCCCCCACAAATGAAGAAAAAATGTTTCCATTGGTTAATAATTGAAATTTACAGAGAGGCAAAGTTCGAAATATGCTGCTTGAGAGCTTATTTGAGTTTGATTTAAGTATATTTCCGTAGTGTATTTTGACATGTGCTATTGACAATTTGTATTTTATGGTTCCAAAGCTTTAACTTCTTGAATCTAAATGTCTACTCTCATGAACTAATTATTGCCTGGTCACCCCAACAGTTTTGTCCAACACTGAAAAATTAATTCAATAAAATGGAAAAAGTGCTTAAAAATAAACATTGATATTAACCATCAAAATTATAAAAAATAAAAATCAAATTCTGCGAAGCCTATATATATATAATTAGGCTTTAAAGAAATACATCAAGAAAGCAGCCAGGAAAGCTCATACAGTGCACCATGTAGTGAACCTGTTATGTTCAAGTAGCTGACTTCATTTATTCAGTGTGGCTCCTTATAGTAGTAAATTACTGATTCTTATGAGTGCAGAGGAACTGCACTGCTAGCATTACAGTTCTTGCTGCTTTCCCTGGCTGGCTATTTTACCTGGGGCTCTCATAGTAGAAATAACATGGCTGAAGTAAATCATGCTGTGGAGCTGCACAGGTTGTGAACCTGTTAGCATGCCACTGCTACTCTCCTGATCTGCTCTTCAACTCATCAACTCATCTAGCTATTTGCCTCGTTTTACAACGGGCTACTTAAAAAGCATCAGCAAAGTCAGTACAAACTAAAATTTCATACAGACAAAATGAGAAAGTAAGCAATGTTTCAATGTGCTTGTGACACTTCTGTATTTTTATGTCTGATTTTGTAAGCAAATAGTTTTTAAGTGAGGTGAAACTTGGGGTACACAAGACAAATCAGACTCCTGAAAGGGATACTGTAGTCTGGAAAGGTTGAGAACCACTGTCTTATAGAGACACGGAACGCAACTCTGCATCACTCAGAAAGCTGCATATTCCTTTCCAAATCCCTCCGTACCCCCACCACAATGGAACTGTGACATGTCTGCTGTAATTTGGACCTACTCCATCTACTGAGGGGCCAGGAAGATTTAACACTAAATGACTGATGGACCACAGAGAGATCCTGAGCTTTTCCAAGGAGAGGTTTCAATGGATCCATTCCAGTAAAGCAAATAATAAATCTGTAATGTTGACAGAACAAGTTACCTGACATTCCAGATCCTTACGAAACATTCATGTCATTTGTAGTGCTGGGTCAGATCCAAGAGCTACATTCACTTTAAAATCTTCAAAGTCACTTAGAGATGGGAACCCTAGAACAAACATAAGTGATGGAGCTCTATCCAGTGTCTGGCACACACCCACCATAGTGAAAAACACATACATCTTTTCTACAGAAAGGTAAAGTTATTCTGTGTCTCTTATCACAGAGTTGTGTGACTTTAGATCTTGATCATCTTATTTTCCTGTTGAATGTGTGCTATTGGTACTACTATCATGCATGTTCATAACTAATTCATAATACCTGTGGTTATTATCAAACGTAGGAAGAGTCTAAGAGGTATATCTAGTGCAAATATTGGTAATAGTACTTCCTGATTCAAAATAATGGAAAAAATCATAAATAAAATCCATTGATTTGTGTTGTTTATTGTGGGAGATGGGAACCCATAATCTATTACAAGACTGCTTTATTTTTATTTGGCTTTTTCATCCAACCTGCTTTCCACTGCATGTTCTTCTAGGTCCTATTATATGCCAAAAAGGAGAGAGTAGTTTTGTGGCTTTAAGCTCATGCCTTCATGGACTGTAGATTCCCCCCTAAATTCTCATTCAGCTTCCAGACACTGTTTTTGCCTGACAAGAAGCAGCACTATCAGCAAGAGCAGCCCGGCCCTCCTTGTGTGAGTCCTACATTATAGTGACTTTCTCTAGTCGAGAGAAAGTTATAATGGGCCTTGGGAAAACTGCCTTCTACTTGATAGCCTCACTTGGTTTGTACAATACAGAGGTCATGTACTAAATGAGGGACTTTGGCTGCTCCTATCTTACATTTTGATACTTTCACTGGGAGACCTGCCTCTGAGTTTTGTCAGCACAGGTCCCAAGTGGTTTTTATGATCTGAGCAAGCACAGGCACTGGCTTCCTCCGGGCTCCGGGGTGCTCAACCTCCACTCTGTCGCTGGCCCCGCCCTCACTGATCCCTTCCCCCAAGTCCCCACCCTCTCCCTGCCCCCACTCCGCCCCAGTACCCACCCCATCCTGCCCTGCCCCCGCTCCAGCTCTTCCCTGCCTCTTCCTGCCCATTCCCACCCCCCCAAGGGTGCCCCATCCCCACTCCTTCCCCTCTCTCCTAGTGCCTCCTGCATGCCACGGAACAGCTGATCGCGGTGGGCAGGAGGTGCTGGGAGGGAGGGGGAGGAGTTGATCAGTGGGGCTGCCGGTGGGGAGGCTTTTGTTCCATGGGTGCTTCAGCCCTGGAGCACCCATGGAGTCAGCGCCTATGTGACCAAGAATGGCTAAATATTGCAATGTTGTCAATATAAGCCCATGCAAAGTCTTGCAAGCTAACACTTGATTAACAAACCTTTGAAAGGTGACTCTTGTATTAACCCAAAAGGTGACATTCTGAACTCAAAAAGTCCCAAATCAGTAATGAAGGTGGATTTTTTTCTGTGCTTCACAGTCTTAATAGGATTTGCCAATATGCCTTTATTATGTCCAGGGTAGTTAGGTATTTTAGCTTGCCTAGAGTGTCCAACATATCGTCAATTCTGGGCGTAGGGTATGCATCAGGAACTATGACAGCATTAAGCTTTCTGCAATCAACATAAAGCCTTATGTTCCTATCCGTGGGAACCACAATAACTGGAAAGGCCCATGGACTGTTTGACTCTTTATTAATCTTAATTCCCAATATGCTTTTTATCTCCTTATGAATTTTTTCCTTCATTTTTCCGGTGGTCTGATATGCTCTGCTGGGGGTGGGTTGAGGCCCACAGTGTTAATCTTATAGACTATTTTATGAGTCAAACCTGGCCTGCTGGAAAACATCTGCTGGTGATTCTGCAACACACTCCTAACCTCTGCCTTTTCAGCTAGGGTTAACTCTTCACCTACCTCAGTGCTCTCTAGTGAGGTCTCCCTTTGGCATTCAGACATCAGATCAATGAGAGACGAAGTCTGAGACGCCTTCTCTGCACAGTGTACCACGTTTACAAGGGCTGCTTGATTGTGATGTGCTTTTAACCTGTCTACAGGCAGAGTTTGTGGAGCAGCCTGGCTGCAGGGCCTTTGTACTGCGTAGGTAACCTCGTTAACCCTTTCCCCCCACTTCAGAAAGCCTTTCCCATTAGTTCTGCATTGTGAACACTTTCACACAGCGTAACACCCGCACCAAATCCCCTACATCAAATGATCGCTCACAGGCACTGTGGTCATACCACACTTTCCGTGCAGCGTCGCTTTCGGAGTGGTTTTGCTGAATTCTTTCCATAATAGTCTTTACATTTTTCCTAAACTTTTGTACCTATTCAGCCATTGGTTGCCCCTACCCCACCACCTCCCAGGAGTCCCTGAGGAGATCCAGGGGACCGCTGACCTTTCTCCATTATATGAGGTCAAATAGGGTGAACCCCGTGGACTTTTGGGGTACCTCCCAGTAAGAGAAAAAACAGCCAGGGTAACATTACATCACAGTCACATGCCCTCATGGTACATACCGTCCCAGCATAGATTTGAGAGTCCCATTGAACCTTTCATTTAAACCGTTTGTCTCTGGGTGATCTGGAGCAGATCACAACTGTTTTAGCCCACACATCGTCCATAATTCACTAAATAACCAGAACATGGAATTTGACCCATGAGCTGATAAGATCTTCTTTGGAAAACCTACTCAGCTGAATCTAGTGAACTGTGCCATTGTTTCAGCCTCTGTATTAGACAGAGCAAATGCTTCAGGGTATCTGGTGGCAAAGTTAGCTACTACCAATATAAATTTCTGTCCCTTTTGGGTTGGTCAGGGCATTGGCCCAACAATATCTATGGCCACCCTAAACAATGCTCCCGTGATTACTAGTAATGGGCTCAAGGGAGACTTGCAGGGTCCTACAGGCTTTTTTTGCTTTTGACATACATCACCAGTCTGCAGTAAACCTTTATCTCATTCTGAATGGTTGGCCAATATGACTTTTGCTTTAACCTTTCATGTGCCCTATCTGTTCCCAAGTTCCCTGCAAAAGGGCAGTTGTGTGCTCATAACATTAACTCCACATGATGTTTAGTGGCACAATCACTTGTTTGTAAGTCTCCCCGGGACTTCTATTTTTTCCCCACTGGGGCTTCTCCGTACATCCTTCCCTCATCTGTAAAGAACCTCTCTCCGTTCTCTTTATCTGAGCCATTACTGAGAATGGCTGCTTTTATCGTTTCTAAAGTGGAGTCTGCCTCCTGCTCTGAAACAAAATCTGTTTGGCTTTTGCTTGCAAGAGAGTGGTCACAGATAAGCAGACACCCTCCTCCTGCCTTAGAGATGCACTGTCTTTCTCTGCTGACAAGCCTGGCCTGTACATGTTAGCTAATCTGGCAGCAGCTTCTGCTGATATTTGAATTTTCTCCAATACAGAGGTTCCCACCTCCTCAATGCAGACCTCAGAGATCTGCTTCTGAACAATCAGATTTACCAACTTGTAATGGGGGTCTGCCCCTTTACTCTTTATCCATTTTCTCAAATAATGCACCAGCTTATGCATGTATTTTCTGTGACTTAAATTATCAACCTTTCTGAGGTTCCTGAATTTCAGACAATATGCCTTTGGGGTAATTTGAAACCTTTTTTACAGAGATATTTTAAAACCAGCTTATTTCATAGCCTCATTTACATCCATGTCATTAAACACCTGCAAAGCTTTACCCATTAATTTGGAGAGCAAAACAGTCATTCTCCAGTCCTCTGGGATGTTTTGTACACTGCAGATCCTTTTGAAGGTGCTTAAATATTCTTCAGTGCAATCAGTCTCTCTGTAACTAGGATGTAGTTTGTCCTAGGATCCTTGGAGAGGAGAAGTACCGGAACCTATCCTTGTTTTTCCAAGGATGCTTATGGCAGGCAGCCTCTCTTTCTCTTTTTCTTGGGCTCCTGCTTCTAGGGGCTTGTGCTTTTTATCTTCTAGATCCAGTGCTTACTGGTGGGCTGATATCTTGGCTTCCATTTCCAGCCTTTTGGTCCACTCAGCTATTTCTGGTCCTCCATCTCAGCCAGTTTGACTTTGTAGCCACAGAAATGATGCTTGCTTATGTTACATAGAAATATGCTGAAATGTAAGAGAATAGATTTTTGGGCTTAAATTTGGGTTTAATAATAATAAGGCCTAGTAAAATATGAGTGAAGTGAGACAATTTAGAGGCAAGTTAGAACGTAACCCCAGGCCTTGTTGTAAACAGGGTCGGCTCCAGGCACCAGCGTAGGAAGCAGGAGCTTGGGGCGGCCAATGGAAAGGGATGGCACGTCTGGGTCTTTGGTGGCAATTTGGCGGTGGTCCCTCACACCCTATCGGAGGGAAGGACCAGCTGCCGAATTGCCGCCGAAGAGTGAAGCGGCGCGGTAGAGCTGTCGCCAACATGCTGCTGATCGCAGCTTTATGGGGTTTTTTTTTTTCCCCCTTCGCCGCTTGGGGCGACAAAAAAGCTGGAGCCAGTCCTGGTTGTAAACATGGTTTGATTTTAACAAGTGTTTTAGATAACGTAGATGTTTTGGAAGAATGCTATCTATATTGATAGTTATTGGAATGATATTTACATAGATGTTAATTAAGATGATGTTTAATGTTAAATAGCCAATGAAAAAGTAGAAGATATTGAATTATGGTGGCAAAAACATAGGTATGGTAAAAGTTAGGCTTCATGCTAATTAAGATTTGTTGTTATAATTAATTATAAAAAGGGTAGTATGCTAATTTTACATTAGCACGCTCATCCACCATCAAGGCACCATTAGAGAAAGGCTTACGTACCCATTCTTCTCCTCCAGGGACAGATCACCCTTGGTGTACCATTTCATCTTGGAGTATCAGTGCAGTGTATGGTTATATTGTGACACCTGTTTGCGTTAACTACTTATTTTATTTTAAATAAAATCTTTGATTCCATCACTCGTGTCATTCACAGCCCTACACTACATTAAGTTATCTGTTACTGCCCCAGAGCCTCGAATCTTAAAGAGCTGTTTGCTTCTGTTCTTATTTTTAAACTCTTATTTAGGAACACACAAATCAAGGTTAGAACTTGTGTAGCTGCGTCACTGAGAATTGTGTCATGTTGGTCTTCTAAGCCTGTGCCACCTTTGCCTTCAGTCCCTTTTGGTGGATCAGCCTGAACTCTTTGTTCTCTATCCTGTTTACTCATCTTATATTTTCCTTTGTTCTATTTCTCTCATCACAAATTAACCTCCCCTCCTGCCCCCGAAAATAACAAACTGTAACTTTTTCTTTGTCTGCTCCAACCTACTCACATGTGAATCTCTTGGAATCTAGGTTATGAATGTTTGGAGCATGATCATTAGCTAATCAGCAAACTGGGTGTAAGATCCTATTGACTCTGATGCTCTCCAGGGGTATCCAGAATTGTGACGCACCTCACCATCACCTCCCCTTAGCGTGAAGCAATCTTGTCTGTGCCTGCTGTGGGTCAGCTCCCTGAAACCCCCAGCCTCTGGCAGCATGGGCACTGCCTTCCAGACTCCCGCAGGCCTCGCTTTCTCTGTACGTGTAGCAATAGGCACACACCAACACCTGAGTCCTTGGAGCATTCCCTGCAGTGTCCAGCCCCTTATCCACAAAACACTCACAGAATTACCGGGCTTGCGGTCCCCAAAAGAACTCAACTCAGGACCAGCACTTTGCTTAATCCCACACAGCACTTAGATATATTGATAGTGAAAACAAGAATAAGTTTATTATAAAAACAAACAAATACACATTCAAATGATAGTGAGTAAGAATATTGGAAACAAATGGATACATGTAAGATAAAATCAGAACATGCTTTCTAGAGACTAAACTCAACTAGTTGGTTAACTTCTGGTTATCTTTCACCCAAAGTTTTCTCCAGTGTTTTCATCTAAGCCTGGTTGAAGTTCCTTTTTCATAAAGCAAACTCACTGTCCATTTACTTCCTCACTGAAGGGTGATAGGGTGTCTTGTTTGCCCCCAAATATTGTAGAGCAAACCTTTGATGTGCACCTCCAGATAGCATTCTCTCCTCTCTGGTTGTTTTTCTTGTCCTATTAGTTTCTCCCTGAAGTTCTTACAAGCCTTCATTAGCATTACTTCAGACTGGTGAGACAAGACCCACTGTGAACTATACAATGCTTAATTTACATGTAAACAGCAAGCTAGATAAATATTTCTTGTCTGACAGAAAACCTGTTTTATATCTTTGCTGGTGACCAGTACCTAGACACAGACTTTAAGAACATACTTTTCAGTGCATATATGTAACTCCTTATACAAAATCTATACATGTGTTTTATGATGATATTGATGACCAGCATGATGCTGGCTTTTATTTGAGACCTCACATGACACTCTCGGGAGAATTAGAATGTACATACCAGACTCTGGGGATTCCTGTATCCTTATGCTCCCTTTAGGCCCTCTGCAAGTTGGCATCAAGGGTGAACTGCCTGTCACTCACCCTGGGCAAGATTCAAAGGAGGAGCAAGCATTCAAAGGAGCGGATGGAGCTTTAGCTGCTCCAGGAACTGAGGTGCACACCTGATTTTCATCTAAGTGTCTTATAGCCACTGGGTCCTATTGAATTTACAAGATGTTTCAATGGTCTGTATTTCTCCATCTATCACTAGCCAGGACTCTGGAGATGGTGGCCATTCCTCTTGAATGAGACCCTTCCAATGGGCATCCATTCCCATCCCAGGCTTGACTATAGGAACGTGATCTACTTCCAGCTACACCTCGAATCCACCTGGAAGCTCCTGTTTGTGGTGAACACAGCTGCCCTCTTCTTGAGTGGCTTGAGCCAGTGGGAACTAATAACCCCTTTGCCCTGTTTGTTTGGGTTTAGAAGCAATTCAAGGTCATGATCTATAAAGACCTGAATGGTCTGGGACCCTGGTTATCTAAGAGATCAACTCTCACCCTAAAATTCCTCCTGGTAGTTAAGACCGGCTGGGAAGTGCCTTCTTTTGGTACTGTACCTGGGCATGCCCAATGAATGCATTGGATCTTTAAAGGAGACTGTGGGACAAGCATAGTTCAGTCCTGGTTCAGCATGGAACAAAGGAATTTTAGGGATGTAGTTCAGAGGGACTGATGAACGGTGTACTCCAGGATCATGTGACTAAGGAGATCATGTGATGGCAGGATTATATAGTGCAAGCTGTGTGCTCAGTCTGAGAGAGATTAACCGTACTTAATTGAGATCCTGGACCTTGTGGATCCTCCCCTTAGGCTGGGGGAGGTGCGTTAGTAGTGGGTGGGCTCCGCCCACCCATCTCCAGGATCGCAACAGACTGAGAGAGATTAAGGTGGGGGCAAGGCAAGATTTAGGGTCTTTGGTTTGTTTCCGTAATGGCTCAGAGAAGAGCAGCAGTTTTGTGGAAGAATGCTGAGAAGAGATTGGGGATAAGGCCCAAAAACAGGGAATGAGAGGAGGAGGGCTTAGCAGAGGCCACCTGGGAAGGGGATGGGGATAAAGACAGATTTGTTTACTTTGGATTTTTTTGGTTGCCCTGGAAGAGGAAGACTTTATAGTTTGGCTGGAAGGGAAACTGAGTCATGGCCACACCCGAGGCTGGTAAGGTATGAATCTGTTATAAGGATACATAAGTTTGGTACCTGATGATGGGTCTTTCTCTCTCTGCAGTTTCTTGCGCTTGCCAGGTCATTGGAATTGGTGCATCTTGACCTTCATAGCA
Source organism: Malaclemys terrapin pileata (assembly GCF_027887155.1). Taxonomy (NCBI): domain Eukaryota; kingdom Metazoa; phylum Chordata; order Testudines; family Emydidae; genus Malaclemys; species Malaclemys terrapin. The sequence continues at coordinate 87,276,750 of NC_071512.1, forward strand.
TGATACAAGTGTTAATTTGTTTTGCCTAAAATTTGAACTAAATTTTAAACTAAAAGTTTGTTCTTTGTTAGTATTTTAATTGCTGTTGCAGAACTTCCCTGTTGCCATGATGATAGTTTAGTTCAGTTGTGCTTTGTACTAGTTTTGATAGGGTACAGCCAAGTTAACAGCATGAGGGATGAGAGTCATAGACTCAAGGGAAAATGGGAGAACTCCAGTCTCTGCCTCTGTTTATTTTTTCACTATGGAAGGCCCATACATCTCACTGTCACAATACTGCACTGCTGCCAGGTCCACTGATTTCCTTAACATCATTCTCATCCAAGATTGAGAATATCATGCTGCTTTGTTTAAAACTGATTGCAGCAATCTTAATGTGCACTGGGACTTGGATCTCTGAATTACAATGTCAACAACTCCATTGTTTTAGTTTTGTTTAGCAAGCAGAGTTATCAGAACCCAGATGACTCTATCTGCTTCTGCCTTTGTTCTGTTTTCTCCAGTGAAGTCTTTCTTGCCTGTTTGTTCATGTTCTTTTGCTTCTTCCCATGTTTATCTTGAGTCCATTTCTGAAGCTACCACAGATACGGTTCTAGTAATGTCTTCTGCAGCTGCACTGACAGTGGCTTTGGTGGTTATGTCATTATGATTCTGTGATGGTGGTGGTTCAATCATAATACTTTATTTATTTATTTATTGTCAAGATCAGCTCAAATGACAGCTGTTGCTTGTTTCCACTACTTGCACTGATTCATCTGCTTCTCTTTGGTTTCTTTTTCACTTTTGACCATGGTATTTTGTTCTGTCACAGTTACGAATCTGCAGGTTGGAGCAGATTCCTCATTATTTTTCAGTGACGATACTAGTAGTTTGATGTCACTCCTGGGACATCACTATGGCATTTGCTTTCTTGCTTTGATTTGCAGGTAGCATTCGTCCTTCCTTGTGTGCCTTTAGATTGAATTATCTTAATTTGTTCGTAGATTTTATAAATGTGCTCCTCAGGCTACTTTCTGAGCATATGGAAAACAAGCATACTAAGCGTCTTCATGAAAGATCCATTCCAGCCCACCCCCACGTTTAATTGCAATATCTTCCCTGCAACTGTTGCACTTTGGGAAAAGCCTCAGATAGTAGATGGGCCTTACTCGGTGCCCTGAAGGTCAACAGACTTGGGTTCCTATGGATCACTGGCAGGAGTTAATTTCAGAGTCGGGGGTCAGGAACTTCTTGCCACCAGGATGTTCAAATCTTTGGACAATAAACAATCGGATGGCACAGAAGTTCTTAGTCACAGTTATGGCTGCACTGCATAAGAACCTAGAAAGATCCAGAGCTCTAGCCCCTTCCATCTCTCTTCCCCATGAACTCTATCTGTTTTTTCCCTCCCGCCATTTACCCCCTTCCTTGTGGTTTCTCCTCCACCCTCCAGGAAACTAGCAAACCCTAGAGTACAGCTCTTTATTGTGTGTGACAGATTTGGACCTGCTCTGTAATAACTGATGAATACAGTATGTTGTCCCGGTTATTGGGATGTTTGCTGAATGAGTATTTTGGATTAGCTCACTAAGGGGCTATCTGGAAAAACAGACAAGAAAATAATATCTCAAGATAGCCCTTTCTCAGCAAACACCTGAGAGCTGTTGGGGACAATGCCAGAACCAGTGGCGCTGAGAATCCTGGCTCAGTTCCTGCTGAGCCTACAGGGCTGGCTTTGACCAGGATGGCCAAAGCTTGGGAACACAGATAAAACAAAAGGGCTATGGTAGGGTTTACAAAAGGCTGTCTCCCTTGAGAGGGGGGTAGTTGTTTGGGGGAACCAGAGTGGGTCAGAGGGACCCCACTGGGAACGTATGAAGAAATTAGGGCTGGCCTATGTTACCATCAGGGAAGCTTTTAGGTAAGATAGACATGCATGTTTGTTGTGTTAAAATCCTTCCCCCTCCCCCCCAATGCTTTGTTCCTACTGTTAAACAGTACTTTTGTTATAAGAAAGCTTTTTTTATCATTGTTTACCACTGGTGGCTGACTCCCGAAGGCAGGAACTACAGGGATCCAAATGCTGTCAGACCACTCCTTAAGAATGGTGGATATACAGGGTAGTATAGCCCAGAGCCCAGTCTGAGTGAGACAATGGTCTGATTTCAGGTAAAGGCACAAAGTCTGAGACCTGAGAGGATGCATTCAGATCCCAGGGAAGAGACAGCGGTGCAGCTAACTCTGTAACCATGACAGTGCCCCTTGCACTTCATCTATCCCACTGACATCGCTGTTGCCAACGATGCTGGTTTTGCCCTGGCTCTTCAGGGCCTGCTTGTTCAGCTGCATTTAGGCCCCTCTACACCAGCAAATGAGAAGGGGGTGAGGGAATATAACTTTGCTTTCAGTCCTTACACTGAAGGTAGTGGAAGTTCTGCTGGCTAGATTTGGCCCTAGCTGTCAGTGCATTCTGAAGCTATGGCAGGAAGAGTTCTGTAAGAGTTGGGTTCTTCTGGTTGTTAATGTAGTACCTGTTGCACTGCCTATATAGAAGCTTCCTTGTTTGCCAAGGAGAGATCTTATTTTGCAGAGTTTGTATTTCCTGGCTCCCGCCATTTACAGCTGGAAGAATATTAACGACCAAATGGACAGTTCTACTTTTTCCTCTTTCACTCTGTATGTATAACTTGGACAGGTGCATCAAATGTGTGGATAGTTCTTTGGCAATTTGTGCTTGTTTGTGCAGTCGTGATTGTACTGTGTCACACCCAGATCACTGCTCTGTAATCTCCCTTTTATTCAAGGGAAAACACCTTTTCCTTAAAAAGGAGTCAAAGAAAAATAAGAAGTATATTAGTTTACATTAAATCATTCATTACTTATGATTAAGCTACTCAGTGGGATGTAGGCAGCTAGGCACTCTTGCAAAACCCAGTAGGGGCCTATTTCACCCTTAGGCACCCAAATGCCTTTAAAAACCGGCCCCTAGACACTCTTGAAAAATTGACTCTTGATGTTTTATTGATGCAGGATTCCTTAAGATATATAGAGATGGGTCATGAGGAAGGATGATCTCCAGTATTAGATGTTCTGATACTCATTCTTGGAAGGTGTCCCCAAAAGTTACCATAGCTTCACATTCCCAGTTCACGTGCATAAACATCGGTGTACCTTTGACATCAAATGAGAGCGTGTTCATCCCACCAGAGCTTGGGATTCAAACCTGCAACAAGAGAGAGGGAAAATTGCAGCCATGAAGACGAAAGCATTCCTAAAAGGGTGAAGACTCTGTGGTAATTTATTGCAGACACTTTACAATTAGTCTAAAAGAGCCTGGATAAAGAGAGCCAATGCAATACGGATTCCTAACATCACAAGATAATAAGCTATAACAAGAAGTTAAAATGAAATTAAGTTTATTAAGCACAAATTAGAGAATGAAGCCTTGCTCTGTGTCAGCTGCCATCCATGCTTTGAGTGCAGGCTGATTACAAGATTGGGCCAAATTCTCTGCTGAGTTACTCTGGGGCAATCCCACTGGCTCCACTGGAGTGCACCAGTGTTACACAGGAAAATGTTTGCTCAGATTTTCGGTCAAATCATGTAGTCGCCAGTGAGACAAAGCTCCCATTGAAGCCAGCTATTGAAAATGGTTTGTCACAGAAATCACTGGCTGGAGGGGATTTGAATTCTTAGAGTTCTGCCTGAATGAGGACTTGCAGGCTTTGGTCCGTCACTTGCAAAGGAGGATCACACACCAAGGGAATCATCCATAGCAGATCTTCAGCGTGTTAGAAGAGTATGAGTGACATTCATTAGTTAATGAATTAATTGGGCAGCATTAGCAAATCTAGTTTTCTGTCAGGTTTTAGTCCATACATTTGTTTTAAGTTTGCAAGATAAGATACCGGTAACTAGGATTTGTATTTATTTAAATTACGTACACCATAGCAAATGCTGACTGATCAGTTGTGACCCACCACCAAACAACTGTTGTGTGCTTTTGCAACTTAATTTGAAATACAATAGGATTATAGTGAAACATGAGGTCATCAACCTATTGGGAAGCCTTTGCATGTCAGCCTGCTTTAGGGAGCATATTACCTTGTCACAAAGCGGTGAAACTTCAGCAATTGATTTCTATGATACACCAGTGATTTCCCTTGATACCTGCAAGAAGTCTATTGAACACACTTGGGAGGGCATACTTCCTGTAATTTGTTCAATCTCCACCCTCTCATCACATAAGAAGGCCTGTTGATTTTCAGTGAGGCTGTGTGCAGCTAAGGCTTGTAGGTTCAGCCCTTACATTATTTCTCAGGTCCACATATACAATTGTACAAACATGTCCAGGCAGGATATGTGATATAAACATTCCAGCTGATGCTGTAAAGGTAGAATCTTCAGAATGACGCTAGATTGCCAAAACTGTATCAAAGAACGCTAAGCCCTACAATTGCTTACTCTACTCTTTATCTGGCCTTCGGAAGAACAGAAGCTAGCACAGATCTGCAAATTCATCCAGCATACGCTGTAGAAGTCAATAACTGAGGTTAGAGAATGACTATCTAGAAGCAAGCCTCAAAGGTTAACGCAAATATTCAGTTCCATTTTTCCTGCATAGTAGCCTGGTTGATTGTTATACTTGGTATACTTTTCATATATCTGATATTCTGAACCTTCTCATTGAATCACTCTTTCCCTTTAACTTAGACTTGTAAGTTCTTGGGTTATTTTTCAAGCTAGCATTGTCCCCATCCGGTATTACCGAACCTTACTACATATTGCTCCAAAAGTTTGCATGGCTCTGTAAGATATATAGGGTACTCAGGCCCCTCCTCCAAGAGTATATTTAAGTCCTCTCTTATCCAGAGTCCCATTTTGTTACCTATGTTGCAAACTTTGTATCAGCAGAGATTGTGTATCTTGTTTGTCAGGGACAGAGGATGCCAAAAAGAGAGACCCTTTGCACTGACTTGCTGGTCTACATTTGACCAGCTCTGTGCATTGCCAGAATAAACCCCATATTGGTACAACCTTTAAAAAAAATAAACACAGAGAAGAAAGATACTTTAATAACCAATAATATATTAAATATGAAAAGATCTAAAGTTACAACTGCCCACTACAAACAAAGACATAAAGCATGGGTCTAGTATGCCTAGTTATTAAAACAATTATTCTCTTAAAATCTGTACTGCACATTGTAATCTGCTGCAGTTATATATGTTCTGCTTTAGGTTAATCCAAAACCAAGTCCTTGGGGCTCTGACTCATTATGCGAATGTATACTACATAGCCAAAGCCCCACATGTTAAAGGGCGAATATAATCTACCTTACAGCTTTTTTAAAATAGCACATAGTTTGACGGATGCTATCGGAACTAAACTCTCTATTGAATAAATTGCAATAATCATGTCCCTAAAACTTGTGACCATACTTGCTTTGTGGGTCCAATCCTGTGCCATAGAAATGGATAAGAGTTCGATCGTTTAGCAGGACTGGACCTCTTGTCATGGAGTCGATCGTTGCTGCCTGAGTGCTCTCTCGCATTCCCAATCAGCATGTGATTGAGCACCACCTCTGCCCCAGGCTTTTAAATTGGGTGCTCAAAGGTCTACAGTTTTCCTTTGCCTTTTGGTGCGATCATCAGTGTCCCCATTCCTGCCTGGCTATGTAAGGAGTATGTGCTGGACATTACACATACAACTGCGCTCCAGGGAAGGGGCCAGGTACAATCCCAGTTACACTCTAGAGGGACAGTGTTCAACTGGGGGGCGGAGGGGATGAAAGTAAAAAATGACTGTAGACCACCTTTATGCCTACTGATTCTGGGCTGGTTGAGGGGAAAACTGGGCCCTGGCTCAAGTTAGAGCAGCCACAGAGCTTCTCTAACCTGTGGTGACTAGAATGGTCCCCTAAGGGTAATGTCACCCGCTGGAGATCAGGTGAGTAGACTCCAGTCAAGCCTGCCCCTCCCATGCTCCCTCCCTGCCCTGTAACACCCCCACTTTGCTCTCAGATGTTGCTGACATGTCCCCTGTGCTAAGGGTAGAGAGATGCTAGGAGCACCCACTTGAGTTACCTACTTCAGAGGAATCTTCATCAGCCCCTTTGTCAGGTTTAAGGTGCCTTGACACTGGGCCAGGGTGGTGAGACTCACTAGAGTAGAGAAATAGGGCTGGTAAACACAGAGTGGGAGCAGGGAGAACCCAAAGGACCAGAAGAAATCCCAAACCTCCCCATCTTCCATTAGGGAGAAGCCTGGAGGCCGGCCTGATGGAGATACCTCCTTTCCCAAATGAGAGAGAAAACAGGAGATGCCAGAGTAGGAAACAGATCTGCTGAGCTCCCTTGAAGATACTGGAAGGTGGCAGCAAGGTAGAAGGGACAAATCTCTGCTGGCCAGGATGCGGAATGGAGAAGCCATTGGGATAGGACACGGGCAGGAAGGGGGAAAGCGATCATATGGCATAGAAAGGAGTGGGGGCAGCTTTTGGGGAAAGAAGCAAAGGCTGAGCCATGTGTCGGGGGAGAGGGGGAATGCCACATTTTTAAAAGGACAACATTTTTTAACATTTCAAATAAGCTTGAAGGGAGGGGTTGGGGATTGCTGATATGTTCTCTGTGTGGTTGGGTGAATGGTAGGTTTTTTTCTTTTACACATTATGAAGACAATATCTTAAAAAATTGCCAGGATATACATGCATAACCCTGTGGCAACTGGGGGAGCTGTGGCTTTCTTGGAAAGCTGACCATGGCAAAACTTTTTGCAATGTTGACAACTGTGCTCAGTCAATATGTCTGCTGACATCACTGGGAGAAGTTTGCTGATATTAGGCTTTAAACTCAAATCCTGCAGTCCTATTGGAAGACTTCCCGGGTAGAGAGTACGGGAAACAAATGTTCTCTGACCTCAGTAAATGGGAATAAGCCAATCTGTCCATCTCATAGAATATATACATACCTGCATCTCTTGCAGTTCTCTTACATACTGGGTGGGCATATGGATATCTCTGCTGTACAATTTCTTTTCAGTGTTATGAATCTCCAGTGTCTGGTTTGAATTTTATTACTGTGTATCATTTCCAGATCCAGAATTCTAAGTTTTTTGGTAACTCTCATCTTCCATAAAGTTACAATTATCAAGTATGTATGGACTATATTAGATATTTTTTCCATGTGGGTTTCAAATTCTGGAAAGCTCTGCCATTGTTTAATATTCTCATTGTTCCATGGCACATTAATCACATTGTTACAAATTATTTATGGGTAAACATTTTTCAAAGTTAACAGTCTCCAGTACAATAGAACCTTCAGAGTTCACACTAACAATTGGGAGACTCACTGTAAATATTTGTGGTAAGTGCCTTTCCCATCAATTCCTCAAAGATAATTAAGACAAGTATTAGAGAGTAATTAGCAATAAACACAAGGAACAAACCAAGGCTAATGGGTCACTATAGTACTCTGCTCACATACTTAGCAAGTGTGGCTGATTTTATTATTTGATATTCATGCTTGTGACAGGGTGCCATCAGCAGTACCCTGATCACTGACATTGCTACAGCCTGGAAAAGGCTGCAGGCCCAGCTGAGGGCAACTGTACACTTTCTGTTAGGGCAATGATTTTCAAGCTTTTGTATTGGTGACCCCTTTCACACGGCAAGCCTCTGAGTGCGACCCCCCCCCCTTATAAATTAAAAACACTTGTTTATATATTTAACACCATTATAAATACTGGAGGCAAAGCAGGGTTTGGAGTGGGGGCAGACAGCTCACAACTCCCCACATAATAACCTCATGACCCCCTGAGGGGTCCCGACCCCCAGTTTGAGAACCCAGTGTTAGGGGATTGTGAGCACCTGGGTGACAATCATTGTGCTAACAAGGTAGTTGGGGAAAAATATAAGGGGAGAAAACAGGACATGATGGGCTTGCTTGAAAGAAAGCTGAGAGGGGGAGCCGGGTGGAAGTGAGGACTGCAGGGAAGCCTAACCCTGTTGAAAGTCTGCATTGCAGGGTATTACTGTGTGAGAGAGGAATAAATTGGTAAAAGATAAACAGCCTGGTGTGTGTTTGTGACTGTGAAGCTACCTGAACTAGACCAGGCAGCAAGGTTCATTGGGTAGCGATGGAGGGAACCTTTGACAGTGCTGCACCATGTTCCTTGGTATATTCTATAAAATAAGAAAGTCTTCGGGTCCCCTGTGCAGTACTCCGCTATTAAATCTGTGCTGAGAAATGGTGAGCAAAGTGCAAACTCATGAAGCTCCACTGTCTGCTTCTAATAAGCTTGGGAGCAACTCCAAGGCTATGGCAGATTGCTAGGATTTTATAGAGGTAGTTTGAGTGACTATTTGAAGCCCTAAAGTTTAAGGGAATGGGAGACCCCCAGAAATGAAGCCCTTGTTTATTTATAGATCAAATAGAATAGATAATCCCGCCTCCCTGACCCTGATACCTTGTGTGTGTACACACACTAATTTCAGGACTGAGCCTTTAGCTACTCAATGGGATTTTTACATGTGTGCCTGCTGCAGGATCATGGCCTAGGTTTTTCTCTCCTACCAGGCATTTCAATGCTTTGTATTAAAAATGGTCAGGGACCAGAACTTCAATTCCATGGGAAATTCCAACAGTTCCAATTTTGTTTTTGCTCTAAATCAAAATGTTTTGACATGTAAGTAGACATGTTCCTGCGAAACACTTGTTTGAAAAAACTGCATTTTTCTGTGGAAAAACTATTCCGTCTACAATTTTGTCAGCTAGCTCTATTGACCTTTGTCAGTGAAAAGATAGAAAGAGAGGATGATGGTGGATTTGGCAAACAGGATTGTTTTATGAATGTACTTAATTAAAAGGGTAAAAGGTAGTTCAATAAGAACTCTTTTTAATTGGGTTAGACAAAGAAAAGTGTTGTCCTAAATAAGCCCCCAGACGAGGGGTAAAGACAGTCAATGCTGAAACATTCTGCACTAACTCCCATTACCTAAATGCTCTGGTCACATAAAGGTATGTCTACACTGCACTAATAGTGAGCCTCCCAGCCTGGGTAGACTGACTCGTGCTAGGAGGGCTCAAATCCGGTGTGCTAAAAGTAGCAGTGTGGATGTTGAGGCTTGGACTGCAACACAGGCTCTCAAGCCCACCTGTCCCCTAGCTGTACTGTAGACATACCCTAATGACCTAGGGTCTGAGATGTAAATTTGCCACTTTGTGGTGGGGGAAGTCTGATTCTGCTCTGTTACAGTGAGGTAAACTTAGAGTCATTCTGTTGACTCATTGGAGTCCTGCTGAGATAGAACTATTGTAAACGTAAATGGGACCAGGCCGCACTGTGCTTGGAGTGTCTCTGCAATACCTCATTCATTACGGGAGGGTCTGTGTTATGTGCCAAACTGTACAAGTATCTGCGTGATGTGAGTCATTCCTCTAGAAATAGACCTCAAACTACCAAAAGCTCATTGTACTGTGTTAGGAATAAAAATTGGACAGGAAACAGAATCCTTGGCTTTAAGCATCTGAAGTGAACCTCTTGTGAGAAGAATTTGCAGTTTCAAGTGGGATGAGTGGAGGGAGGGATGTACAAATAATGCCAGAAAACAGACTCACTCTTTTTGGCACAAAGAGTAAGGAAGCCTTCTCAACTGATGATAGGGGACATAGAAACAATGTGGTGGGGGTGGTCAAAATTTCAATAAATGGAGTTGCCTGCCTGTTCCGGTCAACAGGGTTTTCAAACAGATCTTGGACAGCCTGCAGTATGTTGCAAAATCCTTTTGCATGACTACAGCAAAACAAAAAGCAGAGTCTGAGTTTCTGTCAACCACCATATATTCATATTTCACTGGTGAAAACAAACAGGACTGCTAGGCTGCTTTTTGAACGTGGTTGTAGGTGTATACAATGAGATCATGTGGGTCCAGGTGCAGTCATTAAGGAAACATTTGATATTGCTCAAAAGTTCCTTGAACTTTGAATTTTGGTACTATTGAAAATGTTTTAGTTAAGGAAAATATAAATACCAGGAATGGAAGGGAGCTGTTTTTATAGCTTCTGGAGGTCTCATATATTCCTAACAACGTGCTTGAACATGTAAAGGTTCCAGTATGTCTGTCTGTGGCCCGCTCCTACTCTCATTGTTTCTCTCCGGCACAGCAGGGTCCCTCTCAGACTATCACAATGGCACATGGATAGATCTGGATCTTTCTAAGCATAGGCTCCCTCCACATAAGCTAAAGGAGAATCTGTGTGAGTAATGCTGATTCCGTCCCACACAAAGGCAATGGCATGCATGCACATTAACCCGTTCATTGCCATTTCATCCACTTGTCATACAAATGATGAATTTTAATCAGCCAAAGAGTGCAGAATTTGTCAGATTATTTCTCTAGAATCTGCTGCTAACGAAGACTGTGCTGCTACTGCTCTCTTGTGACATCACCAAAACTGGCACCTTCTCTTCCTTTCTTCCCCCATTTACTACTTTAAACCCAAACCTTCTACTCTGATAAAAGTAAGATTATCCATTCCCTTGTGAAACACCAATGCCTCCTTGGGGGAGCCAGTCTTCTCTTCTCTCTCTTTCTCTCTCTGCCCTCTTCAATCTCCGTACCTTGATCTCTGAGCTTTCTTTTCAGAACCGATTTAGAAAAATGTTAAATACATTACATTTAACCTGCCAACCTTCTTGTCAGTTTTGGCTGACAGGTTTTCAGCACTGTTCTGGTTTGCAGCGGTCACAGATGCTATGGGTGGTCTCTGAGCTAGAAGCTGACATCTGAATTCAGTGCTAGAGAGCAGTGAAGCAAGAGGAAGTTATATACATTGAGGCAAATTCTTCCCTCCAATCAGTGGAGCCGCACCAGGGATGAATTTGGTCCATTTTATTTCCCATGTTTCTAAATCCTGGGCACACAGGAGGGGTATAAAGTAAGGTGGGAAGGGGGACCCACTCTACTGACTGACAGGCAATGGGATTTAAAGAAGGGACAGGCCTGAGATGCTGGGGAAGAGGGAAGATTATTAATAACAATATTCAGTTCTCTTGTAGTGAAGGAAGGGCAGCTGCCTTGTTACCTATTTTTTCTCAGCAGTAATCTAGTTATTTTCTGAATTATGAGGACCCTTAAAATGGAGCAGCCTTTCTGCTCCCTTTTAAATGAAAGGATGGATAATATTCACTCTATTCTACGTTCAGTGCCTGGCACTGATGGGGAAGTGATCTTGGTTAGATCTTAACAAATAAAAAGAACTGGAATATTATTAAGCAGACTGCAAACATCCATTGATTTCGAAGCAGTAAGTCAGGAGTTGTTTTTTCTCCTTCAGTGTTTCAGTTCTCTCCCTTTTTAAATGGCTTCCAGTTCTTAACAGCCTCTTAACATTATGCCCTTTCCCCAGTAAAGAATCAAAGCAGTAAAAATGTTTGCCTTTACCACAGTATTAGATATTCACTTGATCAGTGTATTCTAAAGGCAGTTATTGGGGGGCAGAGGTGGGAAATGAAAGGCCAAATATTTATCAACAAAATCTTAGTTTGAATTAAGCTATATATCCGCAGATATTTACACTGTGAAACTATGAGCACACAATCCCTTCAAGTCTAAATATTCCAGTATTCCCTTTTTTAACAATACTCTTCAGTTCTCAGGTCCTAATATCAAAGACAATCACTCAGAAATAACAGTAAGGTTCTTTCCCATTTGTATTGACAGGTTTAGATCCCAACATTTATCAGTCATATCGCTTAAGTCTCTTTATAAAGAGCCAGAAATAAATTATCTTAGGTCAAGTTTTGTTTATACAGTGGACGGTTCTTCCAGAATTACCTTCTTGACTTAATAGCTTCCTTTTGGGTGACATTTCTCCCAGAGAGAAGACAAATTGTCTAAGGTCAACCTGCAGATCAGCTCAGAGTGTAGGAGGAAATTGTAGGGGATCAGTTAAATTGCACCAGGTCTACCAACCAGCATTAGGCAGCACGCCACTAGTCAGAGGCGCACTGAAGGAATACAGCCTCCCTTCCAGGATGGCCTAACATGCAGCTAAGCATATGAAGAGCTCTTGAATTACACTTTGAAATGGATTAGTACTTTAGTTTTCCCAGTTCAGGCTGTCCTTGAATCTGATGAACTAACCTAGCACAGTGACAGAGAAATTATATCACCAAGGTGTCACACCAGCCTAATAGTGAAGTGTGCATTTTTTCTAGATTTCTCATATAAAACATAGCAATTACTTGCCTATATTTGAAGCAGTTAGATTCCTCTGAAGATGTTACACAGTGCAATTTTCTCTGCATCTTCTCTCCCATCACTTCTGCTGTTTTTTTGTGGGAACTGTTGTCTTGTGGATCAGACTGGAAGCAGAGATCTTGGGCCTGATTCGGATCCAAGTTAGTGGAACTGCAGTGACTTCAGTGGAGTTTCTCCTAACATATATCCAGGATAGGAGAAAAACCAAGGGCATGATCTGAAGTCCACTGTCCTTTATCTTTCTATGGGACGGGCACTGCTCCTGTGGAAGTCAATGACAATAAATATATGGGCTTGATTCTCCAGTTATTAGGTCAATCGAGTAATGCTGTTGAAGTCAGAAGTATAAAACTTGGGTTAAGAGAAGACGGTCGATTTCAGTGTGAACAGTAAAAGGCCATGTGTATTTTGTAAATTTTCACATGGTTTCTATGTTTCTAGCACTAAATAAATTAGTATTAGCAGAACTAAGCTAAAACAAAATGCTGTGCCTATTTGGAAATATTTTAATCCTGTTAAATAAACAGTGACTTATCCACTTCTGGTTTTGAAAGTATAGAAATAAACAATGCATTATATTCTAAATGGCACCCCAATATCCCATATATGAACTAACACAAATGAACAACTGCTCCATATTTATAAAATCATATTGGGATTATAAGGATTTGCCAAGGGAAAAAGGTATTTTTTCTGCCTTCTAGAAAAACAAAAACAAAACCAAAACCCCACAAAAAAGTCCAAGTCTCTTTTTAATTAAGCTTTTTATCCTTTGAAGTTATTTCTGATTTTTTTTTCACATTGATGATGTAATTTATGTAAATAATCATCTATCTATGAAAGGAGTGTGTCTGTCAAAAGCTAAAATAAAAAACATCCGTCATTTTGAAGTGATTAACATTCTCCAGATGTTTAAATCATCAGATTTCAGGAGTTTCTCTTTGTTGTGATAATGATATAGTATCCAGAACAAGAATGTTTACTTTTTTGTATGGGTCAAACACAGATTTTTCACAATCCTATTAAAGCATGCAGTTCATTGTAATTGTATGTACAGATGAAAGCGTATGCAGTTATTATTATTCCCCTTAATTGTAAACTGCTGCTGGTAATTTTACTGTAAAGCTGAAACAAAAGGAGCATACTTGAAAGGACCACCACTGCCCACTTATGTAATCAATTTATAGATGTCAAGTTTGTACAAAGATGGTTATCCCTTTCTGTTACCAGACATGTGACATGCTACCTCCCTGCAGCACTGGGAAACATACACTTGGTCCATCTCTTTATTTCACTTTGCTTAAAAATACAGTAGATGTAGCTGATAATGTTAAATGACAGCTCAGAACTGTAATACCCAAGTGGGTTTGACCTTTGACTCAAAGGAGTCAACAAAACACATATTCCTCCATAAAGTGGTAGACTTAACTTTACAGGATGCGGGGTAGACTCAGAAAGCTTATCCCATTCTCTTACCGCCAGCTTGCTATGGTAATGAGATCTGCAGAAACTTTATTGAAAATTAGATTTTTCCATTTGTGAAAAATGGCTAAGCACATATAATATTGCGTTGCTCTCATTCCTTTCTATAATCCATGCACAGTTGTATATTTTAATGTGTAGCTAAAGCTGTTCTAGCTACTTAAAAGGTGAATGCGCTTTTATTGTTTTTAATGATTAATTTCTAATTAAATGTACAATTTAATTTAAACTTGCTTGTGCTTGTGCTACATACAGTTAATAACTGGTTGAAATTATTTGAATTTAAATTTTTGATGTAATTTCTTCAGAACTGAATTTTGACCAACCCTCCCCCGCCAGAAAAAATGTCAACTTTTAATTTTTTTTTTCAGTTTTATGACCAGTTATAGAACTGATCCAAAAGTAATATATAATATAAATGGAGAATTTTTCCCTTTCCCCTACCATCTCTAAAATATGAATAAATTACCCCCTCTGGAGGTCTATGTGATAAAGGCAAACCAATTTATATATATATTTATTTAGCATGAAAATTTGACCACCCCACCTGTCTTTGATCCATCAAAATATCTCTCCCAGGGTTTAGTCTAACATTCTGACTTTCCTCTCCCATTCAATAGCTTCAAAGAGAGACTATTAAAAATAAAAATCTTCAAGGGAAATATTTCTTCCACTTTCCTCCCAAAACATGGAATTTTTTCCTAAAATTGCACCTGCATGAAGTCCTTGAGTGGAAAGGTTCAGCTCTGTGTCAATGACATATTTTCTATATTCTTTGTATAAAATGTCATGGCTTTAAAGTCTATTATCCCATGCCCCTCCTCGCCTTGAATTGGAGAAGGAGATTTCTTGTTTCCCAGTACGATCCAGCATTTTCTTGTCACTGTGGATGGGCCTGAAATAACAGATATTGAAACTTCTATCTACCACAAAGTTATTGTAGATAATTTTTAGAAGTTTCTAAAAAATTTTTTTAATTTGCCTCTTCAATTAATCTAATGCTAACTGAGACAACATGGGGATACAGCTACTCCCAATACAACGTCTGAAAACTCTAACACATTCCTAAAGATGGTTTTCTGTAACATGTGACCTATAGAGTACATGACTATGTGGTTCAGCATAAAGGTTTTAACATACTTGTTTGGAATGACTGGCATAGTTTACTCACGGTCTAAAAATTTGTGAGTAACCCAACCTCATTCTGATAAAACCTATAACACATACTATAGTATATTCTGGGGTATGAATGTAATGTCTGTTGGTATAGTGTGGTATAAACATATATACCATGTATTATAGGCAGAGCTGGTACTGTTGCCTATTAATAAAATTGCCGACACTTCTCATTATAGCATTCTGGCTTTAGTTGCTTATAACTTTGCCAAATTTAACTGTTCAGGTTGAAATTTTCCATACTGAGTGTCTGTCTCAGGGTGAATTTTTCTTTGGCAATTTTTAGCCCAAATGGGTCAGCTGTTTGTGAGAACAAGGCTAGGGGAAAACACACTGATTTGTCCCTGTCAAAAAAAATTCTGACCTTTTCTTCGAACAGCTCTAGTTCCCTCATGCTTTGGAGCAGGGACTTGAAATTTGACAGATCGGTGGCCTTTGTCTCCGATGTGTCTTTTGCTGTCCCCATGCAAATCCACTCAAATTTGGCTGAACTGTAAGCCTTTGAAAAATCACCTTTCCCCACCTGTGTGAGGGAGAGATTCCACAGGCAACTTTAAATGTTAGGAAATGTTAGTTCCGAGTGCTCCAGTTTGAACTTTAAACAAACATGTAATGTATTGAGTTTAACACACATGTACGTTCTGATTACTATTTAAAAACACATACTAGTAGTTTGTTAGTAGACTACTTGAGAGAGTCCTGATCCGAAGTGTTTCTTTTTATCGCTGGTGACTTCTGTGCCAGCAGTGTTTTGATAGACCAGCTGTCTCAGTTGTTCCCAAGACAAGATGGGTGAGGTAATATCTTTTATTGGATCAACTTCTGTTGGTCAGAGAGACAAGCTTTTGAGCTTATACAGAGCTCTTCTTCAGGTCTGGGAAACTTAGAGTGTCACAGCTAAATACCATGTGGAACAGATTGTTTAGCCTCAGGAGTTAACGCCTATTTCAAGGGACCATTCCAGGTGAAGTTGTTCCTGACCGCTAGGGTATAAGGCTGACACTTTTGTAGTCCATCAGATGTCCTTGCTCACCTCTTGAAAATGAGGCAAAAACAGTATTGCACTTATAAAATGATTCCTGTTGCACCCCAGATGTGTTTGGCACTGTATGACATGTAAAATGTGCCAAAGAAATAGGAGAGCAGCTGCCCTGAAGACGTTACAGCCTAAAGGGACATGCTGATACAATACAGAACAATGCAAAACAGTAAAACACAGGAAGTGGTGCAGCTTCTTCCCCTTGAGTGCTTCTCAGAACGGCTGGATTTTCAAGATTATTTTGGAGGAGAAGGAAGGGTAGCTGGTGAGCACGAATTGGAAGACTGTTCCAAACATAAGCCGCAACATGAAACAGGGTCGGAAGTCAGGAGTGATCAAAGGAGAAAAAGGGAGACAGCAAGAGACAAGGGCAGAATGTATGGAGCAAATGGGAGTGTAGGAGACTGGGAAAGATTTAGGTGAGACTAGAGCTGGAAGAGCCTTGAAAGTGAGCGTGAATAACTTGAACACCTTTCTCTCTCATCCCTACTGTGACAAACCATGTCCCATCCTAGTACTGAGCTCCATTTATCCCTTGTTAGATGGATGGCAGTACTGCCTTCCTCCTTACTTTTATTTGACGATGCCGCAATCACTTTCCTTTGCAGTAGTAGTGTATGAACATGCAATATCTTTCCTTGCTTCTTATGCAAAACACAATTGAGTCTTTTACTCCATAGGCCAAGTCCTACTTGCCTTACTCATGTGAGCATGACACCCAGCAGGACTACTCATGTGAGTAAGGTGACCTGCATTTGGCTCAACAGACTGTATATTGTAAGTGTATCAACAGAATAATACTTCCTGCCCACCTCCCTCTACTGCTACCCCAGGATTGCTGTCAGTAGCGCACGCAGGTGCTCTGAAAGAAAATGTCTCTCTGTGTTGTAGCTGTTAAGAGAGTGAATCTTGCTTATCATTCACCACATTTTTGGCTTTGCTGTGCTTGCCCTGTGTGTCTGCATAGTAACAACTTTTACAAGCTTGTCCCTGGATAATGCTGAAACAGATTCTTCACTCCTTTAAAGCAATTTCTTTTCATAAGTCTCCCATTACCTCATTCGAATAAGCTGCCTAACTGGGCAGAAATATGACCCGGTTGTGAGGTTAGCTCCCCCCCTCCCCCCAAGAATGGACTCTCAGAAATGACAGCTTTGGACAGTAAATGTAAGCCAAAGGGAAAACGAACTACAAGCTGGAAAACTAAAAGATCCTTATTCCTGTTTTAGTTCATATTTAACTTACAGTATTAAATATTACCGTTCTAATATCGCATTACACTACATGGCACAACTTGGCTTGTGTATTAGAGTGGCGCCTGTCACACCATTATAATCAAGGTTTTGGTAGCATTTCAATTCTAAACTGCTAGCTTTAGGGGTTATGAATAGGCCATGAAAATTCATTTCAGGCTGCTCCTTGACTCCAAGTCTCTGCCTGTAAATTAATTTTTTTTTAAATCAAATTTGAAGCAAAATGCATTCACCATTTCTAAGCAACAGGGATAGAAGAAAAAAGTAGGTATTTGTGGCTTCCAATGCATTTATACGCTTATATAACTCAAAAGCGGTTGTGGGTTTAGCTAAATTGGCTTCAGAGTTCATATGGGCCCTAACAAGAATAGATTATAATGTCATTGGTTGGGTCAGGTATGGGAGCATTTGTAATATGGGTTTACACTTACAATATGAAAGCTTCCAGATCACTGAAGAGTGAGTGCCTGCATACGCTTTGGGTCTGATTCTGCCGTTCTTAATCAAGCGAAGCTCTTGAGATCTCGATCCCACAAACACTTATGTGCATGGGTAACTTCACACACATGAGAAGTCCTATTCAACTCAACTGGACTACTCACATGTGTAAAGTGTTTGCAGACTAAGGCCCTTTGTCCCTACTCCTGGTGTTGCAGGCCATTTATCCACAGCAATGTGAGTTTAGAGCTGGAATGTCAGCATTATATTTTACAAAGTCTATAACCCAACCTTATTTAAACTTTACACTTGGAATTAAAGTCCACATTAAATATTTTCATGGTTTTTTTTTAAAAAAGCAAACACAAAAAGCTGTTCTCTTAAAAATATATTCTGCTTGATGGAGGCTAAAAGGTGGCAGCTGTGCAAAAGTAGTGGACCTTAAATCGCAGAGCAAAAATGAGTGGGGAAAGCTCTGATTGCTCCTAGTACAGTAGTGAATATGCGCTCTCAACCACAAATCAAGAAAGCTTAAAAAAAAAAAAGACTCAATCAAGGCAATAATGGCCTCCACTTCACAATCAGACAAGTGCTTCTACTTCAGAAATCCTACCATTTATGGTTGATTGCTAACCCTGGCCTCATTTCTAATCTAAAGGGCGAGTAATAATTTGGAAAAGGAATTATAACAACTTCCCAACAATTTGGCAAATTGTTATTATTTTAAGGGGGTGGTTGTGAAGCAGTTGCTGTTTGTCAGATATTTTTTCCCTGGTGCTGTACCCTTTCCACCAGATTGATTACCATTGATGTCATACTAGAAGGAAAAGTAATGTTTGATGAAAATATATAAAAAGACAATGAGCTTTAGCATGTTAAAAGTTTCTAGGACGTCCCAGAAAGAGATTTGTTGCAAGAACTGAACATTCATACTGTTACGTATTAATTATTAGTGTTTGTTTATACTGTAGCAGCACCCAAAGACCCCAGATCAAGATGAGGGCCTCACTTTGCAAAGATATAGGAAAACAGAGTTTCTACAACAGATCTTGCATGATTATTTGGTTTCTGGTAGCACCTATAGTGTGCTAGGAACTTTCCAAATAAAAAGTATGGTCTGTGCTCCAAGAAGCTTGTGCAAGAACAGTTCTTTCTTTTGTGTAAATATCCTATAAAGTATTTAATTTTGGGATAAATTCTGCTCCTTTGAGTGAAAGTTTTTATACATCCTCTATATTTTGAAAATTGATATAGTTAGTTCTGGCTGTGGGTAGGGTTTCTGTAGTCAGATATCTGCCTAGCCTGCTTAAATATGATTGTGTTTTGACTTTATGACTTAGGCTGCCTGGTAATTACTTTACCTGGAATGGTATTGACCATTTTACTGATAATGTGTCCCTATAGGAAATACATTATGTATTTGTCTGTGTTTCTAATATCCTAATGATACCTGTTTGGGTCACAAATAAATATACTCAAGCCATACAACATACTCAGTAGATATTCAAAAATTCTCTGAAAATCATTTCCATTGTGATTTGCAGAGACACTTTCTGGATTTTTGTGTGTGTAGAAAACGGGCTCAAGACTATGAAAAAGAATGTCATCCAATCATTGATCCGAGTGCTTCAGGGAGTATCACAGTCTCTCAGAATATCAGTGTAAGATTTTTGCAATTTAGAATTCTGACTCCCAGGTGAAAATATTTTAAAACTCATGCAGTTGGTCACTGAACAAAGATCAGTTGTGACTTGTGGCAAATCTACCTGAGCTAGATAGTAATGTACAAAACATGTCAGTGTTTTGGTAATAGCAGGCATTTCTGCTCAAAACACCACTTATTTTAGTGATCCGAGGACAAAATGAGAGTACATAATTTCCCATGGATAAATAAGAATTCCACGATAAAACAATGATGGAATATGCTTCACAAAAAAACAAAAAACCAAAAAGTACATATTTGAGGATGGCAAAATTCCAGTGACTCATGAGATAAACATGGAAGCTTTAATATGACCTTAAATAACTTACCTTTACAACACAAACCAGAGACATAGGATGTAAACCTGACTATTTATCTGCAAACAATAAATACAATTTGGAAAGAGCTTCCCATAATATTTCATTGGGTGATTGAATATATGAATTAGCTTATGCAAGACAGAAAAATAACACTTAAATCAAAATAACTACTTGGAATGTGTTTTATTAAATAAAGAGTTAATCTAATATTACCATAGAGAACTATGGGTTTTGAAAGCACATTCTTGAATTTGAACATTCATATCCAGATAACAAGGAATAATGAAATGAAAATAGCCATGTATAACTGTGAATGTATTAGGTTGGGCCACACTATGATTCCATATGCCGCTAACCATAACATGTATGAACATACATTGCAGAAGTGTTAATACGCTCTCAAATTCTGGTCTACTATTCCTGTCACTAACTTGGCTAATATGAGTACAGGAAACATGTGCAAAAACTATCATTGTACAAGAAATTATACGTCACATTATTTGTCTCACAAGTGCTAGCATGTAACACCCTTCTATAAGATTAGAATTTTTGCAGTAGTGAAGAGCAAAATACATTTCAATCTCTATGAAAGAGAAGAAAATTTGGTCCAAAATATGCAACTGAGAGACTTTGTGCTACAGAGGGTAATAATCAGATATACAAAACTCTGGCATCACTTCATTTGTAAGTGTCCCTTGATTTTTGTCCGTGCCATTATGCAAGAAATATTTAAATTAGCAGATTAAAATACAAGTAATACTCTGTGATCAATTCAATATCTGAGTGTTATAAAAGACAGAAAAACTTTGTATAAAGTAATGGGATCCATTTACAGCTCTATTAGTGGAAAATTAGTGGTCAGGTCAGTTTTTCCAGTACAGCTGTTTTCTAGGAAATGTTGTATTCTCTTAATGTTTAGTATTTCACAGCATGACTACAAGCTTAAATGACCCCTAGTGTCAGAAAACAGCATGCTTAAGACAAATCACAAGAACTGTTTTTCTCTTTTGAACATAGTTGTGTGAGTAAAAATTACTCTGAACCACATTAACAGTCAGGAATAAGAGTAACCTGCTAACTGCTTCACCGGGTTTTTTTTTAAGGAAAAAATGGAAAGAGAAAAAAACCTCTCTTTGGTTATAATAATGAAAGAAAACAGTCATCCATTTGTCTTTCTTGAGACATCACAACCTCCTCTGGGTAAAAGGTGCCCTTTCTCTAAATTATCTTAAATATATAATTGCTTCACAAATCCATATGGTACACATACATTTTGCAGCAAGATGAGACAAGGGATATCATATTATCAGAATTGCCAAGGTTGGGAGCTCTGTAAGGGATAGTAGGAAATTGAAAACTATCTCATGGTAAACCCGCTTAGAGAATTAAAGTAATTCTAGTATAAGGTACCAAATGAGTAAAAATTCCTGTTGGTGAGCTGCAAATTCTAAAAAGCTCAATTTAAAGTTTATGGAATGAAATAATTATGTAAGAGATTTGGGTTTTATATTTTTTGTATTAAAATTACATGGAAAATAAATATCTTTTTAGTTTTCTTAACTGGACATGTATTTGTGTATTTTACCCAAAGAACTCTGAGATGGAGAAACAGTTCATAGTGAAATAAAATGAATGGCCTAGATTGTAATGTGCAAACTGCAGGCTAGAACACATCCTTCAGCAGAATAACCTAAAGAGTGGATAAAACTACTTCAAAACCTCAGAGCTCACACTTCAAGTTTCTGAGGAATTGTGCCAGTGAGACATCAGGGAGCAGTGGTCTTGACCTAAAGAAATTATTGAATATATAGCAAAAGTGTAGAACATTCCCAAGGAAACCACTTTCTTGTGGGAAAAGTCCCATGAAATTTAATAGCAAACAATAACCTTTCTATAGGTATTTGACTATTAAAATAAGTTTTTTCTAGATATCAATAGTGGGAAGACTAAAATAAATAGGACAGTTGAGTCCCTCTCAGTACTGATTAGAGCAGTCTTCTGGGTTCCTTACTGCATGCCCAGCTACCTATGGTCCTGTGGGACTTGCCCTAGTTTGTGAACCCCAAGGAGACAGGACCACCTCAGTCACACGTCCTTCTACTCCAGAATGCCCAACAATACCCTGTGTCTTGTGGTTGTTTTGTGGTCACTTTGCACTGGCATAGCTGCCACAAAGTTGCCACAAGGTAGCCATGAATTGGGCCCTTGGAAAGGATATAAGACTTTTTAAAGAAATTTCTATATAACACTATAGGATTGAAATTCTAAAGGATTTTTTCTTAAGGGAGAGGGTGTGGGGAGAAGGGAATGACTGTGAGTCTATTGACCTCACACAGGTGTAGAACAGAGAAGGAGGCTGCTTACAGTATTGGGGTACATAGGGTACAGAGAGTCAACATTAAGTCACATATGTATTTGTAGCATATTTTTGTTTCCTTTTGGAGATGCTGCTGCATAGAATGGCAGTCTTTCAATTTCAGTCCCTAGCCTGACAATGTCCCAAAGCCTATGGAGCCCTGACCAGTTAGTTTCTGTGGACAGGCTCCTGTGGGTAGAGATAGGAAAAGGACAAAACCTTTTAGTCTTTTCTTCCATCCTTATGTGCTTAGAGGACCATTTTAGGTTGTCTCTGTGCACCTTTCATCCCCTCACTGTTGTATTGCAGGTGTAAAGGGTGTAATTTTTAGTGGGTCATAACTCAGTCAAATAAAAAAGCCCATTTTCACTCAAAGGCACTTTTCAATGGAGAGTTATTTCCAGGACAAATTTTCAACACTATCCAAAGCCATTTCAGTACTGAAAGGTCATAATTTTATAAAATGGGGAAAGTGTATTTTTGTCATTCACCTCCTACTCAAAATAGAGCGGAACCATTTTTGGTCAAAGTTTCCAAAAATTTCCCTTTGAGGCGAGACAAAGGCCCTTATGCACTTTCTTAACTTTATACCCATGAATAATCCTGAATTTCCACTTGAAAGGTGAAATTTTGTAAAGTTGTGAGTGACTAAAATAAATTAGAATAAAACCAGTAATCCAGCTTTCCTTATACTGGTCACTGCAGCTCCTATATAACTTATTAAAAAGTAGACTTTGGATTTCTATTTGAATGCCATGTATGTAAAGAATAAAAAAGCCTATTCTCATTATATGCTTATAGGGATGAATCCTCATTGGTGTAAATTGTCACAGCTCCATTGATTTCAATTGAAGGATCTGTAGTGGAAAAGTACATTATGTATTGATGATCTTATACCAGTATTGGATCACAGCTTCTTTCATTTAAATCTTTCAGATATTTTTCCATTCTTCAATTGGCACATTTGCATGATCGTATGATGAAGTGCTGGAACTGGAATGTCTGCCAATGATACAAAGTGATATTAACAGTTAAACTGTCCTAATTTTTAGTTTTCAGGACTCTTAGTAAAAAAAAGCATAATTATAACAGTTATAAAAATATAATTACTGTCACTTTTTGATGAAAAGATCTATGTTCATGTCAGAAGAAACTCAATCAGCTGTCAGGAAAATACACTTTTTTCCCCCATTGGATGACGCAGAAACTAACAGCAAAGCAAGTATTTACAGTATAAAATAGTGTCAGAAGTAGCATATTTTGTATATCTGTCCCAATCAGTTACAGTAAGTAAACTGCACCAGAATGAAATTATGCATCTGATTTTATTCTGCATGTTGGGATTTGCTTTTCTTCGCTCTGCTTTGAAAACAGAATATAATATCACGTTGACTTACAGGAATTTGTGTGTTGATATCCCACTACAGTTAGTGCAGTTGAGACAGTAATTCCTATAGGTTTATTTAAAAAAAATGTATTTAAACAGATGGAATGGATATCTGGGAGAATTTTTCACCATTCTGCAAGCCAAAAATTGTTCACTTTCCTGCCCGAGTCTGACTTTTTATTTTTGTAATCGAATACCCTCTCAATCAATACCCTTTAAAAGTGTACAAGAAGCTGCCCTGGAATTATTTTCAGCTCTTGGAAGACAAAACAAAAGTTAGACTCATCTTCTTTAATATCATGTTATATAAAACTAAATTTTGCATTACATCAGTGATTGTATATTTCCAGCAGCAAACCCTGCTGAAGACCTTCCAAAAATATATCTGATATATTTAATAGTAGCAAATAATTTTTATAATCAAGACTAAATTTTAAATGAATGTCACGGTGTTAAGAAATACATAAATCCTAACAGAAACCCAAGCCGAAAATGCTTAATGCTTTATTAGGAGTGAAAATTGAGAACTGCTAAGATATCCTGTAATTATTAGTATTTTAACCTCTTTTAAAATATTGATTTCACTTTAAATTAATTGCAATTACCTTTTCAATTTCAGTAAACTGATTTATTTTTATTATTAAGACTAAAGTAGTAGAGGGGAGGGGAAACTGTCTTACTTATGTAAGGCAAACATTTGCACATGTTTATTCACATGAAAAGTTCCTTTAGGGTTTATAACATTAATGAAGTTACTCACATACGTAAGTATTTGCGGGATTGGGCTCATACCAGGCACTGTATTTTCAGGCAGAACTTGCAAGTGCTTTGGTTCTGACTAAAGATTGATGGCATGATGTGACTTTTGGCATGTAGGCTAAAAAGTTGCAGGCAACAGGCAGAAAATAAACTAGAGGAGGGGATAAATATGTCAACTCCCCTAAAACATATGTAAGTCATAAAGTAAATGCAACACTCATAGAAAACATTTATTTATTTTAACTAATCAAATATGCAAACTGGAAAGTACAAGATATTAAGCTGAAATTGTCCTTTGACTAAAAACTAGCTGTACGTTTAAAAAAATTATAAAAATGTACCAATGTTTAGGACTCTCTAGTTGCACGTAAGGACTTCCCTTCCTCCCCAGGGAACCTCAGAGGATTTTCCTCCATAATCTATACCATTGCCTCAAATTTCTTGTAAGTCTGTTCACAGGTGTGTATACTCAAAAACTGGACAAACTGTGCAGTCTAAATACAGCAGAAATTACTATACAAGTTGTAAATAAAATACAGCTCATTAAACCTCAATCTGAATATTAGTAGAACTCCACTGAGGTTTGGGGTAACAGAATCCATTCCCCAATATACAGGCAAACTATAGGCCTATAGTGCAGCCCCCCAAATAGTGACCTCCGCCCCTCTATGTCCCCTACGTGATGGCTTTGAATCTGTGAAGGCAGAGCTCCCAATAATCCCTCCTGTAGCTTGCCTCCATTCAAGTCTTCTGTGTTGGTGGTGGGGGTTGCACAAACCCCCTGACTAGATGCTCCATATGCATAACCTTATCTGGATTATACATCATTCGGAGGGGTTTTTACAGGCCCTGTAACATGGGGTAAATGTCACCTCAAGAGAATTTGTAATGACAAAAGAGCTTTGTAAAAATAGTGCAAGATTTTGGACAATGGCTAACATACCAACACAAATCCTGCTCCTATTCACAACCTTGGACCCTGCTTTAAACTATTAGTCTCTCTAGGGTCTTCTTATAGGATGTTTCCAACAGACTTGAATAATTGGGTTCCAGGAGTGTACACCTGAGAGTGTAAAATATGGCTACACCTCACCAAGCTCCGGGCAGTGATATAGAATAGATTTTTTAGTATAGCTTACTTGAGAGGAACACAGATCGTACCACAGTGATTTCTGAACACCAATAGCTTATTGTAAAAGCGTTCAAAACACCGTACTAACTACACTAAAGTGTAGAGGTTTGGGCTGTTACTGTAGTGCCTATACTATTTAAAAATGAAAGTAATGAAAACAGTATTTTTCTCAGCAATAAAATAATTGTGTGGAATACTCCATTACTCTAAAAGCATTTACCTTCCTCATCTCAACATATATACACATGCTGAAGTACTTTTAATGTACAATATGTAACATGAAAACCTTTCAAGTGTATTTTTCTAATACAAACACACTACATGACTGTGCAGTTATGAGCAAACACTTGTAATTCACAAGATAGCCTCCCCAGGATTTTCAGGTGTATAAAAATCTTTGGACTAGCGATTAAACTCTGATATAGGTTAGTTGTATCCCATCTTTTGCAGTTCTTTATTTTGTCTTTGAAATAGTACTGCAAGAATGTGGTATTTGTTCAAAATGTCTGTTTTAAAGCATGTGGAAACTCTGCGAGTTCACTGACTGGATACATACCCAAACTGACTAGATGGCATTTTAGGTTTTTCATTTTAGAAACTGCATTTAATTCAGAAAGTGGTCATGGTTTTCACAACATTCTGATAAACCGAGCGCAAGGCCATTTTCCAAAGACCTTTAAAAAAAAAAAAAGGAAAAAAAAAACATGTTTAGGCACAAACTAGCCACATAAGCAAATAAAACTTCATCTAAGTCCTAAAGCTGAAACACTGTTCACTGTGTTGACTGTGTGTAGCACCCTACCACCTAGTGGCCTGTTGTATAAATCTAAACATGTAATAGTATGCAGTTTACCTAATCTCTCTACTGCAGATTTCTCTTCAGTCACCAGCTATGTGAATTCAATGAACATATCCCATCTTGTTGAAGCAGCTGTTTCTGCTAGTTGCTAGAACATGCTGGCCTGCATTTACCTCACTTCAAAGAAGAAATGCAGTTGTGCTGCAGCATGGAAACAAAGATTTGTATAACTATTAGCATGTTGAATGGCTGAGGCAGAAGACAATTGATGCATAACTACTATATTGATGGAAGTGGCTTATCTAGCAAAAGAGTGCGCTGTCCCCAGCACAGAGGCGGCTGGAGGGGTGCTGTCCTACCCTTTCTCTGTGGAGCTGTCAACCCCCCAGCTGCAGTGATCTCTTGGGCTTTTGCCACCATTTCCACTCACACACAATATCCAGTGTGGTGCTCCTGCTGCTCTTTTTCAGTGCAGTGGGATTTGTGGGGCAGGGCTGCCAGTCTTCTCCACACCCCTTCCCGATGCACTGTGGATGCCACTGCCCCTACCTCACGAGCAGCCTGGTAGGGCAGCTCTCCATCCCCAGTTCCTCTAGCTTTCTGGGGGCACGTCTTCACTACCCGCCCGATCGGCAGGTAGCAATCGATCTATTGGGGATCGACTTATCGCGTCTTGTGAAGACACGATAAAATCGATCCCCGATGGCTCTGCCGTCGACTCTGGAAATCCACCGCGGCAAGAGGCGGAAATGGAGTCAACGGCAGCACGGCAGCGGTCGACTCGCCGCCGTCCTCACAGCCAGGTAAGTCAACCTAAAATACGCAACTTCAGCTACGCTATTCATGTAGCTGAAGTTGTGTATCTTAGGTCTACCCCCTCCTCCCCTGTAGTGTAGACCTAGCTTAAGACATACACTGCCCCACCCCCCTGCCACAATTGGCTCATGGAGCTGCTAGTACACACATCCATTCCCATCCAGGTAAAGTTTGAGGTGAACTGGAGCTGCTTGCTGAAGTCTGTACAGCTTAGGGTGACCAGATGCCCCGATTTTACAGCTACTGATGAATGAATATCAGTCTGGGTATACTTCTGTGAATGTCAGTCTCTGGTGCTATTGTCCTAGGAACAGACATAATTATGCAATGCCTTCAAGCAGTAGTTTTCAAACTGGGGTACGTGAGCTCTTGTTAGGAGGTAGGCAAGAAAAATCCTGTAATGGTAGACAACTCATTTTATTTAGTAAGACCTGGAAATCTACTCATATGTATATTATGATCCTAGCTCAGATGGAGGTATGCGGTAGACTACATTATTTGGCAAGGGGTACGCAGCCTAAAAAGTTTGACAAGCACTGCCTTAAAGTAAAGAAATAATAAAAGCGATGCTCCGGGTCCTGTCAAATCTGAGATATCAAATCCTACCCACCAAGTTTTCCCCCCAAAGGGGATGAAAACAGCAAAAAAGCTATGGACCTTGCCAAAAAGGAGGTGCTATTTCATCATGCAATGAACTTCTAAGGACAGCACTAAGCCAACTGACATCTCATCTGGTAACGCCAAAGAATAATTAATGGCAGACATAGAATATCAAGGTTGGAAGGGACCATCTAGTCCAACCCCCTGCTCAAAGCAGGACCAATCCCCAACTAAATTATCCCAGCCAGGGCTTTGTCAAGCCTGACCTTAAAAACCTCTAAGGAAGGAGATTCCACCACCTCCCTAGGTAACCCATTCCAGTGCTTCACCAACCTCCTAGTGAAAAAGTTTTTCCTAATATCCAACCTAAGCTTCCCCCACTGCAACTTGAGACCATTACTCCTTGTTCTGCTACCACTGAGAACAGTCTAGATCCATCCTCTTTGGAACTCCCTTTCAGGTAGCTGAAAGCAGCTATCAAATCCCCCCCTCATTCTTCTCTTCTGCAGACTAAATAATCCCAGTTCCCTCAGCCTCTCCTCATAAGTCATGTGCTCCAGCCCACTAATCATTTTTGTTGCCCTCCGCTGGACTTTCCAATTTTTCCACATCCTTCTTGTAGGGTGGGGCCCAAAACTGGACACACTACTCCAGATGAGGCCTCACCAATGCCGAATAGAGGGGAATGATCATGTCCCTCCATCTGCTGGCAATGCTCCTACTTATACAGCCCAAAATGCTGTTAGCCTTCTTGGCAACAAAGGCACACTGTTGACTCATATCCAGCTTCTTGTCCACTGTAACCCCTAGGTCCTTTTCTGCAGAACTGCTGCCGGGCCACTCAGTCCCTAGTCTGTAGCAGTGCATGGGATTCTTCCGTCCTAAGTGCAGGACTCTGCATTTGTCCTTGTTGAACCTCATCAGATTTCTTTTGGCCCCAATCCTCTAATTTGTCTAGGTCCCTCTGTATTCTATCTCTATCCTCCAGCGTATCTACCACTACTCCCAGTTTAGTGTCAACTGCAAACTTTCTAAGGATGCAATCTACGCCATCCACCAGATCATTAATGAAGATATTGAACAAAACTGGCCTCAGCACCAACCCATGGGGCACTCCGCTTGATACCGGCTGCCAACTAGACATGGAGCCATTGATCACTACCCGTTGAGCCTGATGATCTAGCCAGCTTTCTATCCACTTACAGTCCTCTTACAAGAAGGCTGGTTCCTCTTTTCCTCACTCCAGAAGCAGGTGGTGGGCCAGCATTATTTTTAGTGACTGGGCATTGGGTTTATATAATGCACAGCTGTGGAGCTGAGTAAAGTTTAGAGGAGCACAAACATACACAGGCCCATATCTATTTTTCTTGGCATTCCCGATACTGGAAACACGCCCCAACAGACTTATTTTTAAATCTATTAAAAGATCGCCCACATTTCCCCCCTAGACTGATACCTTATATGACATATTTCAGCTAGAAGCACACTTTTCCAGTGGAATTAAAATCCGCTGAAGACCCAGGGTTATATAACGGAAACAATGAGAGCTCCTTAACTACAATGACCTCAGAGCACTACTATCCCTCAAATAAACCATTTCCTTAGCACAGCTCTCCTGACATGGTGGTTAGAAACCATTGAATAAGTTTCATAACAGAAGTGATAATTGAAGAAACAATGAATTCTGAGTTATCAACTAATTCACTATAGCTTCATGAAAAACAAACCACCACTTTTCCCCCCATGGTCAAACGTATGAGCATGTGAATTGTAGTAGCCCAAGAATCTCTATTTTTTTATTTAAACATTAAGTATATATTAATAGCCTAAATATAACTCAGAAAGTTCATTATTGTCTATTACAGCACCCCCCAGGTTGCTTTAACTTGTGTCAAGACAAAGGCAGATCAGGAACTGCAAGATTCCCTAATAGCATCCTGCTATGCTGCATTCAGCACTAAATCTGCTCCAATGAATTAAATTAATCTCTGGTGCTACTGGATTGATTTCAATAATATACAAAAGCTTTTGCTCCAAGAAGAAGCCTTCGGGAGAGTACTTGTATCAATAGGAAGTGAAGATGGAAATACAAAAAACGAACACTTTAGTAGAGGTAGTGTTTTCATATGCACAGACTTAGTCTTGTGTTTGATATTTTAAATAAGGAAAATACATGCAGTAAATCAATCTTTTATTATAGAGATGTATCAAACACAGTTTGAGGTATACCTATGTACACATTAAAGCTGTTAGCTGTTCTGTTCACTGTTAATAAATATTTCATAATTTTTAAGAAGTCCATGTACGTCTGTTCTCCATGCCTCTGTGGGTGTTTTTATGCAAATCAAAGGGCATTTCATAATTCTGTTACACTGAATTGCTTGGTTAAGTGAACACTGTCTTCAGCATAAACTTTCATGACAGTATAACTTCCTAGAGCACAGCAGTATAAAAGCTCTTATAAAGAGCAGTACAAAAGAAGTATCATTAAAGCTAGCAATCTGTGTTAACATAACTACGCCTATATTAGAAAATAGGCATCCTGAATCAATAGATTTCAGAAAAAAATATTGAGATTGGCTTCTGGGTCATCTTCGGTTTCTGACTCTTCCTTATTCTCTGAAGAGGTGCACACGCCAGGCTCTTTATCTGGTTTTCTTTTTCTTCTGTGAGTGTACACAGAATGAGTCTTCTGTATCATCTCACGAGGTGAGTTACGCATGCTGAGTTCAGTTTTCAAAGCTAACTGTAGGCAGTTGTAAAATCTGGAAAGGAACAAGAACGTATTTATTATGTTTGCTTATGTTCTGCAAACAGAACATTAACACTTTGGCAACACAAAATGTCGTGTATAATGTTTCATATAATTCTAACTAAAATCCAAAGGCAGACCTGATCAGTATTGTGAGGGAGACTCAGGAATACCAGCACATACATTCTGTGCATGCTCTGTCAAGTTCTCTAATCTCTGACCTTCTAGGAATCTAATTGACAGTTATGCCCTATGTATAATGAAAGTCCCATTCATATTGCTGAAAATTACACAACAGATGATCTCAAACACTTTTATGGTTTGCATCACATCTTAATAGCGTCTAATGGTCAATCCTATTCATAATCAGATGCACCATCATCACTCCCATTTGCAATTACTTTAACATCCCTGTGGCAACTACAGCAATTAATTCAGAAAAATATTTTAAAAATATCTAAATATGTTTAACTGTCCTTGGTGCAATTAAGTGTTTTGTCCTGTATCCTTTTGCTTTGTATTTCTTCTGCCCACCCTCTTTTGTTTTTCACAACTGGAAATGAGTAGAAAAGCCAGTACTGTGTAACTAGTCACCAGCAAGTGTTCCACAGACCACAGTTGGGAACCTTAGACTAAAATTTGTACAGCAACGTTAATGGGTGCATTCTAATCTGAATACTTAGGAAATTATGTGTAAATTCCTGTAGATTAAAATGAGATATTCCTGGCTTCATCAAAAGGTGAATCTCCTGTCCTTAAACACTGTAAAAATCTAATCAAACACAAACTCCACATGAAGATGCAGCTGTGGAAGTTAATGCTCTGAGACTAGAACTCAATGTGCTATTCATGCCATATATCTTGAGCAACAATGGGAAGTCCTGTATGGACTTTTTAAAAAGCTCTGTAACAAATCTTCTCTCCCTACCTGATACTGTTGCTTATATATGATTAAACGATCCTCTAGGGTCATCTATAATTTAAAAATACCAAAATCCTCTGAGATCAGATTTTCAATCTGTTTTACTATTATTTTTGTGGCTAATCTTCCTGGTCTACCGGTTAGCAGACAAATGTTACACGTCTCTGGATTTAGATGTAGTGACACAGGATGCACATAATCTAACAAACCTGTCAATTCTCTTCATGTTTTCTTCCATCTTCCGATTAGCTATCTGTACCAGAAAGTCAACATATTCTTCAGTGACCATCAATTTCCCCATGTGACTTAATGGAACTTCTAAGCAATGAGTACTCCGGACAGCCTAGAGGCACACATAAGATGTATTCATTTGAATTACATTAGGAGATAATAGCTCTAAAAAGTAGGTGCATTCATTACAGGAAAACCACCTGAAAAGATCTGGTGGTATTTCTTTGTGAGGAGAGTGATATGCCATGTCAGGAAAGTGTCATTTTTAAATTATTATTCAAATCTCCCACATACTTAAAAATGTGCTCATGTTAATAAATAATTGCTAACTTCTATAGCGAAGTAGAAAAATAGTGCATACCATCATAATTTTACCTCTTCTGCCAACTGTAATACCAGAGTTCCTGAATCCAGAATCTATAGCCACCGAGTGCTGTGAAACAAAAACATTTTAAACAGCAGTTCATACCTATTTTGTCAGACTGAAAGCTTACTGTGGATTATATTGCAAGTTAAGGTCCCAATTTTGCAAAAGCTTAAAGGGCATAGTCCCAACTGACTGCATTAAGAGCCACAATCACTAGTAAGTGTTTACAGGATCAGATGCTAATACTGTAACAAAATACTTTTAAATTAAATTTCAGTGACAAAGACAGATGGTAGTTTCAGTCCTGACCCATTCCATCAAGACAAAGGGGGAAGTTCATTCCTCTTTTGGCACTACATTGTTCCAGTTTAAATAGCAGCTAGTCGAAGCCAATTGTGGGATGGATATGTTCTTAGATCTAGATTCTGCAGAACTCAGTAAAGATTGTAGAAAAAATCTAAGTAAAGATTTTCTTCCCTATATTAACCAAGAACAGGGTGAATGTGAGGAACAAAATGATCCTGTGCAGGCCTACCAATCCCCATTTGAAAGGCCCAGCATTATCCACTTAGCTGATGTCTGGGAGCAAATGGTCCCAGTCAGTAGTGAACTAATTTCTAAAGAACACTGCCATGGGCCAAGGAAAGCAACACAGATAATTCAGGCTCTCTCTAGCCAGTCTGCCTCAGCTAGAAGACTGAAGTGCATTTAAGTGGTTTTATTTTCTAGAAAGCACAGCAAAATCTGCAGAAAGAATCTTAATCCTTATTTTCTTCATCAACATACTTTTACTACCCCAGTTATTAAACATACACTGCTCCTAAGACTATTTCTAAGTGTTAAAATATTGTGGTGCCAACGTTTTTACTTATGCAGCAACAAATGTAAACAAAACAATACAACATTGTTGATCTAATTTTACCAGAAGCTGTGCATCCTGCAACTCTTGACACTGCACATGAAGAATGAATGGTTCAAATTTGAATACAGTGTCACCAGTGGCTTTCTGCAACGCTGTCATCTGGAAAATGCAATGAACATTAATATATTAATACTACAAGGATGAACTGTTACTATTAACATTTCATAATAAAATAGCTAGTTTGTGAAATGTTTAAAAACACCAGGAATGATTTGGCTCCAACAATCATGTTTGTTATTATTTAATTGCTTTTAACTTCCCATTGCTCATAATGCTCAGGATCTCTGCTGATTTTTAAGTATTAAACTGATTCTCTTGCCATGAATTTCTACTAGACCTCGACTTTTAAAAAAAATTATTTGCTTCCCTGTTTGATTATTTTGGACAAAAGAAAAACCAATGATGTCAGCACAGCATAGAGAGTATTGTTTTACTACAGTCAGCAGAGGAACCTTGAGAGTACAAAATATTACTACTACTCAGTTATAGTTTGTTTTTGATTTCTTACATTATTGGAAATGATCACGGACATGTTGATCCTCTTAAAAAGGTACAATAGGTTAAACTTGTGGCCTGAACTACTTGACCTTATTTTAATCTAGGTTTCAAAAATGACTCATTATACTACTTCTATGATAATGTTAAAATAAGATAAAATAAAAGGACTTGTAAACTGAAATTAAACTCATAAGGCACACCAAGGGGAAAAAATAGCTAACAAACAGTTACATAGCTTTAATACTCTAAAGGATGAATTTCACCCTAAGGTCCCAGTTTTGACTTGGGGCTCTAACTAGAAAATCTTCCTGCAACATTTTTCATGTAGATCACTTGCACTTTAGGCAAATATGAACACAGAGCAATTAAAGAGAATGCTGCATAATATACAGTTATAATTTATTATTGTATGCTATGTTTATGTAAAATAAATTTAAGGATTGAGATTATTGGTTTTAGTTTATAAAGGCTGCATTGAAAGTTACATTATTCATTGCAGTTTACACCACAGTCTACTACTATATAATGTTCTAACTCTTTTGTTCTTATCTAGTGTTCTTATATCTAATTGACTTGCCTTCCCATATCCCGTGAGCATCTTTAAAGAAAATACTAGTAGCTACCAATTTGCTATACTTATATTTAGGAAAAAAAATGGAATTGCTTCACCATGCTTAATTCTTTTTTGGCTAGCATCCTTCCCCAATGCTTCCTTTAAATTGAAAATATTTCTTTAATCCTTTTTTAAAATTGAGAACTGTGAAAAATTCAACTATTATCTGAAAACACCCACTCAATGTGCAGCGGCAGTTAAAAAAGTGAACAGAATGCTGGGAATAATTAAGAAAGGGATAGATAATAGGACAGAAAATATCATGATGCCACTATATAAATCCATGGTACGCCCACATCTTGAATACTGTGTGCAGATGTGGTCACCCCATTTCAAAAAAGATATATTGGAATTGGAAAGGGTTCAGAAAAGGGCATCAAAAATTATTAGGGGTATGGAATGGCTTCCGTATGAGGAGAGATTAATAAGACTGGGACTTTTCAGCTTGGAAAAGAGACGGCTAAGGGGAGATATGACTGAGGTCTATAAAATCATGACTGGTGTAGAAAAAGTAGATAAGGAAGTGTTGTTTACTACTTCTCATAACACTAGAACTAGGGGGTCACCAAATGAAATCAATAAGCAGCAGGTTTAAAACAAATAAAAGGAAATATTTCTTCACACAGCGCACAGTCAACCTGTGGAACTACTTGCCAGAGGATGTTGTGAAGGCCAAGACCATACCAGGGTTCAAAAGAGAACTAGATAAATTCATGGAAGATAGGTCCATCAATGGCTATTTGCCAGGATGGGCAGGAATGGCGTCCCTAGCCTCTGTTTGCCAGAAGCTGGGAATGAGCGACAAGGGATGGATCACTTGATGATTACCTGTTCTGTTCATTCCCTCTGGGGCACCTGGCACTGGCCACTGTCGGAAGACAGGATACTGGGCTAGATGGACCTTTAGTCTGACCCAGCAGGGCCATTCTTATGTTCTTATTAGTTTAAGATACCAGTAATCTGGGGAGGGATAGCTCAGTGGTTTGAGCATGGGCTTGCTAAACGCAGGGTTGTGAGTTCAATCCTTGAGGGGGCCATTTAGGGATCTGGGGCAAAAAAAATTAGTCCTGCTAGTGAAGGCAGGGGACGGGACTGGACTTGACTTGATGACCTTTCAAGGTCCCTTCCAGTTCTATGAGATAGGTATATCTCCATATATTATTATTATTATTTTAATAGTGGTGTAAAATAAAACTGCTGAGGAGCCTATCTTCCCCTGTAGACTATTGTACAAGATTTAGATGTTCTTGTGTAGCATTTTCTTTCTGTAACTATCCTTGTTATTAAGGTATCAATCTTACAAATGTAGGTGCTTAAAGTTAGGCCCCTAAATAAATGGCCTCCTTTTTAGATGTGCTAAGTACCCACTGCTACTAGTGGAGCCAATGGGAACAGGAGACACTCAACAATTCTTAAAAACCAGAGGCCATAGGCCCTGATCCTGCATTATGCAGCATACAGGTTACCTGCTGTGCCTGCACGAGCCCCCCTGGCTTCCACAGGGCTTCAAATGGGCACAGCAGTCTGCCCATCTCTGGGCTTACGTATGGATTTTTTGGTGTCTGAAAAATTTTAAGTATTATAACAGAATTTAATATTGACTGTGATCAGACTAAGTGATGTTGGTGGGTGTACTTTTTTAAAGGGATTCTGTTTCACTGACAAGGCTAAGTAATTTAGCAGACACTCTAGGGACAGTTTTTTCAGTGACAGTAAACGGGCAAGAAAGTCATACTAACTGAAATGGTCTGTGTATGTTAGTATGCCCCAAGGCCGCAGTGACTTACATTGCCTGTTGCACTGAAATGCTTACTAAATGAAATAATTGTGACCAAAGGATTTTACCTTATTGCTTCTAGACCACCAATTTCCTGTAAAAGGCTCAGAATTTAATAAGAAAATACTGAAAGTAATTTCCTATTAAGCCTACAAAGTCTGAGGCCCAGCCCTGTCCCCAATGGAGTCAATGGCAAAACCCCCAGTGGGAGCTGGATCAGACCCTTAGTCAGTAAACAGCGAAAGCATAACTGCTGTAACTAATTAATAAAAAATGACTATCACTGATAAGTTATGCGAGTGACAAAGAAAGAAGTTCCCTTATTTCAAATACACTAATGTTTAATAAAGAATTATATAGAAAAGTTTTGCCATATGTTGATTTAATGACCATGGACAGCGTGCTCACTGTCTCATGGAACACTACGCAGTCCCTACTACAAGAAACTTGCATTCTAAGGCTCTGAACCTACAGATGCTTGTGGGTGGATCCTTTTGTGTGCACAGATATCCATGGACTCTAACGGGAATCTGTGAGGGTGCAAGAATCTTCCTATGAAGATTTTACAGTAGTCAAACAGCAGTCCTATAATATAACTACTAATATTCCTCTGTATATTCTTCAAAGAATAGGGTTGACAAATCAATGCAGGTTGACTTTCACAGTCCATTAGGAAAAACTGTACACCACTTTGACATTGTTATAATATGTTGCGCAATTTTAAAATATTACTTTTTAATGGTTTTCTTCTTGTTGAATAAGACCCAGAAATCTTTTGTGAAGGGATGTTTTATAAACCAAAAAAACCCTACACCTTTCCTCAAAGGATCTTAAAGATAGCTATAAAAATTAATTACTCCTCAAATTTCCTATTCCCATTTTAAAGTGGTAGATACACATCGAGGCACAATGGGGTTAAGTAGCTTGCCTGCTGAAAACTCAACACAAAATTCAGGAGTTCTGACTTCCAGTCCAATTTTCCACACTTTATGTTTGTATTCTATGAAAATATAACAATTTTAAAAGTAGTCCGGTAAAGATTTCTCACACCTTTAATGGATGCATAAACATTTTTACCGTATCTACCAACTAGAAGTCAATACAAAAATTGAGACGGTTCCCATTAGCAAAAGCCAATGGCAATACCCTAGTAAGCTCAGACCCCACTCCTAGTAGATGGCAAATCAGAGGTTGCTGAGATTTATATGAAGGTGATATCAAGTAAACTAAGAAAAAATAAGACAGAGGGGCTTTTTAAAGTTTAAATGTATGTATATTATTGTTATGCAGTCTTTACAGTTTTTTTTTTTAACAGAATAACTAGTTTCATTTTATGGGGTACAATGTAAAGAGGAGCATTTAGAGAGCAAAAGGCAGTTTGGAAGCACAAAGTAGTTTGTAAATATTCAAACTGTTCAACAGTTTCTTAAACGGATTTGATTTTAGGTTTCAAAGCATTTTTTAGGATATAATTTTAATTTAAAAAACTGCATAAGAAAGCCATTGTCTTTTTGAATTTGTTCAGATTTGTAGTTGTAAGCTATGGCTGTTTCAATCTTAAAATGAAAGTTGTTAAAATTAAATCATAATGGAGTTTCTGCTGCATACAAAATAACAAATATGCTTTTTTGGAAAGCATCTCTGCCTTTTAATGAAGAGGACAGAGGTCCATTTGTGTTTGCTTCCTTATCTGCTCCCCCGGATAATTAATCATGCATGACAGAATATCCACAGTTCAGAATATTTAACTCTTGCAAGGATTAGCAGGGTAACAAGATTATTATATGGATAACATGAATATCTAGTTATCATAAATAATGATAAATTGTAAGGGACATTAAACTTCATGCTTCAGACAATCTCTGACTATTAGAAAGTAGGATAAAACCTAATGCAGGAGGCAGATTATCCTGCATCTGCATACCTTCCTCTGTCGCATCTGATGCTGGCCACTATCTGAGATAGGATACTGACTAGACATACCTTAGTTATGATTCAGTCTGGCAATTCCTCTGTTCCTATTAGAGGGAAGTTTTGTTTCATTGCTACCATTAATTCAATTTAAACTGCTAGTGACAAAGTCATTACCATCTGAAGACTGTCTGGTCTATGGAAAGTGAGTTTATGGTGTCAGACAGGTTCCTACTGGAGGTGTCTACATCAGTCACTCTACAGCTGACATCTATGTTGCTTGCCTCAGTGGAGACAGCCAGAATTAAATGAATGGTCATGGATGCAAAAATACATTCTTACCACAGAAGTGATCCTTCAATACAGAATTGAGGCACACTTGCCAGAAACTTGACTGTACTTATGCTATGGATAAGGAAAGGGCTTCACAAGCACTAAATTAATATTTTTAGGAGGAAAAAAGCTGATGCAGAATCAGCACAAAATGCTGGTCTTGTGCAAACCATGCAAAACGTCTAACTAAAAACCACTGAAAGTGGTGGATTTTATAACCTGCTGACATTGTACTCTAGTTCATTATTTTAAGAAGGAGACAAAATTTTGACACTAGTCCTGTTTATATTGACCAAGGGAGCCATATTACCGACCTAAACCATGCTCTTGCTAGAAAGGTGCTAACGGTGTTGCCAGCTAACGTAGGCAGAATTTTATCCTAATAACAAAACTGTGCTCTTAAATGAACCTAATCATTCTACTAATATGAAGAAAAAATATAAATTCTTTTCTAGTTTCTATTTGAAATTGTATTTTTTGGATGGTTGGGATGAGGAGAGGGTAAGTACTTATGCATAAACGTTGTACATTATTCACATCTTACCACATCCTCTTTTGCACAGAGTTGATGCGTTACCATGAGCCAAGAACAGTTTTTCTTCTGTACCTCATAGCCATTGAAACCCTAATGAAAAAAAATTATTAAAATAGCACTACAGTTATAAAAACAAATGTCCTTTGCATTCTTGGCTTGGGACACAAGGATGTACAGAAATATTCTCTGATCAATAACCATAACTATATCAACAATCTTAATGTTATTTATTTATATAACTTTCATGTGATTTTTTTTTTAAACTATCAAATCTAGGTAGGTATTTACACCACCTAGATAACAGTAGCTAAGCAGGTAGTTTAATTTAATCCTGAATATTAATGGAAAAGTGTTCTGATTTCACCCACATTCAGCTGTAGCAATGTGATCTAGTATTTGCAGAAAAAAACCACAAAGATGCTAATTCAAGATCTTTGAAAGAACTTTTGTGGTGTCGCACTGATTAATATGAAAAATTCAGTTAGATGTATCTAAACATGAACCTCATGATGGGAAGCAACAAAATACAATCATATATGCTTTCCCCATACCACCTTACACTGGGAATGTTCTCTATTAAAATTTATTTACCGTACATTTTGGAGTTTGAGTTATGCACATAACTAATCTAAGGACCTGTTTACACTGGGGATATTTGTACTGATGTACCTACACCACTGCAAATCTGCAGATGTGCTGCACTGGTGTATTATGGGATCTTAAAATTCTACATCTCTAACATTTAAATAAGGAACTAACTAGCATGTTCTTCTGTGTAATCTAATCTGCACTTTGTATATAAAACTTGTGGTTTTGATAAATTTGTGGAGAGTGTATGATGAAAATTAAGTCCATGAAAAATCATGTAGTATAATTTGTTAAAGGAGATTGGTTTTAATTATCATTACTACAAATCAGTGTGTCAAGACTTAACAATCAGTTGCTTGGGAATGGCTAAAGAATATTAGGATCTGGATAGAACTGCCAATTTAAAACTTTGTCCTCTGGGAGAAACACTCTGACTATACTATATTTTTGGTGTTGCTCAGATCCCAAAATGATAGTTGGTTGCCAGATTAAAACCCTAGACAGATCATGTGATTCAAATGTCAGATGCTGGTGCTGTGTCAATTCTACTTTCATTTTGGTATACTTTAGTGTTCTGTGCTCTTAGTTTACATCACATAGACAACAACAATGAAAATGAGATCATCATATGAAACTGAGCAACGACTGATGCCAAGTCTTCCTACAGCATAAGGTGGAGGGAGAAATGAACCACATGCTTTCAGTAAACTTCTCTTCTACTCTAGTGCTGCTATAAACAGCATGGTGAATTTGCTATAAACACCAAAAACTTTAACTGTAATATTCCAAAAACTATTCATAAGCTGGATAAGAGACAAAGGTGGGGTGGGACAGGATAACACATCTCCATGTATCTGCAGAACAGAAAAGCCTACAGCATGCACGTAACTAGGGATAACCTGGGCCAGGACGGCTACAAGCCTCGTGCCACTTGTGGGTTGTAAGGGCCATGGCTTCTGCACGGGGGCAGTTGAGCTTGGGGGGGTGTGCGTGTGTTATTATGGGGTGTGTTTCTGGCCCTGTGACCTCACGGAAGCCCCAGCTCGAGAACAGTGGGCGCCAGAAGGGAATCCCAGCGCTGCACAGCTGACTGAGGGTCCCCAGGAGGCGCAGCGCGGAGCCTGCCGGGCAGCGCTGACAGCGCGGGCGCTTCAAGGGGGGTGGGGGTGGGGTGTCTCCGGAGCGGAGCCGCGCTCGGCGCTGTCTCCCCACCATGACACCCCCCTTTCCTCAGACCACCGCCAGCGCTGCCGGGCAGCCACTCGGGCTGGAGGGGGCCCCGGGGGCGTGGTGGCGTCTGTGGTGCGGCCCCTGGCCCGAGGGAGGGGGCCGGGGGGCGGACAGCCGGACTCACTCGGGCGGGGGCCTGCGCGAGCAGAAGGCGCCCGGCGCAGGAGCTGGTGGTGCAGAATCGCTCCTGCCCGTTGAGGAGCTGCACGAGCTCCGCGATGGCCTCGTCCACGCTGCCCTTCCTGCTCTCGTCCGCCCGGGCCAGGCGCTGCTCCTTCCAGCGCCGGAAGGCGGCCATGGGCTCGCGGGGACGGAGAGCCGGGCCGGGACCGGCAAGCGGGCGAGCCCCAGGCTGCACAGCCGCCCTACTGGCTGATGGTGGCCGGGTTAAGCCAAACCTGCCGGCCCGGCTGCGAAGCGCGCCGGGCACTTCCGGGCTGGGGGAGGGGCTCTGTGGGCCGTATCGGCGAGTAGAAGCCGGAAGAGGCGGGGCTGGATGGGGGCGGGTCTAACGGCCTGGGGATGGGCGGGGCGCTGGTGCTGAGCGGGCGGAGCTGCGGCTACCTGAGGAGGTCGGGCGGCGGGAGGTGAGGCGGCCTCGCGGCCGGGGGGGTTACGCCGTTAGCCCCGGGGGCAGGGGGTGGTCGCAGGGCGGCTAGAGGGCCCGGAACTGAGGGGGGCCTGACGGCAGGGCCGGTTCCGAGCGGGAGGGCGCGGAGACCCGCCGTCTCTGGGGAGCCTCAGGGCGACCCCTGCTCCTGCGCCCCCGGGGCCTCGCTCCCTGTGTCCCGTGTCCGGGCCGAGGCCGCTTGGCTGGAAACGGGCTAACCCGCTCCTCGGTAGCGGGCAGATCCCGGGCAGCGCCTCATGGCGCTGCCACCAGCCCGGGGCACGGGCCAGCGGGCTGGGCCCTGGGGCCACGGCTCAGGCACGGGGGGCTCCCCTCGCTCTCCCCTCCCTGGGCGCGTCCTGTCCGCACACCCCTGGCTGTCGGGGGCGGCGGCCCGACGCGGAGCTCAGAGCCGGGATCCCCGGGACGGCCATTGCCGTGTTCGGGCTGGTGTTCGAAACGGCGACAGCCTCCTGAGCCCTGCCTGGGGCAATGGCAGGAAACCTTGCGGGGAACCAGCTGTGTAACGTGGGCCGGGGGGTTGAGCAGACCAAGTCATCGGATCTAGCGCTTTGGGCTTTAGTATCGGCTCCATGGGCAAATCCCTTAGATAGAATTTGAGTGCTTAAAATTAGACACTGGAATGTAGGTTTAGACACCAAAATGAAATTATGAAAAGGCTTTGAAACTAACCCACCACTCCAATATGAGATAGGAATTGATTCCATTTTACAGCTGGAGAAACTGAGGCACAAAGGTGTTAGGGTCAGAAACTTCTAATGTGAGCACTTACTTTGCTGCCTGAAGGAGTGGCATTTAAATTCACTGTAACTCCTTACTTTTCTAATCTTTAAAATGATTATTATGCTCTAATAAATTTGTTAGTCTCTAAGGTGCCACAGGTACTCCTGTTCTTCTTTTTGCGGATACAGACTAACACGGCTGCTACTCTGAAACCTTTAAAATTACTATAATTTAAAATCTATTTTGCTGGACCTGCCTCAGGGGGGCCAGCTGTACAATTCGAGAACCAGTTTTCTAGAAAGACTTAATATCTTAATACGAGGATCCAATCCTTCTGAAAACCCTATAGGTGGTTTTAGGGACAACAGCTTATATGTTATCAGGTGTTACTGGAGACAGTCTTGATTCTCTTAATTGGGAGACAGTACTTTAGCAGAGTTAGAAAACATACAAATATTTTATGGAATATGAAATGCCCATGATTTTGGAATTGGGATGTTTGGAACTGAAACAATAAGCCAGTTTGGAACGATGCTTAATAATATACAGGGGCACCATTTAGTTGTTTGAGTGTGGTGTTTCTGAAGCCAAACCTAGTTTCCAATGTAGGACTAAAAATTAGGCAGGAGTAATTCTGAACCTTGCACCTGGAAATGAACTTTGGTTTGAAAGTATAACAAATACACTTTCAGCAGGGTATAAATAAATCTGTGTACAGTCTTGGAGTCCTATATTTCCATTTCCCTTATGTGGAGACCCCTGTTATTCAATTGGAACTTTTAGGCTCTAGGCTGCAAGTGAAATTGCAGTTATGGTTAAGAGTATATGTGTAAAATTTCTACACAAAAAATATAAAATGTGTAGTATTCTCACAGTGTGCGGAAGAGACATTTAATGAGCACACAGGCAATATTTTAAGAACTCTGTGATGTCTGCTAGGGAACTCACTGCAGATTTAATTTATCTGGGAAAAGTGTAAATAGGCACTATAGAAAATCCTTAAATTTGGGTTTGTCTACATATGAAAATTATTCCAGATTAAGGTAGGCTGTGAATTTAAAGCCCAATAACTATTCCTGAATAACATTATGTTTTGGTGTGGCTTAATCCAGTTCCAAAGAGGATTAAGCTAATTTGGAAAAAGGCATTCTTATTCTGGAATAACTACTGCATGTATAGATAAACCCTGAGACGATCGAGCGCTAATGAGAATTAGAAGCTCTCAGAGGGGTAGCCGTGTTAGTCTGGATCTGTAAAAAGCAACAGAGAGTCCTGTGGCACCTTAAAGACTAACAGATGTATTGGAGCATAAGCTTTTGTGGGTGAATGCCCACTTCGTCAGACGCATGTCACCCACGAAAGCTTATGCTCCAATACATCTGTTAGTCTTTAAGGTGCCACAGGACTCTTTGTTGCTTTTTAGACGGTCTCAGACTCCCAAACTGATAAATGCATTTTGCAGTGCCTATGGAAGCAAAACAGGGTCTCCAATGTCCTGGACTATGCTTTCAAATAAAAAATGAAATAACTTGCAAATGTATTTTATTCATGTTCATACTTTTAGGTTTAGAGGATTAAAAGGCATAAAGAGGAGCTTGTGATTCAAGAAAATATAGTAGAACCTCAGAGTTATGAACACCAGAGTTACGAGCTGACAGGTCAATCATGTACATACCTCATGTGGAACTGGAAGTACCCAGTCAGGCAGCAGAGACAAAACAAACAAATACTTGTACAGTATAGTACGACGTTAAACATAATATTCTAA
Source organism: Malaclemys terrapin pileata (assembly GCF_027887155.1). Lineage (NCBI taxonomy): Eukaryota > Metazoa > Chordata > Testudines > Emydidae > Malaclemys > Malaclemys terrapin. The sequence continues at coordinate 87,320,050 of NC_071512.1, forward strand.
AAAAAGGGAAAATTAAAAAAAAAAAGTTTGACAAGGTAAGGAAACTGTTTCTGTGCTTATTTCATTTAAATTAAGATACAGTAGTTAAAAGCAGCATTTTTCTCATGCACTGTAAAGTTTCAATGCTGTATGAAGTCAATGTTCAGTTGTAAAGTTATTTTGAAAGAACAACCATAATGTTTTGTTCAGAGTTATGAACAACCTTCGTTCCCGAGGTGTTTGTAACTGACATTCTAGTGCAGAGATTGGCAATGTTTGGCACTCTGCCTGCCAGGGTAAGCCCCCTGGCCGGCTGGGCCGGTTTGTTTACCTGCCGCTTCTGCAGGTTTGGCCGATCACAGCTCCCACTGGCCGTGGTTCGCTGCTCTAGGCCAATGGGGGCTGCGGGAAGCAGTGGCCAGCACTTCCCTGGGCCCACAAGGCTTCCTGCAGCCCCCATTGGCCTGGAGAGGTGAACTGCGGCCAGTTGGAGCTGCGATCGGCCGAACCTGCGGACGCGGCAGGTAAACAAACTGGCCCAGCCTGCCAGGGGGCTTACCCTGGTGGGCTGTGGGCTAAAGGTTTCCGATCCCTGTTCTAGTGTATCTGTCTTGAACTACTACATTTAGCTGTTTTATCACCAGAGTTTGTGTGTGTGACCCCCTGCCCTAACCGCCCCCCACTCTCGGGATCCCATCCCCTATCCAACTCCCCCCTGCTCCGTGTCCCCTGACTGCCCCAAGCCCTAGCCATACCCTGCCCTTTGACAGCCCCCTCGGGACTCCAACGCCTATCCAACTGATCCCTGTCCCCTGACTGCCCCCCAGAACCTCCTGTCCCTTCTTCAACTCTGCTCCCCACCCCCTTATCATTGCTGCTCAGAGCACCAGGACTGGCAGCCGTAAATAGTACACTGTAAGTAGCACATTCCTACGGGGAGCAATTTAATACACTACACCTCACTTAATGTTGTAGTTATGTTCCTGAAAAATGCAACTTTAAGTGAAACGATGTTAAACTAATCCAATTTTCCCATAAGATTTAATGTAAATGCGGGGGGGTTACGTTCCAAAGAAATTTTTTGGGGCAGACAAAAGGCATTATATAGTGTACAGTACTGTACCGTGGTGGGGAGGTGCCCCTGGTTTACCCCACATAGGCACAGCCCACTGCAGACAATGAGGCAGGCAAGGATGCTAGGAAGCACCTTGCGCAGCAGCAGCTTCCCACCAGAAGAACAGGTGCTGACTTTGCTGGGGGATGCCTCTTCCCACCCCCGCTCCACTCCAGGCCCGGCTCTTCCCACCCCCACGCCATCTCCTCCCCAGAACACGCCGCGTCCCCGCTCCTCCCCCTTCCTCTTGCTTCTCTCCAGCCTGCTTTGAAGGGGAGAGTGCCGCTTCTCTCTGGATGCAGGCTGCGCTGCTGCTGCTGCCCCTCCTGAGTCCTCTGGCTCGTGCTCGCAGGGCCGCATTCCAAAAGGGGCTTTAGAGCTGCAGGCCGGGGCCCCCTTAGCCCAGGGCCCTGTAGCCTCTAAAGCCCCTGCGTTCTGGGTGGCCCTGCCTGCTGGGGAGTGGGGGCGTGGCAGCTTCCCCACTTGCTCCCTCCTTCCCAGAAATCTTGGTGGGGGGGAAGGCTTTTGTTTGTGCTCTTTGTTTTGTTGGAGTTCGCTCTTGGGACTAAGAGGGATCAGACATCAATTCATGCTCTCCAAATCTTTCTGAACAAGTCTCTCATATTTCAAACTTGTAAGTAAACAGCCAGGCAAGGCGTGTTAGTTTTATCTTTGTTTTCTCAACTTGTAAATGTACCTTTTACTAGAGTGTTTACCTCTGGTTGCTGTAACTTTGAACCTAAGGCTAGAGAGGGGTCCTCTGGGCTCTTTAAGTTTGATTACCCTGTAAAGTTATTTTCCATCCTGATTTTACAGAGATGATTTTTACCTTTTTCTTTAATTAAAAGCCTTCTTTTTAAGAACCTGATTGATTTTCCCTGTTTTTTAGATCCAAGGAGGTTGGATCGTGATCCACCAGGAGTTGGTGGGAGAGAGGAGGGGGGATGGTTAATTTCTCCTTGTTTTAAGATCCAAGGGGTTTGGATCTGTATTCACCAGGGAATTGGTGAAGAGTCTCTCAAGGCTACCCAGGGAAGGGAATTAGCACATTGGGAGTGGTGGCAGCGGACCAGATCTAAGCTGGTAGTTAAGCTTAGAAGTTTTCATGCAGGCCCCCACATCTGTACCCTAAAGTTCAGAGTGGGGAAGGAGCCTTGACAACTCATGTTTTTAATGTAGTTATTTACATGTGTGATTCACTTTAAAGCCCACACATTCCCACGGGAGATGGTGGTAACGCTCTTCGTTTGCAAGGTTTGTAAGATGAAAGACCATCTTTTCTATGAAAAGAAATCAGTAGTGAGCCCCTGATTTAAACTGTTGTCTAAATGTAGGGAGTTTGATCCCTTCCCTCTGAAGTGAAAACTGGATTGTGAAGTTAATGCAATATTTTCTCATCTTCTGATATTCAGATCACTATGGCAACTGGAAGAAATGTGATGAGAGCTGTCAGAGTTTCTGAATTTGGTGGACCTGAAGTGCTTAAGCTCCTGTCAGATGTCTTATTGCCGAATCTGAAAGAAAATCAGGTGGAAATGATAGATGTAAACTAAGATAATTGCACTGAATGGTAATGACTTGAGTATGAATTGAGTGACCATCTTAATTCTGAATATGAGTAGGTTGAGCAGCATATACATAAATAAAACCACAGGTATCAGATTTAACTAATTAGTTTTGTTATTCTAATGCAGTCTACATATTGAATACAAAAGACTTTCCAAAATTTTCACATCCATACTAAGGGCTCTTTAATAGTCAAGTCAATTGCTTTAATAATACTAAGCTGTTGATGCAAAATTATGGTGATTGTAATGATATGTAACAAATAACATTTTCTCTTCAGGTCTTAATCAAAGTCCATGCATGTGGTGTAAACCCAGTGGAGACATATATTCGTTCTGGTACTCATGCTAGAAAACCAGCTTTACCTTACACTCCTGGCACAGATGTTGCTGGAGTAATTGAAGCTGTTGGGGAGCATGTAACTGTATTCAAGGTATTATATTCTGTTCCTTTTTTAATTGATTGCTTATGCTTTCCCTACATTATTGTTGCAGTACTTACTGCTATCTCTATAATTTATGGCCTGTCAGAATTTCCTCTGGGTTTTGGAGACCTCTAATTAGCCATGAAATGCATGCATCCGGGTCAAATTAGTGGCCCTATTCCTACAAGCGGCTCTGCAGGGCTGTCTCTTACACCCATACAGAGCCCCATAAAGATCTGTGGAGTTCAGCATCGGTGCAGGAGCCTGACTGCATGGTGCTGCTTGCAGGATTGGGGTTTTGTTTACGCAGTCTTGATCCAGAAACATTTTTGAAGCATTGTAGGTGTATTATAAATGTCAAGATTGCTGTAATTATTGTCATCATCGTCCTGGACTGACAGGAAGGACCCTGAGATTATTTTGCTGATATTTTTAATATTCAGACTTAAAATGAAGGGGAAAAAAATGAAAGGTGTATCTACTGATAACAATGTTTAAATACTCAGCTGCTGTCTCATGGTTATATTTCACCTGCTGCCCTTTGGTTAAACCATATCTTGGCTGTTAAAAGATAAATGTGTGTGGGGGTTTTTAATTGGCCTTCTCTTTTATTTCCTTACAGGTGAGTAAGATTCTTGACCAAAGACTAACAGCAGAATATGTATTGTTTAAAAACTGTATTGGGGTAGAGAGTTGGGATTCTCCTATTCTGAAGTCATATATGACAGTTATTGAGGAGACAAGAGCCTTGCTGGCCTGGAGATGGAAAATAAGGCAGAGGTGTTAACTTTAAAAATAAACAAAACACTTTTTGTTTCAGCAGATTGACAGCTCCATTTTCTTTGCTTTTAGTTTTTCATGTAAATTTTGGCATTTTGTGCTTAAACTGAAGGGAAAGAAGATGAGAGCAATAGTTGCAGACAAACAGCTTGAAAGGGCTGAATAGAGGAGCCAATCAGAATAGAGAGATTTGCATATTGATGGTATGTAAGAAATAGCCACATAGCAATTATGCAGATCTTGGCACTCTGGCTAATAATAGGTGTCAGCAAATCAAAGCGCAGGGATTTACATGCTATGCAGGTACTAAGATAATCATACAGTGATTTTGAAAGTCAGACACCCACAAGTGGTCAGAATGTACGGAACTGAGGAAAAATTGTACAAAACATGAAATTACCATGTTCTAAGAACTGGGATGTGCTATATGCAGCTCACAACCAGTGCCAAAGTAGTTGATACTCGGTAGCTGGCAGGGCTGGAAATAAGTGTTAAAACACCCTGTGTGTTGGGATGTGTATTATTCCCTGTTTCTCACACAGCCCACTTGGTGATTGGTGTGGAGGTTGTGATTTTATCCTGTTGAAGGACTCCCAACAATAACTATTACCAATAACTATTCCTGTTAAGAATGTATACTTCTCAGGCTTCAAAAACTGCTTAAGTGCTTTTCATAAGCTTGTAAAATGTTTCTAACATATTCCTTGTGGCGTCCAGCTGGATGAATTCAGGTTCATTAAGGATCACCTTAATCATGCAGTAGCTTTGTGTGTGACGATATAGAACCTAGGATGTAATCTGCGCACACACCTTTTGAAATCTGGATATACAAAATTGTGTTGCAAAGATTTCACTTCCTTGACTTTTATAAAATCCTTTCGGGAAGATAATTATATATAAAACTTTTACAGAAGTGTTACATAACAAACTTTGACTAAAGTACTTGGAACTTGTGTCTAAACCTTTTTTATTTTTTCCTGCCAGAAAGGTGACAGGGTTTTTACTAATGGTACCATCTCTGGTGGCTATGCAGATTATACAGTTGCTGCAGCTGACACAGTCTTCCCCTTGTCAGATAAATTAGACTTCAAGCAAGGTGCTGCCATTGGAATCCCCTATTTCACTGCTTACCGTGCACTCTTCCAAAAGTAAGATGCCACGCTCTGTATCTTCTGCTTTTGAAGACTTGAAATACAAACTATAGAGTAGACACGCCTTCCATAATAGCCAGTTACATGGCTTACCTTTTCAGGGCACACTGCAAGGCCTATTTTACCTCTCTCTTTCATAAAGAGATGGGAGACTTCTTAGGTAGGGTAGTGATGGGAGGAGGACTTTGGTGGGGATTCTGTTGGAGGGTTAAATTAAATGTGTGCTTACATTATTGTCAGAGGGTTGTGATCTGGAGGTGATTGACCGTCTTTCTTTTTAAGAATGTATTTTTAAGAGTGCATCTGGGGCACCCAGAACTGGGATGGGCACTCTATATAATAAAAAAGTATATACACTGAAAGAAATGAGTTGTTTGTTTTCCTCCTTCTACCCCTCTTTACTTCACCACTATCCCTAAGAAGGACTAGATAGGACTTGTTTCAGACATAATTTCTGCTTCTTGATTGAACCGAGGGGTTGCAGTTGCGTAACCTATCTTTCCATCACCTCTGTCTTCAGAAGATATTGGCAGAACTCCTACTAGCTCATCTATCTAAGTATTTAACCCTGCCAATCACCATGGTATTGATTCATAAATCTGTACTATAGTGATAGACAAGAGTGCCTTGTCAGCTAGGGGATAAGAGATCAGGACTGGGAATCCAGTCTAGATAAATGCGTAGAACAAAGCATTGGGCAATCTAGTTTATCCTTTGAAAAAGTATGTGTAGATTATTTTAAAACCTGGAAGACTAAAGTTGAAGAAAATGTTGTTTTGAATATTAGGCTGGTGTTAATACACACCTATACCAACCATGAAACTGGTACTCCCATTGTTGTAGCTTATATCTATATTTACATTCAGGAATGAGAGCTTTTAGAATTATTAAGAGATAAGAACCGATTCTCTTCTCTAATCCCAGAATGAATCAGGACTAACTCAGTGTAAAACTAAAGAGAGGAAAATTAGGCGCATTGAATGTGATCTAAAAAGATTTATATTTAATTCATATAACCTAACTACATCTTATGGCTAGACAATGCATAGGAGCTGCTCAAGTTATAATGTATTAAATAGTTCAATATCTGTCATTTTGTCTTCTAGAGGGCATGCCAAACCAGGGGAAACTGTGCTAGTCCATGGGGCAAGTGGAGGAGTAAGTATTTTGAAAAAACTTAAGTTAGCAAGTATTTTGTGTATCTATTTTTGTGATTGGTTCTAAGACAAATGGTTCTCGGTCATAAAGGCTCTTTACACTTAAAGTTAAATCCTATCATCCAAAATATAGCAGCCTGAAACTGCACAAATTACCACATATGGCCCCAAGTGCTGATGTCATATGAACTCAATTAGATCATATGTAGGGCATCCCATGGTGTAATCACAAAGTGGAGAACGGTCAGAAGCTGGGTCAGGAGCCATACAGCTAGTCTGCCTCAGAGAAAAGTTAAAGGAAAAGTTGTGTTTTGAAAAATTAGGCAAACTGTCCTTAGTTGTGCAAGAAATGCTCACTGGCTGGATGGGGACTTTCTGTGCTGTTTCTCACCCATTAACTGTAACCTAGCTAGAAAATGGGAGATATTGGAGGAGATAAAGTCCATTCAGGTATGAGATTAAGTTTTCCCAACTAGCTTCTGTATTTACAAAAGGCTAACCTTTGGCTCTGCTGAATAAACAAGAAGGCTGAGGTAGAGTAAGAGGGAATAGTTAAACTTTAAGTGGCCTCTATTTCCCCTTTCCAGTGGCTGTAAAAACTGTTGCGAGCTGGCCAAGTTTTGTTGAGTTACTCGGTTGGCTGCAAAAGGCTGATTATGAAAGTCTCACATGAGAGAAAACTCGGATCTCTTGTAATATACTAGACTAGAAGGATGTTCAGCAATATGTTTTTTCTTTATTTTCATAAATTGAGTTTTGATTTTCTGTTTCCACTTCTTTTATATGCTTCTGGGAACACACACATGTTTTTGCTTTACAATGACATGGTCCACAAATAAGATTATCCTCTATAGATTTGCAGACTGTTACAAAAACATTTGCAAGTGCAGTGAGAAGAGAGTAGGCAAAGAGACACAGACTATAGTGATAAGTGTGGATGTTTATGGTAGGTCTTTCATTGACATACGCTTCTACAATGATCCTTAAATCTTGCATTCTTTTCAGGTTGTTCATTGAACAACTTTTGGATGTTGAGATAATCTAGTCATGCCGTGTGTTAGTTTGAAATGTAAATGTCAAAGGTGACTTCAGTTTTTCAAATAGGTCAGTTGATAAGCCCCTGGCAAGAGTGATGGTCATGAGGATTTCTTATGGGGAAGGCAGTTTGTTTACTTTACATAACACTCCTGGGTGCAAGTTTCATTAGCAGAGCCATAAATGGCAGCAGATGGAATTCTGTTGGTAACAGAAATGGAATGAGGCAGTTTGCTACCAATAGCCGAGGAAGTCTCTGTCTCCAGGGCTGATCAGGATAGGTTGCAGAACCTGCCTTTGCAGGAGGAACCAGGTTGAGAGTAACCCCAAAAGAGAGGCAGAGTTTTGTGCATGCTTGTTCTTCGTTTCTCTTTTGCATTCTGCGCACCATGTAAGCAGTCAGTGTGAACCAGCTGAGACTGTGATGTGCCTCATGGACTTGAAGCCTGCCTGTCCTCCGGCACTAAGAAGACTTTACATCTGCTTGGCACTTATAAAACACCTCTCACCACCAACTGAAATATAAAGCAGGGATGAGAGGATGTGGTGGTAGGGAATGCAGATGTTTATTTGGCAGCATCAGTGTCTGACCAGGCTTCCAGTGGTTTTACTTGCTGCCTAAAAATGGAGGCTCATGTGCTTACTTCCCCCTCCAAAATCTGCTACTCTCTTAGGCTTCCCTGCTTGGGAGTTTTCTCTGGGGTCCTCACAATATCTGGCAACTACGCTTTGCAGGGCTTCCTTTGGCTTTCTGAAACCTGAGTGTGGTTTCTCAGGATTCAGCAGAAGGGGCAGTGAGACTAGGGAGTCTCGTCTGTTTGTGGTAATGTTGGGAGTCTGGGGAATGAGATCCTAAATGGACCTATTCTGCAGTTAAGAGTCAAGGTTGTGATACATTATGTGTGGTATATGGTGATCATGTTAGTAGTGTCTGTCGGTGGGAAGAAAAGATCATATATACTGTTACATGGCTTAACTTTTCACTTCCTTGGTTTTGTGTCAGGTGTGTTGTGTGCTCAGCACCTTTACTAGTACACAATGTGGTGTTTGTGTGTGTGAGAATGTAAATCAAAATACTGTTTCAGTTATGCTAGTGATTTGTTATGCATAAAAACATATTTTAAGTTAATTTGACATGTAAAGTACTGAGTCACTGATAGGAGATATTTATATTAAGAGTGGGAAAATAAATGGTAAAGGGAAATGTAATTCATTTTTCCAGGTTGGAATAGCAGCATGCCAGATTGCCAGAGCTTATGGTTTAAAGGTTTTAGGCACAGCTGGAACTGAAGAAGGAATGAACATAGTTTTGAGAAATGGAGCCCACAAAATGTTTAATCACAGAAAAGCTGATTACGTTGATAAGATTAAGGTAATTTACTACCAGATTGAAAGTTTCATAGATCTTTCACCCTCTTTCTCCTTCCATTAAAATATTCAAAATCCATTTTGGTTTTTATTAATTATCTTCCTTTTAATTGACTAGAAAATCTACTATAGATGGCAATCCTGTGATGGCAGCCAGATGAACTAGATAGATTTGTAACTTTTATGAAATGAAACATTTGGTAAACAGCTCTTTATATTTTTCTTTTGAACCAAGATTAGGGTTCCGTAGGGGTCTGCCATTTGAGCAAAATCTACACAACCTTTTAATTTCTGCTCAAAGGAGAATTGTTAATTTTAAAGATATGGATACCAAGAATATTAAATCATAACTAAGACTGCGATTCTTTCACGGAGGTCATGGATTCTGTGACTTTCTGCGACCTCCGTGACTTCCCACTGCTCGGGGGCCCAGTGTCCAGCCACACCAGCTGCTGCTGGAGCGACCTGGGGCCATCTCTCCGGCGGTCCTGCAGACCGCCCGAGCAGCAGTCCTGAGGGAGGCCCCAGAGAGCGACCGAGCAGTGGTCCCGGGGGTCGCCCCGAAGCCAGCCACACTGGCCTCTGCTCGGGCGGCCCCAGACAGCTGACTCTGGGGACCGCCGGAAAAACAGCCGGTGTGGTTGGCTCCAGGAACTGCCCAAGTAGTGGTCCTGGGGGTGCCCTGGGGACTGCCTGAGCAGCGGTCCCGGTGTGGCAGTCAACCCCCAGCACTGGAGCAGGCTGCCCCCTCTCTCTCCCCCAGCAGGGGCCCCCAGACCAGTGGGGCACCAGAAGTAGAGTTTTAGTCAGGGGTATTTTTGGTAAAAGTCATGGACAGGTCATGGGCTGTGAATTTTTATTTATTGCCCGTGACCTGTCCATGACTTTTACCAAAAATACTCATGACTAAATCTTAGCTTTAATCATAACTAGGGCTGTCAATTAATTGCAGTTAGCTCATGCAATTAACTCAAAAACATTAATCGCGATTAACCGCACTGTTAAACAATAGAATACCAATTGAAATTTATTAAATATTTTTGGATGTTTTCTACATTTTCAAATATATTGATTTCAATGACCACACAGAATACAAAGTGTATAGTACTCACTTTATATTTATTTTTTATTACAAATATTTGCACTGAAATAGAATCAAAACAAATAGTATTTTTCAATTCACCTAAGTACTGTATTGCAATTTCTTTATGATGAAAGTTCAACTTACAAATGTAGAATTATGTACCAAAAAAACCTGCATTCAAAAATAAAACAATGTAAAACTTTAGAGCCTAAAGTCCACTCAGTCCTCCTACTTGTTCAGCCAATTGCTCAGACAAACAAGTTTGGTTAAAATTTGCAGGAGATAATGCTGCCTGCTTCTTGTTTACAATGTCACCTGAAAGTGAGAACAGGCGTCACATGGCACTTTTGTAGTTCTGTCAGATATGCTAAACATTCGTATGCCCCTTCATTCTTCCGCTACCATTCCAGAGGACATGCTTCCATGCTGCTGATGCTCTGTGTAAAAAAAAAAAAAAAAAAAAAAAGTATTACATTTGTGACTGAACTCCTTGAGGGAGAATTTTATGTCTTCTGTTGTTTTACGTGCATTCTGCCATATATTTCACGTCCTAGCAGTCTCGGATGATGACCCAGCACATGTTTGTTTTAAGAACACTTTCATAGCAGATTTGACAAAGTGCAAAGAAAGTACCAATGTGAGATTTCTAACAATAGCTACAACACTCAACCCAAAGGTTTAAGAATCTGAAGTGCCTTCTAAAATCTGAGGGGGATGAGATGTGGAGCATGCTTTCAGAAGACTTAAAAGAGCAGCACTCAGATACAGAAACTACAGAACCCGAACCACCAAAAAAGAAAAATCAACCTTCTGCTGGTGGCATCTGACTCAGCGCATCTGACATGTAAATATCTTGCGGCGCTGGCTACAACAGTGCCATGTGAATGCCTGTTCTCACTTTCAGGTGACGTAAACCAGAAGTGGGCAGCATTATCTCCTGCAAATTATAACCAAACTTGTTTGTCTGAGCAATTGGCTGAAGTAGGACTGAGTGGACTTGCAGGTTCTAAAATTTTACATTGTTTAATTTTTGAAAGCAGCTCTTATTTTGGTACATAATTCTACATTTATAAGTTCAACTTTCATGATAGAGATTGTACTATAGTACTTGTATTAGCTGTGTTTCCTATTTGCTTTACTATCTCATGAAGGGAGGGAGCATTTAGAAACTGAGATCCCAGCAAGTCACAATATAATGAAGATAGACTTTCAGAATTGCATTAGATATGTCAGACTTAACATGTAGAAACCCCAGGTTACCTACAGCCTGTGAAATATACACAGACACCCAAATGTGAATTTTTCTCAGTTGGTTATCTCTTTTTATATTCTGTGTAGGAATTCAGTGATGTGCGGGGAGTTGATGTGATAATAGAAATGCTAGCTAATGTTAATCTCGCCACTGATTTACAACTACTGTCACCTGGAGGACGGGTGATGGTAAGTATTTTCTCTGTCATTGCCTTCAAATTAAGTTTATAATTCGTTGAAAAATGTTTGGATTAAGTGTCTCTTTTTTCTTTTCTTTTAAAACTTTTTTGTATCAGATCGTGGGGAGTAGAGGTCCAATTGAAATAAACCCCAGGGACACTATGATGAAAGAATCCAGCATAATAGGAGTTAGTCTATTTTGTGCAACTAAGGTAAGGCATTTTTAGTTCAAAGAATTTACTTAGAGGAGATATTCTAATAACTTATAAACTTTTAGTTTAAGCAAATTAAATGTTTAGCAAAATAGCATAGTTGGGTTTGATTTGAGGTGTAAGGGTACAATTTTATTAGATTATATAAATTTTATTTTTCTAAATGAACACGTAGAAGAATTATGATAAATCTCAGAAATGTAATAAAATGCATTTTAATTGTAAAACTTGGATTAAAACTTTGTATAAACATCTAATATACTTTAAAAGTGCACATGACTTACAGTAAATACTATCTTCACTATACAGAAGTTGATGCATGAATGTGAAACCGCGCTTCTTGCTGGTATAGAAGCTGGCTGGCTTAAACCTGTAGTTGGCCCTGAATATCCATTGGAAAAAGTTGCTAAGGCTCATGAACACCTCATTAACAGCCGTGGTGCTTTGGGAAAGATGGTACTCCTTATATGATAAGTCATGTAATAAAGTTTCTTTCCACTTATATTGTGGCTGTTCTAATTACACCCTTGCTTATATGGTTCATTTAGTATGTTTTACAAAACATAGAGTTGATCACAGATATTCTATAATAGCAAGTCTAATTTAGACAGGGAGGATGCCTTAAATGAAAATGCTTTATTATGTAATGGAAAGCAGAGTGCCAGATTTAAGCTTCTAAGTACTCTTTCCCCTCCTCCCTCCCGCCCCATCCCCCACCATTTGGCTGACCTGGAAATTGCATCTTTTTCCTTTCTGCGTTGGTCTTGTCACTGATCTCTGTTCTGTCCTTTCCAGGTTGGAATATTGTACAATGCGATACTTACTGCTTCCCTTGAATACTACAGGGAAGCTTTAGCTAGTGCAGAATGTGGCTTTCAGCCTGTCTTTTAAAGTGGAGTGACATATATGTGTAAGTAGGGCTCTGTGTGTTCTGTAGCCACAAAATATGTTGCTATTCACCATCTGCCACAGAAGTGTGCTTTAGAATCCAACCTTTGATTTTAAAATCATTAACTTTCTGGCCCTTATGGTTGCTAAGAGCCTCCCTGATGTAAATTGAATGTAAACAGGTGCAGCGTTGTATTCCTGAATCTGCCTCAAACAATATCCTGAGAGGTGTAATTGCCCAAATTATCCCAATGGGAGGATGACTCTGAAGCCCAGTGTCATCATTCATTATTTTACTACTGATCTCATTTTAGCAGAAATAGCCAGATAATGTGCTGATTCCTTGCTATTGAAAGGGAGGGCAATGAGGAGTTCAATCCTCTCCCTCTTTCTTTTGAATTTAAAGTCAGTTCCCTCATAATGGGAGGGAAAGAGGACCCGCCTCCCTCCTGGGTGCCAAGAATTCAAACTGTCATTTGCTAATCATCAGTCCCCTTCATGAATACAAAAATATGCAGCATATTGAAAATGTGACCACTCTATAAAACAAATGAATGTTCTATGAAATGAGGACCTCTGTACTGATTGTATTACTCTTCATATCTAATACAATAGAAATCTCAATTTTTCAATTTGTTAATCTGCAGCAGAAATTTGCGTTTGCCATACCAGAATGCTATAGAAACCAGTGGATCTTGCAGCAGAATCCAGGTCTAGCTTGCCTGCATTTTATAGTCCTATTTGAAGGTCATTTCATGAATGAATTTAATTTCTCTACCTTGTGGCCCAGGACAAGTACTAATAATCAAATATGGCTATTTTGGTTTAACTGCTAGTCAGTGTTCTTGGTTGGCAATATCAATAAACAGTAAACAAACCGTTATTCAAGTGTGGATTTGTTTTCGCTCGCTTACATTTTTGTTGTTTTCTGTTACCACATCCTGTATTTTATTAAACTAGTGAACAGAGCAAAGAGCGGTCCTCCCCATTCCTCCAGGACATGCCAACGATAATTTAATCATGATACGAGCACATGTTTTGGATCAATATACTCCTATCCTGGGGCTAGTCCACTAATGAAGTTGGTAGTACCATGTTGTCCGTACTCTCACTTTACATGCAAATATGAAATATTTTTGTCATTGGTTCTAAATAACAACAAATCTTGACATGGATTCAAACTGTATTATCTAGTTCTTGATATGCCAGAAGAGTCTTACTCTAAAAATCTGCACTATTTTCTAACATTTGGTGTGTAATCTGTTTTGAATTCCATAGGGGTAAATGTAGCAACAATTGTTTTATTTATGTAATACAATTATCATTCAAGAGACAGGAAAAACATTTGTTACAGTGTATTAAACTGGAACATTGCCAGTTGAAAGCTGTCACTGAGATGTTATCATGGCTCACCAAAGGCCTTTCTTAGTTCTGAGGCGCCTACGGTAAGTACAGTTAGCTGACATCAATCGTTTATACCTGTTGTTTGGTTCAGTGCTCTTCCTTTTTTAAATGGATTCCCTGCCAGTGTATCTGTATAGGCTCCCCAGGCATCCTACTGTGAAACAAATAAATTTCATATCCAAAAGCTACCATTTATATTTGTAACTTTGAATCAATGAAAGGGCCTGTGATTATTAAAACATTGTTCATCGAACAGTTTTATTGAAGACACAAGCAAATAACAAACTACTCCACATCACTTCCTTTGTTCTCACTATCCTTTTAACTGTTTATAGGCTGGTGAAGTCATTCAGCAAAAACCTGCTGGGTTAATCATTTGATAACTTGTGTGTGTCTGGGCAAATTTCATGTTTTGGGCAATACACAACCATTTAAAACATCAGAGTGTAACGGTGTTTCCCCGGTCATGGAACTCAGGATTGTGGCCCCGAATTAATCGTACTGCCTTCTAAGTAGCCTCTCCCACCTAGTCCTGTTAGTAAGCCTGGTTAATTCATTTGCCACGGACAAAGAAGTGCCTCTGCACCCTTTCACAGTGCTCCATACAACTTTCTGGCCTTTTTATTAATCTCAGCTAAATACAGAGTAGATTACACTACTAATATCATTAAGGGTGTTCAAGATATAATCCAAGTAATATAAAACACAATGTGTTTGTGATACATGGACGTTCACAGCTTAGACTTTAAAGTACTGTTTGATATTACAGGAGCTTCCCTTAATGAGATGATTTCCCAATGAACATCAGATACAATTTGACCTATATCAGAACATTTCTACCCAGGTTAAGGAAGAGTTCTCATAATTGCAGTCTGCTAGTCTGTACAGTGGTGAGTATTGAAAGGTCTCCAATAGAAAGAAATTTGTAGCAATTCCACTGTAAAAAAAATTCATTTGTTATGTTAAATATATAGCCTGAATTTGTCTGTTTCAGCCCATCTTGACTTAAAATCCCCCTATATCCTTCAAACAGATGCACAATTTTCTCTGAAAGCCTTAAAGGATAGTGGTTCCATTACACTTCTGTTTTCTACTCTTTGCTTTCTTTGAATAGCCACTTATTCCTACTGACGTTTATCTTATTCTAAAGTAATATAGAAAAACCAGTGAAACTGAATCTTCTAAAACTTGTAAATCTCTCCTGCTTTTGGGAGTACTCATTAAATTGTTTTGTTGGCTTGTCCTCGCAGCTTACTAAAATACCATATGTTTTATAAACCTATAATTCATGTTCCTTTTCAACATCTTGATCTGTAGTGCTTAAATTAATGCACTACAGTTATCTCAGGGTATGCAATTGGGGAAAAATAACCCACTGACTCATTAAGTCTCCTGGGCATAGAATTATTTAGCTGTCTTACCTATGTGTCATGAAGGAACAGTTGCCCTCATTTCAGAAAGTCAGGCATTATTAGTATTGAGCTGTTTGACTTTTTAATATCTCTCATTGAACTGCTGAGGACACCTGTTTTAAAAAAAAAAAAAAAAAAATCTGGGCTCACCAGTTGTTTTTTCAGTCTTGCTATAAGTAATTGGAATCAAGTTTTATTCGCTAAGCTGCAGCGGTAGCAGTGGTTCAGAAGAATACAGGATATGTAAGCACACAAGTTATTTGAGCACTTGGCCCTTGTGTAATCAAGAAGAGTGATATGAATGATAACAAATGTCAATCATCAGACTCCTCTGCCCTATCCTCTACTCAAAAGAAATTTGAAACAGCTTGGTCATTGGGATGGACTACACTGAGAGTGCCACTTCAGGGCAGACTGCAAGAAACAGGGCAGAAAATCCCCACAAACTGGTGGTTTATTCTATAATTAGATTCACCAAACCGGTAGCAAAAGAGCTTCTGTAGCACCACACTGGTTAACAAGAAGCCTAATACAGTCCCTTTTATGTATTCTGGTCCTGGGCTCCTATCCAGACAAACAGGTCTAATGTAGTGAGAGGTTACTGAAAACCGAATTCAACATATGTGAGGGTCTACTCATCTGAAAGGTTCAGATGCTTACCTGCCATGTCAATATGTATCTCAGATCTTACCCAAATATCACACTGTTAGGCAATCCTTAGTAAACTAACTGAAGATTTATTAAGAAAAGTATAGTTATAAATGGTTAATAGATAATATACATAAAAATGATTGCAAAGTCCTTATCATGTTTATAGCAGTGATGGAATAGACTGCTGGCTTGCAAAAGGTCTCTTTGGTAACTTCCAAAAGATTGGATGGTCCTCAGTCCATTGTTCAAAATACTCATTTTATGTGTAAATCCACAGTCCAGAGAATTGGTACAGGAATGAGGCAAAAAATGGAGATGTCTCAGGTGTCTTTTATATCCTCTGCCATGTACATGGAAATTCACTGTCCCAAACAAAGCCCACAGCCCCTTTGTATGGAAAATTACTGACGAAGACTGAGTCTGAGGTCACATGTCCACATCACATGATCTTACATCTTTTGCTGAATCACGGGTGGCCCTTGGCTCCTTGCTGGCTGAGGCAGCTGCAGGAAGACTCATTGAAGAGCTGATCTCCCTGAATGGTTCATCGACATTGGGCTGGCTAGATAGGATATAAAACTACCTTGTGGGTGTCACCCCAGAACAAAACACATGTTTGAGATACAAATAGCAAATAGTCATTACTTCAGATACAAAGATGAAACATGCATATAAGTAGGATTAACATACTTAGCAGATTACAACTTTTCCATTGATATCTTACATGACCTACTTTTTATATAAGATTTTTTGCAATTGCATAACACTGGTAGCAACAATGATATAAATGGTCATCATCAATCATACAGCATCACAGAGCTTTTGGGGGGGGCGGGGGGGAGGCCTAACTATTTACCGTATTTTAAACCTCCATTTCAGAAAGTATACTAGACTCCTGTGGCTTGATTTCTCCACTGCCTAATCACTCATCTCTCTGCAAAGGGAGCTGTAGAATGCTGTCAGATCAGACTGTGTAAGGCAGTGAAGAGTCTGGCTGCCTACTCATTTTCCAAGTGTAGAGAGGGGCCTTATTGTAGTGGTGAAGTCTATTAGTAGGCCTGATTATCTGTTGCATTGCACCTTGTATAGTCATTTACACCAATATAAAGTGCTGCTGAATCAGAATGACAGCATTTTTTGTGCCCTTTCTGCAGTGGTATTAATGACTGCAGTAGGTGAAGGGCAACACACAATTGGTTCCCGTGGCTCTAACAATAAATATTGTGGGAGAGCACAGCAATACCTTGCTAGCCATAAGAGTATTTTAAAAAACCATTTTTTTAAACATGAGATGATCTGATTCTGAACTTGGGCCTCTGTCTACAAGGAAAAAATCAGTGCAAGTGAGTATGACCCCATTGATTTAATCATTGCTCCCATTTACGCCAGGACTGAATTTGGCCTAGTGCTTGTAACAGACTGAGCTAGACAGTGCTAGCTAATTTAGTCAGAACATAAGTTAAAGTACAATAAGCCCTCTGAACCAGTAAAACTGTAACTAATAGCGGGTTTCCTTGTAACAGATGGAACGTCATCTGTCAAGATTTCATATTTGATACAGGATAGAAATTATTGGCAAAATAGAATTATTGGAAAGTCTGGGTCATGTCTCATTAAATTTTGGGTCCAGAGAGGATGGAATAAATTACTTCAGGCACAGTCCAAAATCAACTCAATGGAAAGCAAATTGACATCCAAAAGGACATCAGTCAGGAAAGACAGTTCATACTTGTGTAGATTAACTTTCCCCAACTTTGGGCTAGAAATGTTTTCATATGGTTGATTCTATGTTCATCTAAATTTCTCTTTTTTTCCTAACAAACCTCATTTACTTAAAATCATTGTGCTCTTGGTTTCTTTATGATAGATTGACACACAGCCATCCTGGAGAGGGAACCAAACCTTTAGATTCTGAGGAGGTGTAATACAGAAGACTTACATTTGAGGGTTTGTGGGATTTGGATCACTGACGTGTGTATGTGTTTGCCATTTTGTGGAGAACAGATCTGAAAAGATGGAGAGGATGGGAGCTTGTCGGAAACACAGCTGGTGGTGTTGGCATGGGACGGCACCCAGCTCCAGGACTTCGGAAGTGCTATTATAAGGGGTTGTAAAGCTGGCTTCACCGTTCCTCGCTTCCCCAGCCCCAGAACTGAGCCCTGTATGTTTGGGGGGCAAAGTCAGACAGAGGAAATGCTGGATGTGGCTGAAGCAGGGGCAGAAATACTGCCCCAGTTCTAGTTACCTGGGAATTTTGCTGCTCTCAGCTGGAATGCTTACAGTAAACAAAGTGTGAAATAACTTCACCTGAAGTAATGAATTCAGCAATAGAGCAACAGCTTGAATTACCTGTTTCACCTATAAGGAAGGTCCAATACAAAAGTTCAGCATTTGAAGTGCTTGATTAATTTTAAATCTTTATGCACATTTTGCTATGCCTATGTAATTTTATGGGCATATATTAATAATAGGCTGGGCAACCCTGTGTCCTAATTTACTTGGGAATGTTGATTTGTGGTTTATGCTGGTGACATGATCTTTAAGAAATGCACTGTGATTCCTTTGTAACGCAGTATATTGAATGGATGTTTGGTAGAGAGTTTTGCTGCCTGATTTATTTCTGTAATAATACTTATAGTTACAGTGCTTTACAGGTTCAAAGCATGATTCATACATTAACTGAGTAGTCCTCACAACACCCCTGTAAATGCAAATCTGTATTATCCCCATTTTACACAGGGGGAAACTGATGCAGAAAGGTGAAGTGACTTGTCCAAGGCTATGCAGCGAGTCAGCAGCAGGTCTGGGATTAGAACCCGAGACCTCTTCATTCCCAGCCCTGCTGTTTTCTCTGGATTACACTAGTTTGTGAGTATTTTCAATTTGTAGAAAGAAAATGAGCAATAACTTATTGATACTAGCACAGAACTTCTCTTATGCTAAAACTTTCATGAGAAACGACTTGTTTCAGGACATGTGATAAATGGGAAATGTGGTTCATACACAATCATGTCTTGTCTGGCAATATCCCCTAAACTAGATTTTAATCAGCTAATTTTATTTTTGTATCCCTTTTATGCCACTTGTGTTGTGCGATTAAGATATTTCACATTGAAGTGACTTTCTGTTTTGATTATAGCTTGTATTTTTATGTGCAAGCGTAAGTTTCACCTTATAATAGATAATTTATCTATATTCAATTTGCATAATCATTTAATATAATTATTAACCTTGTGAAAAGTCATGTTATAGGTTAATAAGTTTAGATTTTATTTGGATTAAGTTTGTGTGGTGTTCATGTCCTGCTCTTAAAAAACATAAGTATAAAGGACTTAAATCTCTTACAACTATGGTAGATTTAATGCATTTTAAGCAATTTCTTTTACAACATGCACTATTTGATATGTTGGGCACTACTGGGTCGTTAAAGCAATTAGTTGAGTTAACTGCATCCATTGTGCAATAGTTCTAATGCCTGGGGAAAGGATAAAGGGTCTTCTTAGAGTTAATGATTTCAGACTAATATTTCAATGCTTCCTTTTGGAAATGCTTGAGAGGAGAATAGCTGGAGGTTCCAGTTCACATTCCTCAAAGGTATAGTATGTCACTTCCCCCATTTTGCATCCTATGTGTTGTTCTAGAATGCTGTGCAGATGCCCAAAGGAACAGAAGGCAGCTCATTCCGCTTTGCTTTCCACTGCAATGGGGAGCTTCTGCTCTACTCAGTCTGAATTGGAAGGTGTAAGTGGTAATTTTTCTTACATATTTATAGCCACATAAGTGATGTGGATGAGTAATTGGCTAGTGCTAAGAGTTGCTGATTATTGTTCCCATTCATTTAGTCAGAATGTAGTTTTGCAGTTAGTCTGTAATTCCACATCTTAAAACCCCCTGGGTAAGGAAATACTTCTGGTCTGATTAACATGCTGCAAATAAGAGCAGCAGTTGATTAGGGTTACCATATTTCAACAATCAAAAAAGAGGACGGGAGGAGCCCTGCCCTAGCCCCGCCCCTGCCCCTTCCACTCCCTCCCACTTTCTGCCCCCTCAGAACCCCCAACCCTCCCCCCCACGCCTTGTCCCCTGACTGCCCCCTCCTGGGACCCCTGCCCCTAACTGCCCCTCAGGACTCCACCCCCTACCTAAGCCTCCCTGCTCCTTGTCCCCTGACTGCCCCCTCCTGAGACCTTCCCCACATCCTAACTGGCCCCCTAGGACCCTACCCCCTACCTGTCCCCTGACTGCCCCAACCCTTATCCACACCCCCACCCCCTGACAGCCCCCCCTAGAACTCCTGATCCATCTAAACCCCTCTGCTCCTTGTCCCCTGACTGCCCCCTCCTGGGACCCCTGTTCCTAACTGTCCTCCAGAACCCCACCCCCTACCTAAGCCTCCCTGTGCCTTGTCCCCTAACTGCCCCCTCCTGAGACCCCCCCACCTATACTCTGACTGCCCAAAACCTTACACCCCCAACCCCCAGACAGCCCCCCCCGAACTCCTGACCCATCCAACCCTCTCCCTGCTCCCTGTCTCTTGACTACCCCCTCCCTCCCCCCCGAACCTCCGTGCCGCTTCTCTGAGCCCCTGGCCCCCTTACTGTGCTGCAGAGCGGCGCGCTCGGCAGCGGGGGAGGGGAGCAGGGTCGGAGCTCCAGACTGCCGGAGGCCGAGGCGAACGGCCGGCCGGCGATCTGCGAATACAGGGAGGGGGAGGGAGGGAGAGAGAGGAGGGGAGTGGTGTCAAGTTGCAGGGGAGAGGAGGGGGAAGTGGAGGAAGGGCTCAGGCTGCCGGAGCCCCGTGCGAGTGGCACGATCCAACCGGCTGCCCTGTAAGCTGCGCGCGCTCTGCATGGGGGGGAAATCCGGACAGTTACAAATTCCCCCCGGACGCTATTTTTAACTGAAAAAATCCGGACATGTCCGGGGGAATCCGGACGAATGGTAACCCTACAGTTGATACATGTGACAGCGGTGAAGGCCATTGCTGCAGGTGACACTGGTTGCACACAATTTTGAGTCTTTGGCCTTATAGCAGGAAATTCACTTTCCTTACACAGTGTTAAGGCCTTTGAACATTTGGGGCTACTTTTTTTAAATGGCCTGTTTTTCTGTTCATACTTCAGGATCACAAAAGACAACAGGTGCCAGAGATGGTATTTTAATATCTATCTGATTAGACCTACAGATCAGATAAGATTAAGAATGCTCTCATTTTCACTTGCAAATAATTGTGGGTGCAAAATAGAGGCTGAGTTGAGGCCTATTAAAAAGTTAGCATTTGGGGCCAAATTTTCAAAGAGGATTCACCCCAGCCTTTAAATCTGTGCCAGCAAGATTCACATGCAGAGTTGTTTGCATGTGCAACCTGGATTTACGTGTGCAAACAGAATAGCTAAATGTGGGTTGTCTATGCAAGCCATTCTGAATGCAAATTTACAAGTGTCTTTTCAAAATAATATACCCAGAGGACCATATGTGGTAGCTAGACATGGGTCTTATAAAATTCATATATCAACACTCCAGCTTGCTTTTGCACCAAAGAATTACCATTCAACTAAACAGCTTTCAAGTACAGTAGGAAGGGGGAAGGCAATCAATCTTGTTTCTGATGGTCCTTCCCCAAATAATTTTAGAAGACTTGTAATGTGTTAGCCACTTCAAGAATTCTCACAAATTTATTTGTAAATAAGCACTCACAAATATGTCAGCAAGTGTCTCTCTCAAGAATAAATATTGAAGTATGGTACAAAAAGGAGTTAACCCTCTCACTATCACTATGAAGCAGGTAAATATGAGTAAACAGACGTCGTCAGAATTGGGATTAGAAATGGGGTTTTCTGGCTTTTATGAAAAACTAGAAAATATAAATTATAAAACATTTTAAAATATAAATGGATGTGGTTTTGAGGACCCTTGCTGATATATTGTAAGTGGGTGTGTCTACATGTTTGCGCATTCTTGGAGTCAGTAACATGACTGGAGTCATTTGTGAAAGGCGTATTACAGACTATTAAACGTTATCTTCTCATTGCAGTTGACAGCTGCTTAGTATGGTGGTTATTCTTTGGTGAAAATCTATACCAGTCAAATGACTCTCAAACATTAATGAGATTCCAAATCAAACTGAGGTTCTCTTACATTTTAGGATCAGATTTATGTTCAGGATGTGTATGACTCTTCCCACCTGCTACCGCTACTCCTTTAAAAGAGTTCATTGTAACTGTTCCAATTGCCTATTTGTTCTCTGATGTTCTTGACTGCATCAGTTTGTTACATTCAGTCATATTGGATTTTTATTACACTGTACAACTTTGAACGTATTCAATTCACATTTTACTCTTGAAAGAGGCATTGTCTATTATCATTGGCAGGATGGAGCATGTAATAAATGAAACATCAAGCATAAGTGAGAAAAATGGTAGCAGCGGTGTACATAGATAGCAAGAGCACAAATGAGTCTTTCAACCTATAGGTTCCCCATATATCAGTGACACTTATTTTTGACAGCTTCTGTTAATTTGCAAACTTGCCTCTGGCAAGAGGACAAGGAAGCAGTAGCACAGTGAGATGAATGAAAATACCCAGCTGTAATAAGTGAGCTGCACAGCGATTATAAGATGTGAGAACAAAGGAGTTTAGTATGGAAGATCTGCTTATTGGGATCCTAATTATCAGAGCTCTTTCTGCAACTTTGGTAGGGAAACTGTTTCCTTTAGATTGGACAGAGCACTGAAAATGGCGCTTAGGAAATGGTGCCATTGTGTGAATGCACTTCAATTGGTAACATTTAGTCCTTGTTTGGATGAGGGAATCCAGTAAGAGATTAGAGCAAAGGAGTTCCTGGTTCCCATTAGACCCAGTTTGTCTGTTATAACACCGGTCTACAATTTTTGAGAAGTCGTCTGCTTCAGAGATAAAATGTGCTATTTATTATGTATTTTGATGTGCTGAATTCAAATGACAATTAAAACAACTGGCTACTGTTTAAGATATTTAAGTTTTGACATTTTATGTCTATGTATATTGTGTAGATAGTAGAGTTTTAATCATAAATTGTAAACCTAGGTCTTTTCATGTGTTTATGGTTGCTTTACATGATAATATTTCACCTGTCCTGTTTATGTAACACTTTAAAAATCAGCAAAAGGGTTATATAAATAAAATGTATTATGAAACAAAAGGCAAAAAACTATTATGTACATAGTTTAGACCTATTCAGTGTCTACTCGGTGCTTCTTGGCTTGTCTCTTGTATTCATTAAATGGAGCATCTCTTGTCACTGTCCAGCAATAGTCTGCAAGCATTGATGGGTTCCATTTGCCCTGATAGCGTTTCTCCATTGTTGCAATGTCCTGGTGAAATCGCTCGCCGTGCTCGTCGCTCACTGCTCTGCAGTTCGGCGGAAAAAAATCTAGATGAGAGTGCAAAAAATGTATCTTTAGTGACATGTTGCAACCAAGGCTTTTGTATGCTTTGAGGAGGTTTTCCACCAACAACCTGTAGTTGTCTGCCTTGTTATTTCCGAGAAAATGTATTGCCACTAACTGGAAGGCTTTCCATGCCGTCTTTTCCTTGCCACGCAGTGCATGGTCAAATGCATCATCTCGAAGAAGTTCACGAATCTGAGGACCAACAAAGACACCTTCCTTTATCTTAGCTTCACTTAACCTTGGAAATTTTCCACAGAGGTACTTGAAAGCTGCTTGTGTTTTGTCAATGGCCTTGACAAAGTTCTTCATCAGACCCAGCTTGATGTGTGAGGGTGGTAACAAAATCTTCCTTGATTCAACAAGTGGTGGATGCTGAACACTTTTCCTCCCAGGCTCCAATGACTGTCGGAGTGGCCAATCTTTCTTGATGTAGTGGGAATCTCTTGCACGACTATCCCATTCGCAGAGAAAACAGCAGTACTTTGTGTATCCAGTCTGCAGACCAAGCAAGAGAGCAACAACCTTCAAATCACCACAAAGCTGCCTCTGATTTTGGTCATAGTTTATGCACCTCAAAAGTTGTTTCATGTTGTCATAGGTTTTCTTCATATGGACTGCATGACCAACTGGAATTGATGGCAAAACATTGCCATTATGCAGTAAAATAGCTTTAAGACTACTCTTTGATGAATCAATGAACAGTCTCCACTCATCTGGATCGTGAACGATGTTTTGGGCTGCCATCACACCATCGATGTTGTTGCAAGCTACAAGATCACCTTCCATGAAGAAGAATGGGACAAGATCCTTTTGACGGTCACGGAACATGAAAACCTTAACATCACCTGCCAGGTGATTCCACTGCTGTAGTCTGGAGCCCAACAGCTCTGCCTTACTCTTGTGTAATTCCAAATCCCTGACAAGGTCATTCAGTTCACCTTGTGTTATGAGGTGTGGTTCAGAGGAGGGGGATGGGAGAAAATGTGGGTCCTGTGACATTGATGGTTCAGGACCAGAAGTTTCATCCTCTTCCTCTTCCTCGTTTGATTCAAGTGAGAATGATTCTGGTGCATCAGGAACCGGCAGTCCTTCTCCGTGGGGAACTGGGCGTATAGCTGATGGAATGTTTGGATAATGCACAGTCCACTTTTTCTTCTTTGACACACCTTTCCCAACTGGAGGCACCATGCAGAAATAACAATTGCTGGTATGATCTGTTGGCTCTCTCCAAATCATTGGCACTGCAAAAGGCATAGATTTCCTTTTCCTGTTCAACCACTGGCAAAGATTTGTTGCACAAGTGTTGCAGCATATGTGTGGGGCCCACCTCTTGTCCTGCTCTCGAATTTTGCAGCCCAAATAAAGGTGATAGGCTTTCTTAACCATAGTGGTTATACTGCGCTTTTGTGATGCAAAAGTCACTTCACCACAAACATAGCAGAAGTTATCTGCACTGTTCACACAAGTACGAGGCATCTCTGCTCACTTTGGCTAAACAGAAATGTGTCCCTTTGCAAAATCAAACACTGACAAATAAGAGAGCACGACACTGTTTGATTTCTAGAGCTGATATAGGGCAATTTGTTCAGCAGAGTGATGTAAGCTTCGTTCTGATTGCATCATTCATGACTTCTAGGAATAACATGATGCAATTCATATCATGTATGATGCAATACCCGCTTCAGTTTGCATCATTAATTGTTTTGCCTAAAAAGCAAGTACTGTTCAAACCCAGTCATAGATTTATTCATAGATCCAGTCAAAGATGTATTTTAGTCATTTCTGGTTTAAATTGAGATCCCTTCCCTTTATAACTCACTTATCCTCCCCCATTCCCAAGTCAAGGGTCGTATATACTGACCCAATAGCATATCTTGAAAACTAGAGCCAATCAACAATTTTAAGCATAATTTTTGTTCTCAGTGACCCAGAATTAGTAAAGTTTGACTACATTTATTTCAGAAGCATTTTGGCTGTAGAGCAGTGTAATCAGGCCCTTCTGGCTATCATAAGACTTTTTGATTTTGCCTTGATTCTGAAAGTGTTGTATTAGCTTTGATCTTTTCTGACCCCTTACTATAGTTTTGTTTCCTATTTTTAAATATTCCCTATACTAGTTTTTTCCCCCATTCTACCCTCACCAATGCCATCCTAATCAGACAAGATGGATTACATGGACAAAAGGTGCATTAATTGCTCTTGCTATCTCATTTGCTTCGTGACTCCACTGTATTGAGCTAACTTTGAGTCTTAGAAGATCAATGTACTGAGGTAACGTTCCTGTCCATCAGTTGTGGCTGCTGTTAACAGTTTATTTCAGGGATTCTCGCCAGCAGGTGTCATACTAGTTCTACCACTTTTGATATAGTTCATGCTTCACACTTGCCATTGTTTGAAAGGGAATAATAACAATAAATTACACAGAGTTTGAAGAAACATAACCTTTAATTATTTTGCCCATTGCTTAATGAACCACACAAATAAGAGGGAAAGTTTTAATGTTAAAAGCAAATTGAGTATGATGAACAAAAAAGAGCTCAACATAGAACTGAAAATAAAGGAGGGGGAGAGAGAGAGAGAGAGAGGGAGGGAGCCAGCCTGCAACAGAAAGGAAGAATGTTCTCATAGGATGGGGACTGAGGCTCAGGAGATCTGGGTTCTAATCCTGGCTCTGTCACACACTCCTGCTTGTCCTTGGGCAAGCTGCTTCACTACTTCAGCTGTAAATTGAGGAGAAGAAATCTAATTCCCCAGGTCACCAGGTTATTGCAAAGATAAATCTATTAATGTCTATGTGGGTCTTGGATATTATGGTGACTATCAAATCCTATACATAAAAAGAAATTGAGCATTATTCCATAAAGACATTGTATATGTGCTATTCCAGAACAATTATGATCAATGCTTTAAGGACTGATAACTGCAAGTACAACTGCTTTTGGACACTGTTATATCATCCTCAAGCCTTAAAGTTTTCTTGGTTTATTCTGAAGCAGAAAATGAGACTCCTTGAGTCAGATTCTCAGATGTATCTGGGTTATGCTGGCGGCACCACCCAGAGAGTCCTTTATGTTGGGGAGTCCCCAGCTGTTCCTTTAGCGCAGCTTTCTGTCCTTTTTGTAGAGCAGAGCAAAGAGGATAGAATGAGATCTGAGGATCCAGCTCACAGCACCTTACTAAAGAGCCCTCTGAATGAGGCAGAAATAGTCCTTTCAGCACAGTTTGTGGTTGGGGTAGTTTGCTCAGGTGAGGCCAAGTGTTACTGAAGCGAAAAGAGGGAGCTGTGCTGGAAGGTAATACTTGTTGCTCTTACTATGCCAGGAAGCAGTGCTGACTTTGCACGTCACTTCCTGGCTATTAAAACACTTCCCTCTGTAGCAATTTGTGCAAGACTATATTCTTCTTGATTTCTTTCTTCTGATGATAAAATAGCCTTTTTGTGTAGTAACAGCTGTTAGCTGTACTTTCCAAATCTTGGCTTATTTCTCTAGGGTGTGGTCTCCATTACTGTGTTTTACTAGAGCCGAAATCAAGGGGTCTGAGTCAATAAGATCTTGTATTTCTAGAGTGCGGAACTGCCAGTAGAAAGGGTGCCAGCAGGCAGTTTACATTGGGGGGCAGGGGGAGGGGGGAGAGATGCATGGTAGGTTTAGTGAGATGGAAGAAACAAACCATATGCTCCTGACCTTGGTTTCTTCCCAAGACTACAGAGTTTGAATACATGTCAGATGGGAAGAACAAACCCAAAAGAATTTTCCTCCTACAAAGTTGGTTCCGTTACTGGACATTTTCACTTTTACTCCAAGGTGTGGTTTGAGCATGTAAAGTTTTTCCCACAGATTACTGAACAGACACAAGCTGTGGACACGTTTGGGAAACCACTGGGGTTTTAAAAACCTGCTCGTATGGGGCCTAATCCTGCAAGTAACTGAGGGTATGTCTGCACAGCAAGCCTCCAACCCAGGCTGACAGAAGTGGGCTAGTGGGGTTTGCAACAGTGCTCTAAAAATAGCTATATAGACAGACAGTGCTTTGAAGTTGTGGCTCGGGCTGGAGTGCCAGCTCTGAAGTCCACCTCCCCCACGCTGTAGGCTTCAGAGCCTGAGTGCAACTTCAAAGTGCTGTCTATACAGCTATTTTTAGAGTGCTAGTGTGAGCCCTGTTAGCCCAAGTCTGTTCACTCCAAAATGCTGTGTTAGCTGTACCCTATGGGCCTTCAACTCCCATTCAGCATGCCGTGGGATCTGGCCGTGGCTGCATGGTGTATGCTTCTCATGCGCTTGGTTGCAGTGTACAAGACTCCCCTGAGAAAAGCTAGCCTTTCACTTTATTTTTATCCCCTTCTTACAACCTTTCTTTTACTTTCTTTCTTTAGATGGCTTTTTATAATGTGTACACAAAACCTATTTTGCACTTTAACTCTTTGGAACCCTTTAGATAGCGAAAGTCACCTTTTCATTTTTTTCCCCTCACAAACACAGCAGGTGAGCATATATCTAAGATAACCATCTCAAAGTGGGTTTGTTAGTGGCTTGACTGCTGCTCAGAGGTCATGTACAAGACTGTAAGAGCAACGTCAGCCAGGTTTGAGCTTTGTTTTAGGTTCTCAACAGATCTTCAAGGTGTTCCACACCTTGTGACGTATTTTTATACAACACCACTACTGCCAGAAACTACTATAAAAGAAACAATGTTTTGAGATGAGGCTTACTTTAGATTTTATCCCCAATCCAATGGTTTCCATATTTTAGGATGTCTGTTACTTCTCTCTTATTCTTTTGCCTTGTGAGTAGCTAAAACATTTGTAGAAAATTATTACTTAATTATTACTTTAAAAAAAGTTAGGGTATTTTGTTGCTTCAATGGTCTTCAGTTGCTCCAGGTCCCCGCCCCTACACATACTCACTTACTCCATTTTGTTTACTGTGTATTGTCAAGAACCTGTGTGAAATCTCTGTTTAAAATCAGATGAATTGCTTATTCCAGAGCAGAATTTACCCTTTCCTTGTTGAAAGTAGCCTCTATAGAACTGTTACAAACCAGCTTTCTCTAAAGAACTGGCATGTCTTTTGTTTCTTTTCAAGGCTAAAGTATCTGAGAATGAATAGAAAGGGCTTAATTCAATCTCGGGTACACCAGTCTTACACATGTGTAACTCCACTGGCTTCAGGAGTTGCTCCTGATTTACACCAATGCGAGAGCTAAATCAGTCCTGCAATGTGAAGCTGAATCCTGAGGTACTCACTGAAAAACTTGTGCATCATCGTTGCCAGCTCCCTTCAGGTTGAAGAGGACAAAGTTGAAGAGCCCAGGTTTTTGTTACTGGTTAACATGGACAACAAAGAAATTCCTTATATGGTTCTTGATAGACAACTAGAATGGCATGAGGAATTAGTCAGGGGAAGGTATACATTTACTTCTGATAAAATACCTAAACATGTTGACGAATTAGGTGTTTGCTTCAGGCTCCTGGCAGTTTGGGCAATCCTGACTTCAGGCCTTTGTCCATAAGTCAAATAACAGACGAGTAATGGTTAAGAGAAGGCATGTGTTAGAAAATCATGAGTTCATATGGGTCAGCAGTAATAATCTCTCTTGACATAAAGCTCCACATCACAACATCCTATTGGTGTGAACATCAAACTATACAAACACATCTCTGCCTGTCTGAGCTCTGATGTACCCATCACTGAAGTAGTGAGCCACCAATACTAAGCACAGATGTACTCCAGTGAGAATTCTCTGAAGTCATTAAACACATGCACTGTTGCTGATACTAAACTGAACTCTGTCCAGCTCCAGGTAGGTAGCTACAACCTTCTCTTAGTACAGTCTATTCACTTTTATTTTTTGATCCCTTGCTGTCTTCTGCTTTAAAAAGTTCCTTGGCACCTCATCCTCATGTCATATAAAATAAATGAATATATAACATACAAAGCAGTTTCCAATTTATTTTTTCCTGACTTTTGATGTGACTGAAAAATTAATGAAAAAAAAATCAAATATGGTCTGACTTATTTCTTCTCTTCCCCTGGGCTTGTGTTTTCAGGCTTTTCACCACCTGGTTCCCTACCTCCATCAGCAGAGCTACATTGTGGCTTTTCTTTGGTAAATAGCTTGATGTATTATTCTGGGGGGAGGGATAGCTCAGTGGTTTGAGCATTGGCCTGCTAAACCCAGGGTTGTGAGATCCATCCTTGAGGGGGCCACTTAGAGATCTGGGGCAAAATCAATACTTGGTCCTGCTAGTGAAGGCAGGGGGCTGGACTCAATGACCTTTCAGGGTCCCTTCCAGCTCTATGAGATGGGTATATCTCCATATATTTTTAGGTGCAGCTCACTAAGGTGGGTCAGGCATACTTCTCCTGATCCAGTTTTTTTCATGCAAAAATTGCAGTGTGCCAGAGTAGCTCTGCCAAAAGCTGCTTCCCAGATGATGCTCTCAGAAGTGAAATATAATGATCATGTTATAAAAGTGAAGCTGTTGCTTGGACTATGGTTTCTCGTTGCAGCCACAAGTGCACAGGGCCAAGATTCCACATCCACAGGACAGCCCTAAGTTAAGCACTCATGATGAAGGAAGGGTGAGGGTCAGTTGTGGGGGTAATGGTGGTGAAATAAACATGGTTGTACTTTACTTTTGATCTGATAGTCTTCATCCTTTTCCCACCCCACCTATGGAGCCTGTGGGCATACAGAAATTGTACCAATTTAACAAAATCTATTTCAAATTAGTTAAATTTGTGCAACTGTCTTCTATGGATACTTCTTAATCATTTTAACAGTGAATAAAATTAATTTTAGCTTAATGTAGTTTTTACCAAATATTCCCATTGGTTTCAAAGGGATTTGGATGAGGCCCTTAAAAGAGTGCAAACACACACTAAACGATGAGGAGAAAGCATGCAGCAGCGGCTTCAATGCAAACATAGTTGACGTTTAGGAACTTGGGAGTAGGTTGGTGGATGTTAGAAAAGCCAAGCCACAAAATGAGATTAAACTGGCTAGAGACAAAGGGTTAAAAGAAACCCTACAAATACATTAGAAGCAAGAGGAAGACCAAGGATAAGGTAAGCCTTTTATTCAATGGGGGGGGGGGGGGGAGGAAACTAACAGAAAATGTGGAAATGGCAGAAGTGCTAAATGACTGTTTCAGTTTTCACCGAAAGAGTTAGTAGCAATTGGCTGTCTAACCGAGTGAATGCTGGTGAAAATGAAGGTGAATCAGAGGCTAAAATAGGGAAAGAACAAGTTAAAAATTACTTAGACAAGTTAGATGTTTTCAAGTCACAAGGGCCTCATGAAATACCTAGAATACTCAAGAAGCTGACTAAAGAGATACCTGAGCCATTAGCAATTATCTTCAAAAAATCATGGAAGATGGGAGAGATTCCAGAGGACTGGAAAAGGACAAATGAAGTGCTAATCTATAAAAGGAAACAAGGACAACCCTGGGAAATACAGACCAATCATCTTAAATTCATTATGCCAAAAGATAATGGAGCAAATAATTATGCAATCAATTTGCAAACACCTACAAGATAATAAGGTAATAAGAAACAGCATGGATTTGTCAAGAATAAATCATGTCAAACCAACCTGATAGCTTTCTTTGACAGGGTAACAAACCTTATAGGTAGGGGGGAAGTGGTAGATGTGGTATATCTTGACTTTAGTAAGGCTTTTGATACGGTCTCACATGACCTCATAAACAATCTAGGGAAATACAATCTAGATGGAGCTTCTATAAGGTGGATGCATAACTGGTTGGAAAACCGTTCCCAGAAAGTAGTTAGTTCATAGTCAAGCTGGAAGGGCATATTGAGTAGGGTGCCACAGCAATCAGTTCTGGGTCTGGTTCTGTTCAATATCTTCATCAATGATTTAGATAATGGCATAGAGAGTATACCTATGAAGTTTGTGGACGAAACCAAGCTGGGAGAGGTTGCAAGTGCTTTGGAGGATCGGATCAAAATTCAAAATGATCTGGACAAACTGGATAAAT
Source organism: Malaclemys terrapin pileata (assembly GCF_027887155.1). NCBI lineage: Eukaryota > Metazoa > Chordata > Testudines > Emydidae > Malaclemys > Malaclemys terrapin. Next base: position 87,351,141 of record NC_071512.1, read on the forward strand.
GGTCTGAAGTAAATAAGATGAAATTCAATAAGGACAAATGCAAATTACTCCACTTAGGAAGGGACAATCAGCTGCACACATTCAAAATGGGAATTGACTGCCTAGGAAGGAGTATTGCGGAAAGGGATCTGGGGGCTCTAGTGAATCACAAGCTAAATACGACTCAACACTGTTGCAAAAAAAGCAAACATCATTCTGGGATGTATTAGCAGGAGTGTTGTAAGCAAGACACAAGAAGTAATTCTTCCACTCTACTCAGTGCTGATTAGGCCTCAACTGAAGTATTGTATCCAATTCTGGGTGCCACATTTCAGGAAAGATGTGGAGAAAGTCCAGAGAAGAACAACAAAATGATTAAAGTTCTAGAAAACATGACTTTGGAGGGAACATTGAAAAAATTGGGTTTGTTTAGTGTGGAGAAGACTGAGGCGGGACAGGATAACAGTTTTCCAGTACATAAAAGGTTGTTACAAGGACGAGGGAGAAAAATTCTCTGAGGATAGGACAAGATGCAATGGGCTTAAATTGCAGCAAGGGCAATTTTGGTTGGACATTAAGAAAAACTTCCTAACTGTCTAGATAGCTAAGCACTGGAATAAATTGCTAGGGAGGTTGTGAAAAATCTCCAATGATGGAGCTTCAAGAGCAGGTTAGACAAACACCTCTCAGGGATGGTCTAATAGCCCTGGTCTACACTGGAGGGAGGTGGGTGGGGGGGAAATCGATCTAAGTTATGCAACTTCAGCTACGTGTATAACGTAGCTGAAGTCAACGTACTTAGATCGACTTACCATGGTGTCTTCACCACAGTGAGTTGACTGCTGCCGCTCCCCTGTCGACTCTGCTTGCGCCTCTCACGGTGCTGGAGTATAGGAGTCGATGGGAGAGGGCTCGGGGGTCGATTTATTGCATCTAGGCTAGACATGATAAATTGATCCTCACTGAATTGATCGCTGCCCACCGGGTAGTGTAGACATACCCTTAGTCCTGCCATGAGTGCAGGGGACTGGACTAGATGGCCTCTCAAGGTCCATTCCAGACCTGTGATTCTATGTTGCAAGGTTGTGTGGATTTAGTATGGGATTGGGGTGGGGGGCTAGCAGACCTGCTCTCTCCTTTGCTCCAGTGCATTCTAATTCTATTGCTAGTCCAGGGAATCAGAGACTTCTAGGCTATGCGTAAGAGGGTATTGGTAGAGACAGCACAGAGACCTAGTGTGACCTAATACTTGTATGGATTAATTCTCTGATCTAGCAAGGCTCTTACACACAATTTTAAGCATGTGAGTAGTTCCATGTGCTTAAAGGTAAGCAAATGTGGAAGAGTATTGCTGCATCAGCACCTCAAATTCTCTAACATATCTGGTCTGAAGCAGGATTTCCATTGACTTTATCAATGCAGGTAGGCAAGACACTTTAATACAGGATTTGATTATAGTGCCTGCCAAATGACATTTAGGCTCTTGTCTGCCTACTTAAGAGCCTCTGCTATCAGTTCAGTGGGAGGCAGAGAGCTGCACCTAATGTATATAGATCAGAATGTGTTGCTTATCACGGGAAATCATAGAAGGTGTAGCCCACAAAGAATAGGTCCCAGTACCTCCTGTCAGCTAGCTCTGTTTACTCTGGGGTGCCTGATCATTTTGATTAAAGAAAAATCCTCATTAACTAGAATTGTACAGAGCCAGGCAACGCCAACAGCTTTCCTTAAAACCTGAGAGCTGCCTCCCCATCCTCATTTACTGTTGTCTGTCTCTCTGCTCTTCCCGATGGTCTGACCCTTGCTGAGCATTATGACTTGAGTGATCTGTAGGAGCTGCAGCCCACGAAAGCTTATGCTGAAATAAATTTGTTAGTCTCTAAGGTGCCACAAGTACTTCTGTTCTTTTTGTAGGATATAGAGAATGCCCAGTGATACCAATGACGTGAAAACGCCTGAGGGCCAGGACTGCATCATTGTATATGACTGCAAAGCTTTATGCCACCTGGGGGCAATACAAACCAGTACTAATAGCCCAGCTGACTGCTTGGATCAAGAGAAGGTGCTGCCCTGGTGAAGATCAAAATGATCAAGGAGTCACACTTTGGACAGATTTCAGTGTAGCAGCCGTGCTAGTCTGTATCCGCAGACAGAGCCCATGTTACTCCTCTGCATTTATCACCCCCCACACAACGATTAAACTCTGCCGGGCACCGTGCTATGAAATCCAGAGCGCTGGAGCCATTTTTGCCACCCGCAATATCTAAACGCTCCCCCAATGAATGGTTCCTGGAGGCAGCTCAAAGAGGAGCGAGCCCTGGGTTTGTGTGTGCCTGTGTCCGGTTACGGGAGCCTGGGGAACCTGCCTACAACATAGCATGAGTGGCAGCCCAGATCCCCCACCCCTCGGGGCCCTGGGAGAGAGGAGAGCCATTGGGCTAAGCTCGCCTTTCTGCCCGCCTCTTCCAAAGCATCACCACGTGGTCCTCCCCTAGCAACCGGCGGGGATGTCTTGGTACAGGCAGCTAGGGGCAGAGAGAAGGCTCGGCAAGATGAGGCCAGAGGGGTATTGACTGGGCTGGGGTATTTGGGGTGGGGGGGTGGGTGTAAGGCTCAGCTGATTGAACTCTCTAGCGTGAGCCGTGACAGCTGCCTCCTCCCAAGCACCCAGCCATTAGCACAGCAATCTGCAGCTCACTTTGCATTTCCTGCACGATCAAAAAGGCATCCTGCAAAAATGAATCACCCTCACCCTGGGTAAGTGAGAACTGAAGTTTCCAGCTATGCACCCAGGGGGTTGGGCCAGCTGTGCTCCCACTGGCTGGAGAAGCCGAAGTGGCAGATTAATTAATGAATAAGGGTTGTGGGCCGGTGCTTAATGGAAGGAAAACTATTTTAAAGCACACAAAAATACCTTTCCGATTATTTCTTTGCTGAAGATTCTGAAGCCCTTTATGTTTAAAGATGTCATTTGTTTTTAAATAAAGAATTGTCACAAGCAGCATCTGTCAAAGGCATCAGGCATTAGAACCTCAGTCACAGGAGCTGGTGGTTGCAGGATAATGTTTGCATGGAAAATTATAAATAGAAAAAAAAATGCTAGTTGGGAGAACTAGGACTAACCTATTGCACGTTCTCCTGGAGTACTTCAATAAGGAGAGTGGGGTAATTCAGTATTAAAAAGCTGTATCGACCCTAGGGCGTCTATAGCTTCATTCTTTTTTGAACAGAGATTTTGACTCTCTTTGGATCTCTTATTGTTGCTACCTCTTACTAAAAACAACTGCAGTCCTTAACAGAAAAAAAAGACCCAAACCAATCATAGAAATCTAGTATTCTCAAATTCCCTTCTGTATTACACAGTGGAATGTATCTTAGACTAGTTTCTCCCCCCCCCCCACATCAGAAATACAAATAGTAGGCAGCTATATCATAACTTTATTTTACAAATAATTTAAATATGCTCTTTCCCTTTAATTGTATCTGTTATACATTTTAAAGAGTTGAACAGCCTAGTTAAAATCAGTTGATGTTCCTCATGTTTGAAATAAGACTCTAATCTTTGTTTATGGTTATTTGGCTTTCTAATTAATTTTATGGGAATAATGGAATAAAATTCAGTGAAGCAAACAACCTGAAAGAATTTAGGGCCTGATCTTGCATTCAGATTTAGACAAAACTCCCAGTAACTTTAGTTACTCAGCTCTATAAGCCTTTGTAGAACTGAGCCCTTACCTGGCATTTCTATCTGGAGCACATCCATAGATCTCAGAGCTCTTTGCAAAGGTGGGTAAGTATTCCTATTTTATGTATAGGGAAACTGATACACAGAGAGGTTAAGGCCAACATTGTCAAAAGCATCCCTTATTTTGTGTCCCTCAATTTTTGGGTGTGCAACTTGAGACACCTAGGACACACCGCTCCTATTTCAGTTCCTGTTGAAATCAATGGGAGCTGCAGGTATTCTGAACCTCTGCAAATCAGGCCCTATTTGTTGAGGTGACTTGCTCAAGATCTCAGTGCAAATTAATAGCAGAGCTGGGATTAGAACCCAGATTGCTGAATTCCCATTCCTGTACCTATCCACTGGACCTGCCGTAAAAGGTGTAATTATAACATAATTTGGTGATAATTTAAAAACCTTTAGAAACATTTGTATCCTGTATTTCTGAATCTGTGTGGTTTGTACAGTTGATAGGCTATAAGCAAAAATGTCTGAAAACCCCGTGTTTGTGGAGGGTTGTGTGGCATGAGTTATTGCACAAGGGATCCTTGTATTACAACTGGTATCTATTGTACTTAGGCTACAGACAAATGAATGCCTCAGTCATGGCTGTCTTCATATACGTCTCAAAATACTTGTGAAGTAGTCTGATTAGACTGGGTAATCATCTGTTTGGTGAAAACAGTGAAAATTACAGCACCGTGGATAATTAAGATCAGTGACTATAATTTAGGGAAAATATACTTAAAATAAATGAAGGCATTTTCAACAAGAACAATATGGATGGAAAAATCTTTAATGTATTCTGTCATTATCAAAACCACAACTCCTTAATGAAGCAGGGATGCGTTATGAAATTGTCAAAAACTAGCATTCAAATATTCAGCCAGCTGAAGTCAGTGGAAAGGCTCCAATGGATATCAGTGGGCTGGGGATCAGATCTGAAGGCCTTGCCTTGCTCTTGCAAACGTTTAAGTAGGGTATGTACATTTACTCATGTGAGTAGTCACACTGCTGTGGTCTTTAAAAAGTGTGTGTGTGGGGGAAAGGGGGATGTCTATCATTTCCTGCAAAAGTAAAAAGCAACATCACATTTGTTCTGCTTCTCCCTCCAGCCCCCACATCAATTCTACGCCCCTCTCTCTAGCCTCACCTCTGCTCCTCCCGTAACTCCTGATGTTCTTTACTCCCCTCCCTTGGTGTAAGGGGGGGTGCAGCTCTGCCCAGGCCTAGTGTAGCAGACTGGGAGGAGTCAACCCATTGCTTACAGGAAGGAACAAGCTGGACTCTTTCTGCTGTCTCCTCCAACTCCCCACCTGTGAGAACAGTTTTGACTACAGGGGGGAGCAGGAGACAGCACTACCTGCAACTGCACTGATTGGCTGCTCTTCCCACGAGATAGGACAATGGGGAAAGAAGCAAGTCACGAGGGTTTTACTCCCCAGGCAGGGCTAAAATGTGTACCCCTCAGCAACATTGTTCATGATTTTATAGATTTCTATCATATTCTCCCCCCTTCCCCAGGTCATTTTTTTCTAATCTGAACAGCCCCAGTCTTTTTAATCTCGCCTTGTATGGAAGCTGTTCCATCCCCCTTTGCATTTTTGTTGCCTTTCTCTGCACCTTTTCCAATTCTAATATCTCTTTTGAGATGGGGTGATCAGAGCTGCACACAGTATTCAACGTGTGGGTGGACCATGGATTTATATAGCAGCATTATGATTTTTTCTGTCTTATTATCTATCCCTTTCCTAATCATTCTTAACATTGGTAGCTTTTTTGACTGCTGCTGTACATTGAGCGGATATTTTCGGAGAACTATCCACAATGACTCTAGGATCTTTGTCTCGAGTGATAACAGCTAATTTGGACCCCATCATTTTGTGTGTATTGTTGGAATTATTTTTTTCAAGTGTGTGTTACTTCGCACTTACCAATATTGAATTTCATCTGCAATTTTGTTGCCTAGTGTAGTGATATCCCTTTCTAACTCTTCACAGTCAGCTTTGGACTTTTAACTATCTTGCGTAATTTTGTATCATCTGCAAATGTGGCCATCTCACTATTTACCCCCTTTTCCAGATCATTTATGACCCCGGTCCGCTCAAGCGGACTGCTGCTGTTTTCAGAGATACTGCCTTAGGGCATTTTGCTAGGGACAGGTGGAGAGAGAATCTCCCCAACAAATCAAAATAACAATTCATCTATGGGGTTTCAGAGTTATTTCACAAGATTCTTTTTCAACAAATGATCCCTTCCCCACTCCAAAAATAGAAACAAATTGCAAACCCATCTCAGTCATTGGCCACATTTCCTTCATGTAGTTTAAGTTCATAAACACCAAATGATATAACCACCTGTAAATATACAAACAATATGATCAAGGCAGCTGTGACTCTGGAGTGCCCTGTCCTGGCTCCTAGACAGCAAAATCCATTTCTCGGAGTAGGATGAGAGTAGCCCAGCTCTTTGTTGGATAATAAGGCTCAGCTGCACATGATTATCTCAGTTCAGGCAAACACTCCCAGCTGGGACTTTGAAATTCTCTGCTGCTGGGATTTAACATCAGCTTTCCCCTCTGCAAAAAAGTAGCCCCCCCTCCCCCAAAGCATACCTCTGGTTTGGCAGGGCCTCCTGTGCCAAGGAGCCTCATTGCAATTGGGGGCATGATTAGGGTTACCATATTTAAAAAATAAAAAAAGAGGACACTCCATGGGCCCTAGCCCCGCCCCTTTCCCACCCCAGGCCCCGCCCCAACTCCGCCCTTTCGCCGCCCCTTTCCCAAAGTCCCTGCCCTAACTCCCCCTCCTCCCTCCCAGCCACGCGAAAAGGGCTGCCCGAGCGCTACCGGCTTTACGGTTTGCCGGGCAGCCTCCAGACCCTGCGCCCCTGGCCGGCGCTTCCCCAGCGTAGCTGGAGCCCGGGAGGGGAAGCGCCCAGCCAGGGGCACAGGGTCTGGAGGCTGCCCGGCAAACCATGAAGCCGGTAGCACTCGGGCTTCGGGCAGCCCCCCTTGCCTCCGGACCCCAGACGCTGGCTGGGCACTTCTTCTCCCCGGCTCCAGCTGCTCTGCTCCTCCCCTCTTAGACTTCGGCTCTGTTTAAGAGCCAAGCTTCCTGAGCCAGCGCTACCGGCTTCGGGCAGCCCCCCCTTGCCTCCGGACCCTGCGCCGCCGGAGCAGAGCAGCTGGAGCCGGGGAGGAGAAGTGCCCGGCCGGTGGCTGGGGTCCGGAGGCAAGGGGGGCTGCCCGAAGCTGGTAGCGCTGGCTCGGACAGCTTGGCTCTTAAACAGAGCCAAAGTCTGAGAGGGGAGGAGCAGAGCAGCCGCGGGAGGGGAAGTGCCCGGAAGGTATTTTTCCCGGACATGTTCGGCTTTTTGGCAATTCCCCCCGGACGGGGGTTTGATTGCCGAAAAGCCGGACATGTCCGGGAAAAACCGGATGTATGGTAACCCTAGGCATAATGGCTGCAGAGCTTCCTTAGGGGCATGGCAAGATTTTGTTTCAGGCCTGATTCTGCAAAATCTTACTTGCTTGTGCAGTCCCTACCTCCACAAGAAGTTGCTCACAAATCACTTCCGGGGGACTTGTAGGAGTCAGGGCTGTAGGATTTGGCTCTTTTGTGTTGCAGAGTGTTGAGTAAGCTGTTCATGGCTGATAATTAATGCATAAAGATAACACACTTCTCTTAGATTTCTTCTGTTTGCAAGATAAATAAGAATGGGGAGAGTCCGTGTATATCACCAGCTGGAAATAATGCAAGATTCCATAGCTTATTAAATTTTTTATTAAAGCTGAGAATGCATCTCCATTGTGGCTAGAATGGTTTGTTCTCATTATGGTTTAAGTGGAAAAGTGGCAATAAACTGCAATTGTACAATAAAAAGCAGGAATTGTAATTCTCAGTGACTCTGCCAATCAATAAATAAGGCATTGATGCTCTGTTAGTCTATTTCTTTGGTAGAATATCACTAACTTAATTACACCATGAACAATTAACCATGGAGATTTGATTTATAAAAATAACATTAGAAGCCTACACAGACTTTGTTCAAATACACTTATGAATCAATAAAAATGGTTATAAAATCATTTCTACAGAGACAACATTGTTTGTCTCTGAGCTACAGTACATAATACATTGTAAACTGGTAAACACCGGATATTGCTGAAAAATATCTGGCACTGATGTTGCAAATGAAAACCCTGTAGAGTAGAATATTCCAAGTGAACAATCCCTTAATTCACTAAATGCTCAGTGGTGTGGTGGTTTAACAAGACTGTGCTGGGTGGTTGGGTGAAAATAAGAAACTTATCTGAAGTCATGTGCAATATGAATGAGCAGCACATACTCTGGTATTTGAATAACTTAAGTCTCCATTGCAGGGTATTTTGGAGAGCTGCAAACTTTGTTAGCCCTGATAAATAATTAAAAAACAAAAGGCAAAATTCTCTGTGTTGGTTTCTATACAGTGTAGTTGTAGCTGTGTCCATCCCAGGATATTAGAGAGACAAGGTGGGTGTTGGTTTCTAGGCATTTGTCCAGTCTGAGTATTTGTACTTGTCTTTATTAATTTATTACTTTTCTTAATGGAAAAAAGGAGAGATGGCTCCAGTGACAGCAATTTATTTTCTTTAACAGGCTGTTAAGATGTTATCCTAGCAGTGTAAATGATACCAAAGTGTGAGTTGTAAGCAAATGAAATGATGCATATCCTGGATGATGTAAGGCCAAGCTGTTCGTTATAGGCATTTACCCTGCCCCCAAACAGCTTTGCTGGAAATGGAGCATTTTAGCAAATTTCCTGAGTTTACTGTAGGCCAGATTGTGTGTGGTCCCTGTGCAGGTATACAAGAGTGGGGAGAGGGTACATGATTTTTATGACCATTTTTATTGATTGGAAGGTATATTTGAACAAGGTCTGTGTAGACCTCTAACATTATTTTGACGCATCAAATCTTTATTACACCATGAACAATTAACCATAAAGTTAGTGACGTTGCATCAAATAAATAGACTAAGAAAGCATCAATGCCTTATTTATTGATTGCTAGAATCACTAGGAATTTTTTGAAATTTTTGTCTAAACATTTTTCAATTTTTTTCAGATTCTACAAGCTCTAATTCCTTATTATAAGCAAAATAAAACACTATTTACGTTAAACTGTATTTGTACATTGAAAGGTTGTAAAGTAGGCCAGGGATTTTCCATGTTTACTGTCTCTCAGTAACTCCACAGCAAAAAGTTATTTGTCCTGAGTGTTATTCCATGACTGAAAGTTAGTTAAGAAGTTAACTCATGATGCATGAGCCAGAAAAGAATCCAGTTCAATCTCCTGTTTATATTTTGCAGTGCTAACAAGAAGCAAAAGTAAAATAAAACAAAACAAAACAAAAACCTTGCTCCGCAAAGTGAGCAGAGATGACTCCAAGTATGTGCAGATCTCTCCCATGGTATTTCAAATAGGAGGTGGTGGCCCTACTGCATTTACCCATAATTTCCTTTCTGGTAGGCAGCATGCTCTGTCAGTTATCTGCCTGGCTGCTATTTGCCGCTGTACTTCAGTGGTTCTGCAGGCAGATAGGGACAAATTCACAGCTGTGAAGGTCCTTTTCTCAGGGCAGCCACTGAGGTTCTGCCACACAAAGTGGGAGGAAATGGAACTTAGGCCTTGGCTACACTTGCAGATGTACAGCACTGTGAGTTAAACCTGACTTCGTGCAGCAGAGTAGGGAAAGCGCTGCAGTCTGTCCACACTGACAGCTGCCCAGCGCACTGTTGTGGCCATATTTGCGGCAATTGCAGCGCTATTGGGAGCGGTGCATTATGGGTAGCTATCCCACAGAGCACCTTTTCCCATTCTGGTGCTGTGGGTTGTGGGAAGGGGGCGTGGGTGCGGGGGATTCTGGGTCCTGTCCCAATGCCTCGTGATGCATCACTTCGCATCCCAGAAATCCCTTTGTTTCCATCCACCTTTCTGTGCAGCGCGATCTGTCTGCGGGAAATGGAGTCTGAACTGCTGAGGCGTATGCTGATGAGTCTCGCCAGCACGTCACGTTTGGCTGTCGAACTATTCCTTAAGATCCAAAGTGACACTGAGAGTCAGGGTGAGGAGTCCGACGATGCTATCGAGCCGCGTAATGCGTACGACACGAAATTGCTAGTGGCATTCACGGACATGCTCAGCACCGTGGAACACCGCTTTTGGGCTCAGGAAACAAGCACCAAGTGGTGGGATCACATTGTCATGGAAGACTGGGATGACGAGCAGTGGCTGCAGAACTTTCGGATGAAAAAAGCCACTTTCATGGGACTGTGTGAGGAGCTCGCCCCCCACCCTGTGGCGCAAAGACACGAGATTGAGAGCTGCCCTGCCAGTGGAGAAGCAGGTGGCTATTGCAATCTGGAAACTGGCAACTCCAGACAGCTACCGGTCGGTCGCAAACCAGTTTGGAGTGGGAAAGTCGACCGTTGGATTCGTGTTGATGCAAGTTTGCAAGGCCATTAATCGCATCCTACTCAGAAGAACCGTGACTCTGGGTAACGTGCAGGAAATAGTGGATGGCTTTGCACAAATGGGGTTCCCTAACTGTGGAGGGGTGATAGATGGGATGCACATTCCTATTCTGGCACCATCCCACCTAGGATCCGAGTACGTTAATCGGAAGGGGTATTTCTCTATGGTTCTCCAGGTGCTTGTGGATCACCGTGGGCGTTTCATTGACATTAACACAGGCTGGCCTGGAAAGGTGCATGACGCACACATCTTTCGGAACACTTGGCTGTTCAGGAAGGTGCAGGCCGGGACTTTTTTCCCAGAGCGGAAGATCACGGTAGGGGAAGTTGAAATGCCCATTGTGATCCTTGGAGATCCCGCTTACCCATTAATGCCGTGGCTCATGAAACCCTACACAGAGAACCTTGACAGCAGCAAGGAACCGTTCAACTACAGGCTGAGCCGGTGCTGAATGACTGTGGAGTGTGCCTTTGGCCGTTTAAAGGGCCGCTGGCGATCTCTGTATGGGAAGCTGGACTTGGCCGAAAACAGCATCCCCGCGGTTATATCCGCGTGCTGTGCCCTCCATAATATTTGTGAAGGGGAGGGTGAAAGCTTCACTCAGGCATGGACCTCCGAGGTTCAACACCTGAAGGCTCAATTTGCACAGCCAGAGAGCAGGGCTATTACAGGGGGCCCAGCGCGGGGCTGCAAGGATTAGGGATGCCTTGAGGGAGCAATTTGAGGCTGAAAACCAGCAGTGATATCTGGTGTCCTGCACGGGAGTGAAGTGCAGTAGTTCCAATCTTTAGGAATCAGTGTCTGCTTAGCAGACAAGCAGACTTGCAGTGCCTGTTTATTTTCTGGGCTAAGGAGTCTTTTACTTTATGCAATAATAAAGAATGTTTTCAAAGCCAAAGAATCCATTTATTGAAAAGAAAAAAAAATTATTTATTGAAAAGAAACAAGGGGGTGGCGTGGGGAACAGTCCAATCACAGATTCGTATATGTCCTATCTGGTGTGCTGTGCAGTGAGTGCTGCACTTCAGGACAGCTATACTGCATGGTGATGGGGGTTGAGTACAGAGGGTAAGGGTCGTGGTTTTCAGGGCTGGGTGGTGAAGATACTGGTGTTGGAGGCAGCAAGTGGCGTGAAGAACACGGAAGTTGGGGAAAGTGGTTGGAGGTGACAGTGGGGCACAACGGAAAGAGTTTTGGGACAAGGGCTGTAGAGGGGGGTGGCGTTTGCATTTGCGGTACTGCTCCTCTTTCTGCATGGCTACCAGCTCCTGGATAGTGTCTGCTTGGCGCTCCAGGATGCTTATGAGCCTATCAGTGCTTTGCTGCCGGTGCGCGGTGCTTTGCCGCCAGTGGGCTGCGTTTTCCTGGCGGATCCTGCTTTCTCTCTCCCTCCAGTCCTGTGCTTTCTCATTCTCTTTAATAGATTGCCGCATCACTTCGTGCAGCGTGTCTTCTTTGCTTTTTCGCGGTCTCTTCCTGAGTCTTTGCAGTCTCTGAGCAGGCAATGAGAGGGACGGCTGAGGTCTCAAGGTTGATGCAGCTGTATAGGCAAAATGCAACATTTAACAGAGGCAGCATTGTTTATACCAGACAGAGTAATGATTCCCCCTGCACTTAAGGAGTAGAAAACACACAGGGTCTACACAGTAGCAAAATTTTCCCGTCTGAAACAGAGCACACATATCCCACGGGAGCCTCAAAATGGTGAGTAAGGGGGACTGATTGTTTCAGGGCTGCACTGTCTTCTGGGTTTCTGTGCCTTGGGGAGAGCCAACAGCTTCAGGGGGCACCTACACTGAACACTGTCCCAACATTTTCCACAGGAGTTGGTCCTGACGATATCTCGCTGCTGAGGGTGACCTGGGAAGCAAGGGAGGGTCTTCTACTGCAATGCGGCTTCCGCCCTGGCCCATATGCAGCTTGCCTGTGTGCAGCAATGGTCCCCCCGCCCCTCGCGGCACAGTGGCACGGACACGTTAGCCTGGCTGGGACAAGGACCACGGTGGCTCTCCCGATAAACCCGCGCAAGCGCATTGCACACGTTCTGGATGAGACATTCGAGGAGATTACTGAGGCCGATTACCACGATGTGATAAACCACATCAATGCACTATTCCACATCTAGGCATGCATGCCTAACCCTCCTCTCCCAAAGAGCCTGCACCGAAAAAATTCCTTCCCGAAAAAAAAAAAAAAATGCTTACCGGGAACCTGCTCTTCTGTTTGTCCTCCACCAAGTACCGTCCGCTGCGACTGGCTACCTTCCTCCTGGCTTGAGAAGAGCTCCTGGCTGCATGGCTCCAGGGATTCCGGGGTGTCCATCCAGCCCACCACCATCACTCCGTTTTCCTCCTCCTCCTCCTCCTCCTCTCCCCCCACCGGCTCTGAAGTGTCCATGGTGGTGCTCGGAGTGGAGGTGGGGTTAACCCCAAGTATCGCATCCAGCTCTTTGTAGAATCGGCAGGTCGCGGGGGGAGCACCCGAGCGGCCATTTGCGTCGCAGGCTTTGCGGTAGGCACTCTGCAGCTCCTTCACTTTAATCCTGCACTGCAGGGTGTCCCGATCATGGCCCCTTTCCATCATGTCCTTTGATACCTTCCCGAACGTATCGTAATTCCTACAGCTGGAGCGCAGCTGGGACTGTACAGCTTCCTCCCAACAAACACTGATGAGGTCCAGCAACTTGCCATTGCTCCATGCTGGGGCTCGCTTGGCGTGCGGAGGCATGGTCAACTGGAAAGATTTGCTGATAGCACTCCACGCCATGCTGGGCTAAGCAAACGGGAAGGGGATTTTTAAAATTCCCGGGAATGTAAAGGGTCGGTCACATGGTTGGTTACCTGAGGCCAGGGCAGTAGAGTTTGAACTGATGACCAGAGTGGCTAGAACAGGCATTGTGGGATACTGCCGAGTAATTCTGGAGGCCATTCACAGTGCATTGGGCGGCCACACTGGCGCTGCAGCGGCAGCGCAATACTTGCTATTCCTCTCGGAGAGGTGGAGTACATGCAGTGCTGCAACCACGGAGATACAGCGCTGCAAATGCCTTGCCAGTGTGGACGGGGAGTGAGTTACAGCGCTGGGGGAGCCTTTACAGCGCTGTAACTCTCAAGTGTAGCCAAGGCCTTAGAAATTGCAGGGATAGCACATGGCCTCTGTGATATGAAGTCCTACTCATTGGGGCTCCCTGCAAAGCAGCATGCAAGAAGTGGTTAGGAGCATGGCCAGAAGACCTTTCCTGCACAGATCCTCTGCTGCTCCCTTCCCTGGGTATGTTGGCTGCATTAGGACTGAATTGTGGCTACTCTTGGACACGAGATAAAAACCTATATGGATCCTTCTGGAATGGCAATGCTAAGCCTTCTGTAAAATGAATGCAAATATATGGCGGTCTAATTTCCTTGCATGGATGCCTTAATAGGATATTCATCTCCTGTCTTTCAGCACCCAAATAGGCATTTACACATGTAAATGCCTGTCTTAAGTGCCTAACTACTGACCTGAATGTTCACATGTGGGATTTGGGAATTCTAATTTGGCCAATAGAGAAATTACAAATAAAAAATAAATATAGAATAAAACAGTGAGACCAATGAAGTGGAGAAAAAAATAGATATAGCAAGCAAAGTAGCACATATGAAATAGCAAAGAAAAGGGAAATATTAGTAAAATTTCCAGCGGAGATGGGTTTTTGAGCTTTTTACGTCATAGCAATAACAAGCTATGTGAATATACCTGTAGCAGAAAACCAGTGATACTAACTTGTTTATATTGTGTCTCAGTCACAAATTGTTTGTTCACTTCTGCTCGATTTTCTGCATCTAATCTATGCACTTTGTCCTCCATAGAGGAGCTTCGGGTGACATTTGTATGTATCTTCTTAAATATCTTAATCTTTGAGATGTGGCCTTTAAAACATAACAACAACAACAGCAAACACACTAACCTCTTCTTCCCCACAATATTTAGGAGTACGGGGACACAGGAATTGCTATACTAGATCAGATCACTGGGACATCTCATTCAGTAGCCTGTCTCTGACAGTGGCCAATACAAAGTGCTTCATAGGAGGAAATCCTACAGTAGCTAGACATGGGAGAACCTGCTTCCAGGGAAAGTTTCAGCCTAACTCTGCAAAGTTAGAGGTTGCCTTATGTCCTCTTAATGTTAATTAATAATTCGCCATAAAATATTTGCTGGTATCTAAACCTAAGTCTACAGTGATGCAATATTGATATTGTTACTTAATCTTTCTTGACTGTTTCCCTGCTTTTTTCCACCATAACCGATACACGTTTTTCTGAATCTTATCTCCAGATATGATTAGTGAATTAGCTGGCGCTGGAGGTAAATAGCACTCCATAGAGTGTCTGGGAGAGGTAACGTGAGAAGACTGCTGCTGGTGCCCTTGTCACAACAATGAACACATTATCTCTGTGCCATAGGTAGCTTTCAGCACCTGAGAACACAAGCCTACTCTGAAATTCAGGTCTTTCAATACATGGTGTGCCTTTTCATTTAGAGGGTAAGGTCTGACATGGAATACATTCCATATGAACAATATGCATGCACCCAATCCTTTTGGAGTGCTAATAGGGCCCAATCCAAGGTCTATTGATTTATTTCAGTGGGCTTTGGCGTCAGCCCCTACACAGTGTTAGTATTGCCCACGTCTGCATATCTTTAGCGATAGCAACCACCCGTGGTCATGTAACCAGATTAGTATTTACCAGAGGCTTTGTAGAATCAGGTCCATACTCCAGACATGTGACTCAAATCTGAATTCCAGTTGATATCTCACCACACTGTACGGGTCAGTTACATGCTAATTTTTTTTTTTTACAAATCAGACCCTAATCAGGGTAGAAAGCACAGGCTTTGGTTGAACACTATGGGCCTGATCCCAAGCCTGTTAAAGTCAGTGGGATTCGTTCCCTTGATTTCAATGGGCTTTCGATCAAGCCCCAAAAGAACATCTCTGCCCCATGCCCCTCTCCAGTATCCAATTGAACTTTGAATTTGAATTCATTATTTTTGAGGCGCTGTCTGTTCATAATTCAAAGAAGACTCAAGAACATAAGTCTACCAAGAGCTAGGTTTGGTACATGCCCAGATATCAGTTGTATTCTAACTTGTTATATGACCCATGAAATACTAAATGGAAGGAAGAAAATAAAAGGATATTGGGTTAAGTTTCTCTTCTGTCTTCACTAATATGGTACAGCATTGCCAAGTGATTGTGTAAATCAATACTTGGCATAATCGCTATAATCTGGCAGTTTCAAATGCAAATGCAAACAAGGGATAAAGAAAGTAACATAAAACGGTTGCTATAGTACCAGTGTTTAATCTCCTTGCATAACATGGTAAACTAAATTGTTTGTTTAAAGTTTAATTTGTCTGGTGTAGGCTACCTGTGAGATTATTGTGAAACCAAAAAATATATTGCCGATAAATCTGTTACCTTCCTCATGTTTTTCTCAGGATAATTTTTTCCCCCTATCTCCTTGAGAGCTCTTTTGTATATAGTACTTCAGCTCTGTGTAATAGAAATGAAGCCTGTTTAAACCAATTGAAAGTTACAGGCAAAAATGTACACCCTGGCTCAGATTGAAACAAATGCAACTATTCAACAGATTGCTCATTCATCATATAACAAAATACCTTGCACATCTACTGCGTCTTCCATCACACTGCCAAGGTACTACACAAATATTAATGAGCTAATGAGTCTCAACCTTTCTCCTCCCTTGAGGTAAATATTGCTAGTCCCATTTTACAGAAGGGGGAACTGAGAAACAAAGGTGCTAAATTTTCGTATCTATTTACTAATAGATGCCTCAGGTTTTGGTGCCCAGTTGGGACACCGTGGGTTAGATTTTCAGAACTTCTGAGCACCTGCAGCTCCTATTGCGTTCCAATGGAGCTGTGAGCACTCAGTACCTTTGACAATCAGCCCCTAGTTATCTCAGACTGTGCACCCAAAAATGGAGGCGCCTACAGTTAGTGGAGACTTTCCCAAGGTCACCCAACATGTCTGGGATAGAGGCAGGCACAGAAGCCCCATTTCTTGGCTCCCTGACCATCCTTCTTCACTTGTCGTTCTTTCAGTTTTTCATTATTAAACAAGAGACACATTCATCGGTTTATTCTGGATGGTCGCGTGCATTAAAAAGGATGTTTAATACATAGAAAATAGAGATGAAAGAGAGCCACTAGGTTAAATTATCTTGGACCAGATCCTGGACCACACTGGCACCCCTTTGTGCTGCTTTAGTGACATGAAGGGGACTTGACGTTGCCCCAAATGGAGCCCTATGACACACTGCCCCCGAACCACTAATGTAGGAGATGAACTGGGGCAGAAGCTGGTGTAGCCCAAGTACTTTGCACGCCATCAATCATGAGCCAGCACAATGGCTGAACCAGCCCCAGTACAGGAGGAAGAATGGCTGATGCAAAGGCATCTTTGCCTCTATCCCCTCCTGGGTATCAAGTGTAGCTCAGTGCACCTGACGCTTGAGCTCTTCCCTGTTCTGCTAGTGGAGTCTTGTTCCCTGTAGTATATTTTTAAGCTCTTTGTTGGGCTAGTTCTAGTTTTAAATGTCCCAAGTAATGGGTTTTCCACCTTTTTCTCTTGGGAGAGTGTGCTCAAATTGGCTTGGACTTTATTTACCCTTCCAGCGTCTGGAAGGAAAATAATTTTCCTGATATTCAGCCCACATATTCCTTCTGTCATATTTAATCCCATAAGGAATCAATGCGTAAGTGCAGGTTGGGAGTCAGGAGGTCTTGAATTATAATACCGGCTCTGCTGCTGACTCATTGCGTGGCTGTATACAAATCTCTTTGCTTCAGTTTCCCCAGCTCTAAAATGATTCTCATATACATTCTTCCTAGGGATGCTGTAATAATTAATGTTAGTTTAGTATATTAAATCTATCATATATGCTTATAAATGCGGTGTATTATTACTATCATAATGCCACTAAGCTTGATTATACCCTAAATAATTCTCCACTCCTTAGTGCTCACACACTAAAATATGTGTAGATGTTTATTATGTACACCCTTACTACTCACTTACCTGAGCCATACGTATTTAGACTGAGCTTTTCATTGGAGTCTAAGCGAGTTAGGAGCCCAATTCCCATTTAAATTCAATGGGATATGGCTATCCAGCTTCCTTGGGTCCTTTAAATATCCCAGTGTTAGCTTCTGTAATCATCTATTGTAGTTATTACTAGTTAAAACAAACAAAAGGAAGTACTTCTTCACAGAACACAGTCAACCTGTGGAACTCATTGCCAGGGGATGTTGTGAAGGCCAAAATTATAGCAGTGTTGAATAAATAATTAGGTACGTTTATGGAGGATAGGTCCATCAATGGCTATTAGTCAAGATGGTCAGGGATGCAACGCCATACTCTGGGTGTCCCTAGTCTCTGATTGCCAGAAACTGGGAGTGGACGACAGGGGATGGATCACTCAATGATTTCCTGTTCTGCTCATTCCCTCTGAAGCACTTGGCATTGGTCATTGTCTGAAGACAAGATACTGGGCTTGGACCATTTGTCTGACCCAATATGGCTGCTCTTATGTTCTTATGTAGTTATTACTTATATTGCAGCAGCATTTAGGAGCTCCAGTAATGGACCAGGGCCCCATTGTGCTAGGTGCTGTACAAACACAGAACAAAAAGACAGTCTCTGCCCTGAAGAGCTTACAATTTAGGTAGCTGGTCTCCTTAAAATCTCAAGGTCAGAGTGCAGCACAGGATGGGATATCTAACTTCTTTTTCCTTGCAAGGTCCACATTGTACATTGGGGTGGGTTGTTCTGTATCTTGAGCTTTCTAGGCCAGTAGCACTTACATTCTTGAAAGGCTAGTGACAATCTTTCACCATGTCTTCTTCTGTATTAATGTTGGCCTTAGATGAGGTCCTTGCCCAACCTCTTGGGCACGCAGCATGTTCCTAGACCAAGGAGAGTACAAAGCTGATCTTCCAAATATGATAATAAAATTTGATATCAGTTTTTGGAGGGGACAGTGGGAAGGCCTAGTATTCCCTTTCATATTATCTGCTTCTGGTTTAAAATGTGTGTCTACAGTTCTCAGGATGTCCGTACAGTGTCAGGTCCAGATTCTGATTCATGCAGACAGAACACTCATAAGAGATGAGTGTGCACGTTGGCCTTTTGTACCAGCTCTTCAGTGGCTTGTGGAGTAAATTGACTTCCTTATTTAGCTTGAGAGTCTCAACCTTACAGAGTGGATCTAATGATTTTCTGTAATGGGCTGTAGCTACAGTGGGGGAAGACAGACGGAGCAATCTCACCATTACCAGCTGCACTTTTAACAGTACAAACAGCTGCCATATGGTGAGTGCAGACTAAAACATAGTACCATAGCATCATGATCTTGTAATGTCATGAAATGTGTGAATATGATGCAGTGCAATTTCTGTGCAGATGAATTCAGGCATATTTATATGGGACATGTAGGCTTATGTGTCTTGTTTAAGTCATATATTCTAGATGCATTGATGTACCTTTGAATTTTTTTAAACAGCTTCTCAAATAGGTGGGACAGATACTAATCCTATTGCCATGAGTTAGTCATCTCATCCCATACGGAGCTTGAGTTCTGCCACTTTTAACGACCAGTGCAGGACTCATTTCTTTAAACAGGCCTTTCCTCATTAGCGAAGTAGCCTGCTGGCCTGGCAACATTTCCTCCTGGGAAACAACCACTTAGCTGACTCCTTGTGGAGAGAGTGGTTTAAAATAAAGAGAAAAACTGGGCTTCTCTTTTGGACACACACAACTGTGACCTTTAGTTTTTCCTGCACTGGTCCTTAAAAGTGGCAGAACTCAAGCTCTGTATGGGATGAGATGACTAACTCATGGCAATAGGATTAGTATCTGTCTCACCTATTTGAGGAGCTGTTTAAAAAAATTCAAAGGTACATCAATGCATCTAGAATATATGATTTAAACAGGACACCTAAGCCTACATGTCCCATTGGCATGTCTATAGGCATTGCAGTAGTGGAAGAATTAGAACTAGAGAGACCCTAGAAAGACAGATGGATTCATAACTCCAGAAGAAACACTCAAGAAGAATGCTAAGGTAGAGACATAAGCTAATCAACCATTTTTAGAAAAGAAATTTACATCCTGGACTGACAACTTGTATGTTAATTTTCAAACCAGCACAAATAAAAAGGGTCCAGGGTTTATTATAGAAACAGTATTTAAGGATGCCAGCGACGTGACTCTCATGGGTAGTGATTATATGGACACTACCTGGAAAGAGGAAAAAGAGCATGACCTAGAGAAACGTTATGCAGAGCAATAGAGAAAGAAGGCAAATCCCTTAACAAGATACTCAGAAGCCTGAACATATCAGCACAAAACTGAAATAAATGGTGGAAACTGGCAGATGCCCTATGTACCTGATGGTGCGGTAGGAAAAAGAAAGAAAGACTTATGTTCTTTATATTTAGTGGGGCTAGAAGTTGCTGCTTCAATTGTATATATTGAAAGAGGCAGATTCTCTGGTCTGCTAGCTCCATTTTGGGATAGGTAAGTAGCACAAAGAAGACTTAAATCAGCTGGAGAAGGCCAGTGGAGTTTTCCCCCCTGTCTAGGTGAACTCTGGCTGCATAAATTGGGCAGAGACAGCATAGCTGCCTTATGCACCATCCCCTTCCAGCCCCAGTGTAAAAGTATGGAGGGTGCATGTTGGAGGTGTGCCGGAGACAAGGAGAGGGGTGTAAGGAAGCAGATTTCTAGTATGCTTGATCTTCCACTGATGCAAATTAGAACTGGTCCTCTGTAACTCTAGCTTGCCCCAGGGCCAGACATGTTTGGATTAGAGAACTGCAACTGGCTCATTGATACCTTCCCGCCCAATCTCACTGTACTCAAATTCCAAGCAGCCAAATCTGGCCCCAAATGACTTATGTCTGAATGTTCTATGGGTACGATATTAAGCTACCATAAATCCAGCCATTTCTTACTCTGGCAGACATCTCATGGGAATTTTGTCTGAGCAAGAACAGTGGCTTGGGGTCCACAGTGAAAACAGTCTTTACTGGTTGATATTTTATCTAATGTTGAGCAAACAAAGGGCCTGTGTATCCCAGGATGAGTGATTTCTGGAGAAGATCTAAATCTCTCATGGAACAGGGGGATGTTACCTCTATGGGACAGTTGAAGGTTATTTATCTGACAAAATGCCTGAATTGATTTTTCAAGACAACACTTTGTGCATCTAAATTTCAGATAGATTATTTATAACTTCAACACTAAACTCTGGGTTTACATAATGTCTCCATGGTGATCTCATTTATTGGTTTCAGGTCACTCGCAACCTACAACAGCCTAACAGACAGACACTTGGCTGGATACTTCAGCAATACAAGGATAAGACGGCATCTTCAGCGATCAGGGCTGGTAGGCTTTAAAGGCTCCCTTTTTGTTACTTTTACCTCACACTGCCGGGTATTTTTGCTTTTCAGTACAGAGATAGGGTTGCCACTTTTTAAAAATTTGCCCATCTAGACAAACACATCTCATGGTGTCATCCCATGCCAGCATGATGTAAATGTGATCTTTTCATTGCATCAGAAGGTCATCCACTGCATTACCACCCAACATCACAGTGTGATCACATATCCCTATGGGATTTGGGGTCCTGTAAATATAGCATGGTTGTGTGACACAGGGCTGTGCTGCTAAAATCTGGACAATCGTAGAGAATCAAGGACAGGTGCTAATTCTGGGCCTGATACTGCAATGTGCTAAGTAGCATCAAAGACTTCGTTGGGAGTTGAGGAAGTTGCAGTTAGTACACTGCTGGAGGTATGTAGTAGTCCGGTGCAGGGGTCGTGCCCTCTCAGGGGCCGTCGGGAGCCAGGCCGACTCACTACACGGCCTGGGTCGGTCTCGGGGTTCGAGGGTCTCGGGGTTTCGCCCCTCTGGCAGGGGCTAAGCCAAAGGTATACGGCCTCTGCAATGGGCTACCGCCCTCCGTCAGGGCTAGGCAGCAACCCTGGTCCGGGCTCCGGTTCTCACTGCCGGAGCTGGGAAGCACAAAGTCAGTCAAGCCCACGCGCTAGCTCAGGGCGGGCAACGCACAAGGGTCCAAGGGGAGGGCTCAGGGCCTTCCTGAAGGCTGAGCCCTAACAGAGTCACTAGGCCCAGGCCCTTAGTCAGGGCGGGGCAACAAACAATAGTTCGGGGGGCTCAGGTCTGTGGATCGGGAGCTGAGCACTGGCAAACTCAGGACACCCCAAGCCCTTGGTCAGGGCGGGGTAGCACAAAATAGTCCAGGGGGGCTCAGAACCTTCCTGCAGGCTGAGCAGTAACAAAGTCAGGGGTTAAGGCCTGGCCCTCAATCAGGGCGGGGCAGCACACAATAGTCCAGGGGGGCTCAGATCCGGGTCGCAGGAGCTGAGGACTAACAAAGTTAGTAGGCCCAGGCCCTCAGTCAGGGCGGGGCAACAAACAATAATTCAGGGGCTCAGGGCCTTGTATCAGGAGCTGAGCACTAACAGACTCAGGACGCCCCAAGCCCTTAGTCAGGGCGGGGCAACAAACAATAGCTCAGGTATGAGGCTGGAGCGCTGGCTGGAGAGGGAGGCTGCCACCCGTAAATGGGGTGGCAGGGGGGACACAGGCCCACCCACTCCACTGTGTCCCAGCCCGGGGCCCTAAGAGCAGCAGTCAGTCTGCCGCTGTGTCGGTGGGGTCCTGACCGCAACACACCGAC
This sequence comes from Malaclemys terrapin pileata, assembly GCF_027887155.1. NCBI lineage: Eukaryota > Metazoa > Chordata > Testudines > Emydidae > Malaclemys > Malaclemys terrapin. The sequence goes on from NC_071512.1 coordinate 87,373,138, forward strand.
ATTGGCTCCTCTGTTGTAGCCAGACTGGGGTCAGCTACCCCTGGGCTACTTTCCATCTCCCTCTCCATTGGTACCTGCTCATTGCTGGACTCGGCAGCGGGGTCCCACACCATGGGTTCCTCAGCTCACAGAGGGTCGTCTGGGTCGGGCTGCTCCTCCGGTCTCGGGTCAGGGGGGCGCTCGGGTCCCTCCTCGGGGCACCGTGCTCGGGGCAGGCTCGGCCAATCCACGTCGGGGTACCGTGCTCGGGGCAGGCCCGGCCAATCCCCCTCGGGGTACCTGGCTCTGGGGAGGCTCAGTCGGTCAGCGTCCGGGTATCTGGCTCTGGGGAGGCTCGGTCCGTCCGCGTCGGGGTACCTGGCTCTGCGAAGACTCGGTCTAGCCGGAGCTTGCACCGGCACGTCTGTCCTCTCCGGCCACTGGGCTCCAACTGAGAGCTGGGGCCTGGCTTTTATACTTCCTGCCCCGCCCCTTAACTTCCGGGGGGCGGGAACAGGTGGCGGTGGCTCCGCCCACTTGGGTGCCAGTTCAGGCTCCTCCCTCTCAGGGGCCGTCGGGAGCCAGGCCGACTCACTACAAGGTACTTTGCACATTGCAGCATTGGAGGCTGAGGGATGCTCATCTTATTTAAGATGCACAGCACCACCATATGTGATTGGGCTGTAAATGTGTTAACTCATTATTGGTAGAGGGTGTGTGCATGACAAGGCAACGTTAACTGATTCTGTTCATGCCATGGGTGAGACCATTCTCACACCTAAGATAGGTATTCACTTAATACAAATCATTCATTTTCTCCCAATTTAATATTATTGGATTAAATTAATACTTTGTGGAGACTGGAGGAGAGGACACTGTGGTGGAATTCCAGCAGGAAAAATTCCAACAGCAATAAAAAAAACATACCTCCTAATGACCCAGTTCGGATTTTCGAGTATTATGAAAATTCCCCAAGTGACATGAGAATAAAACTGCTTCTGAATGCTGAGGATCCTGAACTTTGATTGGCTCGTGATGAGCTATTAATTGAAACTGAGGCATTGTCCCTTAATAATAAACATGATTGCCTATCAGTCATCTGTCTCCATGGTGTTGGAGACCATTATTGGCATGGATCAATTCTGTACAGAAACACTGGGTAATCTTAGCATAGCCCTGAGCTTGTGACAGAGTTGCAGTAAGTCATTACCACACATGAATGGCAGTGCATTACCACACAGTAAGGCTGCTATTAAGACGTGTCACTGTATTTGTATTTCAAATCTATTGTGAGGAGAACTTTTCTTTGAATGATTACAATAGATCCAGTATGTCTTTGTTGCATATTTCTGGTTGTTCTTCTCAGAATCTGTAAGTCATAATTAAACGCTATTAGATGATTGACTTGTTTTTAAAAAACAGTGTCAAAGTTAACCTATTGCCTATAAAGTCGATTAGCAAATTTACAAAATTCCAATTCAGAATTGAGTTAATACCGTTAATTTTATTTTTCAGCAATCTCTATTGTCTCTAATTGTTTCATGCAGTGTTGTTGAAGCTGGGTTAGTCCCAGGATATTGAGAGACAAGGTGAGTGAGGTAATATCTTTTATTGGACCAACTTCTGTTGGTGAGAAAGACAAGCTTTCGAGCTTACAAAGAGCTCTTCTTCAGACCTCCATGCCTCTCTGTGCTGCCTTCAGACCTGAAGAAGAACTCTGTGTAAGCTCGACAGCTTGTCTCTCTCACCAACAGAAGTTGGTCCAGTAGAAGATACTATCTCACCCACCTTGTCTCTCTATGGTCTCTAATGGAAGTGGGGGACATAGTAAAGGTGCAGAAATGGTGTATGTCTTCAAGTAGTTTTGCTCTCCTTTTGTATGTGGCTTTGTTTAGGATACACCTTGTTCTCTCTTCTCTTTTTCTCTATATTTATATTTTATTTGCTTATGGCAGATCTCAAGAAGTGGAAGAATAATATCTGAGAAGGAGTATCGGCTAAATGCTATGAGGAAGGATCACCAAAGATACGTACGGGAATGCCTAGCTCAGGCCATATTTCACAAGGTCCTTGACATGGAGGTATGAACACATTATCCACATATAAGCCTTTTAGAATAGTATCAGAGGGGTAGCCGTGTTATTCTGAATCTGTAAAAAGCAACAGAGGGTCCTGTGGCACCTTTAAGACTAACAGAAGTATTGGAGCATAAGCTTTCGTGGGTGAATGCCCACTTCATTAATGAAAGCTTATGCTCCAATACTTCTGCTAGTCTTAAAGGTGCCACAGGACTCTCTGTTCCTTTTAGAATAGTTCCCTAGTCCTGTCTAAGGGCTGTTTACTAGTGCTGGTGTGTCATGGGGCTGCCCCCGAGAAGAGGGGTATTTGATGGAGAGGAGGGCATGGAGTCTCCACTCTTGATGACTCCAACCAGGAGAATGTTTCTGGAACACCCCCAAACTCAACACTCATCCCTCCATCCACAAGACTCTGCGTGTGGTGGTGGAAGATGTGCCTAACATCTGCCCAAGCGTGCTGCCGCCAGCCATGTGAAGAGGAGAGGAAGCCACCTCAGCACTCAGACAGAGTCCCAAGGTCACAAGGGTCAGATAAATCACAACCCCTCATGTGTGCCAAAAGATCTAGTCACCTCAGTGTATTGTTACTTATCAGCTTTTGTTAGAACTGAGAATTTGAATATCGTTATACACTCTTCTGTGTTTTTCTGAACTGTGGGTCTGGGTACAGCACAGCCCTTTGAAACTCTCCAGCCCTCACCATCTGTAGCTCAGTTTCCATTCCCAAAAATGAAAAAAAGATGACTAACATCTGTTTAAACACAATTATCTCCATAATCATGTTGCATTTAGCTCAAGCTCACTATCCCCTTAAAGATTCTGAGCTTAAACTGATCCCAAGCTTCAGCTGCAAATTCTAACGGGTTGCAGAGCCTGGCATTTAAATAGCTGCCCTTGTCACTCTTGTTTGTGTTGCCCAGCTTGGCTTCTTAACAAATATTCAATTAATGGTTTTCTGATTAACACCATTCTTAAATCTGAATATTCAAATAATCCGATTCATTGTTCAAGCCTGCACCATGCAGTTTGTAGTTTCAAGCGTTAAAGCATCTGCTTCAGTCCTGTTTTTGAGACCTCAAATCTTATGGTCTCCACCAAACAACACAACATTGGAGTAGAAAATTTGCCTTGTGAAATTCATAACTAGATGGAATCAACAGACTCTAAAACCTGTCAGTAACACCGCCCCACACAGTTTTTGGGGCAGGGACTGTCGTCATGTTCTGTTTGCACGGCGCCAAGCAAAATGGGGTCCTGGTCCAGGGCGAGGGCTCACAGATGCTCCCAGAACAGATTACACACATGGATCCACTTCATTTTATAAAATACATTCTAGATAGAAGGCCAAATCCTAATGGGGGCATGGCTGTGAGTATCCAGTCACATTTTCTCCACTGCATGATCCCCTCACTCACACAGGTGGAAGGGAGCATGGCCATGGCTTAGTAGGTCAGAGATCAGCTGGCAAATGTGCAGCCTCATAGATCCCCAACCGATCTGCAGAGCAGGCCATCCGCATGCCCTAGGTCTCTGAGTCCTTGCTGGTAGCTGGTTCTCTTGCCATGTTGCTACTGGAGGGCTCGGTGCAGCTGCCCATTGTCACTTTTACATAGAAGGGAGGATGCTGCAGTTGGGGAATTACTGCTACCTCATTGCCTTACACCTGGTGTAGATGTTTACACCAGTGCACAGTGGGGTAAAAAGCTGCTGCTGGTGTAAGTGTGTGTGGAATTCTGATTTGGCAGCGCACTTTCAGGTGTAAATGCCTGCACAAAGTGCAGGGCAGCGGGGAATCAGGCCCTGGCTGCTCATTGAGTGATTGCCTAGAGCTGATAGCCTGCCCCTGTAAGCTGTGGAGTGCCTCCTGAGGGACTCCACGCTCCCTCGGCCTTGAAGTGAGGGGGCTCAGCACGTTTACAGGCACTCTCACCTCGTAGCACACAGGTGCTTGCTTCCTAATAAACATCAATTAGGGGCAAGATTCTCTCTTGCCCTCTGCTTCCACACAGAGGAATCAGACTGGTCCCTCTTCTGCCCCCGTGGAGTGCAGTCCATGCAGCATTCTCCAGGAAGCTGAGACTCTCAGTTTTCCTTGCAAAGCATCTGTTCAACTGGTACCTAAGTGACGTGATGGATGAAACCAGACCCAGTATCTTACTCAGCAGCCCCCTAAATCTCTGTCTCCTGGCCTCTCTCCAGCCTGCTTCCCGCTAGGTAAGTGCAGGCTCTACGTGATGGCACTGTGCAACAGGAGAAGAATGGGCACAGCGAAGGCTTTGCTCCCGATCTCCCTCCCACCCCCCATCCTAGTGGAGGAGGAAGGAATCTGTTACAATTACAGTCCAGTAGCAATTACTTCCCACTGGAGTAAGAGGGAGCCCTTGTCTGTTCCTGAGGCAGTGCAGCTATGTACTACCTCCCCCGCCCCCCACCCTCATCAAGGCAGATTGCAGGGTCCATTCCGCAGGCACCTACTGTCTCCTATAGGAGAGCAGTTCAGGTTAATATAAATAATTAAACACATTGTTTATGGCTGTGGTATTCACTAAGCCAGTGGTTCCCAAACTTTAACAACCTGTGAACCCCTTTCACTAAAATGTCAAGTCTCACGAACCCCCTCCTAAAAATGAATATTTCCAGGGATTTTCTCCTTTACCTGAGTATAAATTCTAAAAACAGTGACTTAAATATAACATTTGTTTTTATGACATGCTCATTGCACACTATTTATTATTATTTATAATTACAGTATTTTTATTACATTAGGAAAATGGCAACACTCTTCCAGATCTCCCTTTCGTAGCTTGTATCACTTTGAATAAGCCTGTTATAAGACAAGGCTCCTATGTTTCATCAAGAAGTATCAGATGAAACAGCAGGAAGGTATTTAAGAAGCCAACTCAAAGAGTTCCTCCTACACAAGCATTCAGGTCTTGAGCAGTCCAGGCAAACAACGCATGTTACAACAAAGCTTAAACTTGTTCTTCATAATACATTTTAAAACAATATTAGCTGCCTATTTAATTTTAAAAACAGCAAAACATATCCACCTCCTTTTCCATTTCTTACAAGAAGTCTTGAAGTTTAAATCTCCTCAATGTGATAGATATGCTTGCTTTGATCTGCCTAGTCCTTGGACCCTACCAACGTTCCCTCTGGCCGCACCATTCTGCCCTGGCCAGGGGAATAGCCTCTGCAGAAGTAAAAGCTGACTGGGCCACTATAGCTTTAAAAATGTTAATGTTGGGAAGGGAACGATTTCACATACTGAAGTGTAAGGCAAGTCAATGATAGCTACCGAGCAGTGATCAATGGGTGTAATAACCAGGAGGGCAGATGAGAAATATCCAGCTTTATTGTGTTCACTGACACCTCATTATGGTAATTAATAGGTTTTCTTGCACTGGCAGCGTCATCATCAGCTAGAAATAAAAAGAAAACTGGAAAATGTTGTGAGGAAGGAGCGGGTTCAGAGAATCAAGGTAAGGAAGTGACGTGTGAGTGTACTGAGCCACTGGGCAAACTTGCTCTGTGTTACTTGCCTCTGCGTTATTTTTATCAGAACCAGCCCCACGATAGGGTAGAGTTCTTTCAGGAGTCTTTATTCTGGAACCACTGTATTTGTGCTCGATGGTGCAGCCTCTGGATGTGTGGAAGTCAGTGGCTGTTCTAGCCAGGAAACCATAGACCTCACATGGCATGAATCTCTCTCCAGCTGAATTTCTTCAACTCCTGTCTGGAGCGCTTAAAAAACCATACGGGGGATTCCATCTTCTCAAACAGTCTCTTATTCTTTATCAGTAAGAATGCACACACAGCAGAGGGCATGCTGTATTGCCTGTCCCATAGGTTCAAAAATCAGGAGATTGGCTTTAAAATCACGAGAGTATGTAAAAATAATAGATTTGGTGTTCTTTTTATTTGCCTTCTGCTTTTGGTCCCTTAGGGTGCACTGGGGTCACATTTTGAAGCTTTCTCCACAGCCACGAGGGCTAGAAACTGACTTTTTCTTTAAGAATGAAAGCTGAAATCATCACATATCCTCTTGACTCCAGGAGCTGGGGCTTTAAGGAAAACAATAATTATTGTGAGACTTATGACAAAATCATGAGAGTTGGCCACACTGGGTATGTTAAGAAGCTGTGTGGTCCTTTGATGACGTGCAGAAAGAATGCAAACCTCTCAGGGGTTTGAATTTCACTTTTCTCTGCATTCCAGCTGTGACAGGGAGAAGGAAAAATAAATAAAAATACCAATCCTGTGATATTTACAGCCTCCGTTCCAGTCAGGAAGTACTGGAGAGAAGCTGTGGTTTAGAGTCTGTCCAAGTTTATATTCAGGATCCTTTATGGCATAATGCCTGCTGCAGTGCTGGGTAATTTTGGACTCCTGACCAGAAACTAAAACTGCTCCCCTCAGTGGGAACCCTACAGTTGGTGCTGGTTGTCTTCTATCCGTTGGGGTTAATTCCCTTTGAGATTCAAGAGACAGGCTGATGCAGGGAGGTGTAATTGACATCTTTCTCCACCATCTTTTGCTAATCTGGCCAGCAACTGATCTGAGATTACACAGTAAAAGGGATAGGGGGTAAAGGCATATCTAACCCTTCACTGCCAGAGGGAGAATCACCACAATATGGAGACTTTGAGAGGGAACAGATGTCAAAGGAAGGAAGTATGGGATTGCAGAGGATCCTCTAACTTCAGAAAAGAAACAGGGCTTCAAACAAAACAAAGTGTAAGAGACTGAAATACTGAGGGAGAGGGCAGAGATTCAAAACATACATGGAAACAAGGGGAGGAGGAGTGGAACTGATAGGATTCATCAGGTGTTTGGACAAGACTAGAAGGGGAGGGAGAAGGGAAAGGGACAGAAAGATGGGAGAGAAGCAACAGACCCAGGAATCAAAAAGAATGGGCGATTCTTATTCTCTCTTTTCTCCTTGCTTCTCTCCCATTCTATCCATCTGCTCCTTCCTCCTGCTCTAGTGTCAGACCTGGATCTCTTCTTCCATTTAAAGGATAATGACCTAAGCACCTGCCAAAGCTGATAGTTATTCGCAGACGCAGAAGGCTGGGTCAGTGTTCCATGACAGGATCTATAGCCTCCTCTCCCACCAAGCGCTCAGATGTATAACGTTCGCTTCCTCTAGGTGGAACGATCAAGAAGATCAGTGGAAGATATTAATCCTCTACTCTCTCCACACCCACCTGCTGGTCCAAGAAATCACTATGGGCGCCATGCTTTAGTTGAGGGAGAGCAATCCGGTCTTTCGCAATCAGTGAGTCTTATCAAATACCCCTAATCCTATACCATTCTACAGACACCTATTACATCTCTACTTTGTAGCACTGACTGTCCTGATTGCTCCAAAGGGAGTAGGATCAGGCCCTTATTGAGGAGCATGGCATGTCAATTCTTAGAGACCGGTGGCTTTGTTTCATGATAAACCTGTTTTAATACCTTAATTCTCTCTTTTTATTTGCACCACCCTCCAAGATCACTACACTAAGTATTAGAGCAGGGGTAGGCAACCGATGGCACGCAAGCTGATTTTCAGTAGCACTCACACTGCCTGGGTCCTGGCCACCGGTCCGGGGGGCTCTGCATTTTAATTTAATTTTAAATGAAGCTTCTTAAACATTTTAAAAACCTTATTTACTTTACATACAACAATAGTTTAGTTATATATTATAGACTTATAGAAAGAGACCTTCTAAAAACGTTAAAATGTATTACTGGCATACGAAACCTTAAATTAGAGTGAATAAATGAAGACTTGGCACACCATTTCTGAAAGAAGAACAGGAGTACTTGTGGCACCTTAGAGACTAACAAATTTATTAGAGCATAAGCTTTCGTGGGCTACATCTGAAGAAGTGGGATGTAGTCCATGAAAGCTTATGCTCTAATAAATTTGTTAGTCTCTAAGGTGCCATAAGTACTCCTGTTCTTTTTGCGGATACAGACTAACACGGCTGCTACTCTGAAACACTTCTGAAAGGTTGCTGACCCCTGTATTAGAGAGACAGTGGGCATGTCTACTCGTGCTGGGGCAGTGCCGTACAGCTGCACCAATGCAGCTGTGCCACCACTGCACATCTGCTGAAGACGCTTCATGCCGATGGCAGAGTGCTCTCCCGTCAGCCAAATAAAACCATCTCCATGAGCGGTAGCTATGTCGGTGGGAGAAGCTCTTCCGCCGACAGAGCACTGTCCACACCGGCTCTTAGATCGGTGTAACTTATGACGCTCACGGGGGGGTGGTTTAGTCACACTCCTGAGCAACATAACTTGTACCAACTTAAGCTGTAGTGTGTACATAGCCTAAGTGGTCTAAATTATGGACATCTTTATCCTTAATGCCAAAGCTTGGAGAGTGGCGATAAGCTCGTTATAATCACAAGTGGGCTGCTTTGTTAGCTGACAATAGAAAAAACTAGATTATAGCCAAGACTTTTCAGAAGTGAATAGAGAGACACGGTTGGTGAGGTAATATCTCCTATTGCAGTGGTGTCCAACCTTATTACACAGGAGGGCCACATAAACCTAAGCACAGTCCTGTGTGGGCCAAACAGATTCTACATATTTTAATAAGGGCTTGTTATGTTGGCATAAGTTATGTCACTGAGGGGTGTGAATAAACTATTCCCCTGAATGATGTAAGTTACACCGACCTAAGAGCCAGTGTGGACAGCGCTATGTCGGTGGGAGAGCTTCTCCCGCCCACATAACTACTACCTCTCGTGGAGGTGGTTTTATTATACTGATGGGAAAGCTCTCTCCCATTGGCATAGAGCGTCTGCACCAGATGCGTTACAGCGGCATCCACACTTCTAGTGTAGACTAGCCCTTAGATTTAAAGTCACCTGTTCTGATTTATATTTTAAGTTCAGCTTGTTTTGTATGTATTTAGTTAGGTTGTTTCTATGTACAGCATTGTTTGTTTACACACTTGTGTAAACTAAAATGGTGTAAACAAGACGACCAAACGCGACTGAACCAGCCACTAGTATATTGTGTTGAAGCAGGCCGCTGTTCATAAGTTGGGCACCCCTGTTCCATTAGACCAACAGAGGTTGGTCCATTAGAAGATATTACCTCCCCCACCTTGCCTCTCTAATACCCTGGGACAGACACAGCTACAACTACACTGCATACAGAAGTGAATAGTGATTTTGGGTGCTCCATGTTTTGGGTGCCCAATCTGAGACACCTTAAGGGGACATGATCTTCAGAGGGAAGGTTTTCAGCTCTTTCTGAAAATCATGCTTTCTTAATGTCTCTCAATTTAGGCACCCATATTCTCATGTCAGTTTTGAAAATCTTGATCAATAACTTTTTTGTGTCCTCAAGAGATTTGTGTTTTGGGATTACGCACTTTCTACCCTGTTGTAAGCCCTGTTTTCGTAAATACACTTTTCTACTCACCTTTATTTTACAAGAAATC